>NC_083234.1:18599409-18902439 GCF_032191835.1 Heteronotia binoei | reverse complement strand
CGAGCCTAAGCTCATACTGAGCTTTAGCTTTCCTAACTTTTTCTCTACAAGCGCTGGTGATTTGTTTATATTCATCCTTGGTTATAAGGCCCTCCTTCCAATTCCTAAAGCAGGTTTTTTTATTTCTCAAGTCTTTAGAGAGCTGTTTATGCAGCAGCTTTCTTCCTACCTTCCTTCCTTTCTTCTTCTCTCTCTCCCCCTCCCTCCTCTCAAACAGCTGACATTCATGTCTTGTGACTCTCAAACATCTTACATTTATTCTGTATGGCTCTTGTGATAAGCAAGTTTGGCCACCCCTGCATTAAATCCTGGCTCTGCCTCCCAAATTCCTGGATTCCAGTTCTCACTCCGGTTTCACCAGTCTGAGCTCTGCTTCCTAGCCCCATCCCTGGCATTTTTTAAACCAGTAATTAGCAACCATTCCAGGAAAACCATTTGGCCAAACAATTTTGGCAAGGAAGAGTGCACCAGAGTTTGGCAAGGAGTTATCGTAGAAAGGCATTAAGAGAGCAGGACAAAGACTCAGTGGCTGAGCAGGCGGCGATAGCAGCAGAGAGGCAGAGAATAAAACAGAAAGGCTGAGTGGAAAAAGGAGAATTAAAAGGCGTTCTTTCATTGATAAAGGAAGAAAGATACCCCGATGTGGGGAAACAGAAGCCAGAGAAGAGAGTGGGAGAATAATTGATTGAGCAAGATAGAGAGAGACGGTTTAGCAGAGAGGAGCAGACACCGATCTACTCTAGAAGTACTTAACAATAACCAGAAAGTAGTAAGGTCATGTAGCAATTCTGCTCGAGGGTCTAAAAGCTTCTTACAGGAAGACTGCGGGGTGGAGGGAGGGGGGAGCATTTTTTTCCTTGTGTATTTTGCAGTCTAGCTACGTGAATGTCAGAGTTTGAGGGTAAGAAAAGGACAGTCCACTAAAATATATCGATAGATATATCAGAGTTGGCCCTCTGCTGGCAACAATCTGAGATTGCAACCTGGCAAGTATCAAGGAGAAAAAGGTAAAGACAAGTGAACTTTAGCGACCGCCAAAAGGACGTTGTCGGTCCCTCCAAGAACCTCTTTATGAGGGACCATCAAGGGTTTAATTGTGTGGTTTCCGCACAACACGGCCAGTTACCTCCCTCAAGGTTGCACATCCATCACAATCCCCCATTACTCCGATTGCAATGATTTCAGGTAGGAAATTGCAGCACTTCTTCCATTGCTTTAGATTGTGTGGCACTTGGCGTTGTCAGCTCCGGGATGGAAAATACCTGGAGATTTGGGGATGGAGCCAAAGGAGAGCAAGGTTGGGAGAGGGACTTCAGTGGGGTCTAATGCCATAGAATCCACCTTCCAAAGCGACCATTTTCTCCAAGGGAACTGATCTCTCTCACCGGGAGATCACTTGTAATCCTGGGAGAGCTCCAGCCACCACCTGCAGGCTGGCAACTCTAGCAAAACAATATTGGCTGACTCTTGCTGCTAGCAACAGGCGGGGAACGGGGCCAGCCCTGCCATTAGGCAAAGTAGGCAATTGCCTAGGGCGCTGAACTTCTGGGTGCACCAAATTAGGCACCCCCACGTGACTTAGCGAAGGAGGTCTCCCATCCAAATACTTGCCAGAGTTGGCCCTGCTCAGTTCCTGAGATCTGACAAGATCAGGCTTGCCTGGGTTGTACAGGTCAGGGACCAATTTTAAGTTTTGTGCTTTCCATTTCCCCCCCACAATTCATCTGTTTTTGAAAACTGGTTATCAGTGCAGGGGTGTGTGTACCATCCTAGACTATCTTGCACCCTAGGCAAGAATAACTTCTGGTGCCCCCCTCTGCACTGATAACATCACCGAATCGCATGGGGGGGGGACCCAATTTGGTGACCCCAGAAGGCTGGCGCCCTAGGCGGTTCCCTAGTTTGCCTAGTGGCAGGGCCGGCATCACTGTATGACTTTGTTAAGAAGGTTTAAAACTTGTTTTAAATAAATAAGGCTGAGGGCTCGCCTCTTTTCAGATGCCAGTGCAGGAGAACTAATCAAGTCATTTGAAAAGCAACAGCACCATTAGAAGCACCCCCTCCTCAGCCAATTCTGCAGCTTGGCTACAGACGGCTACTCTGCTTGGCTATTTCCCAAACCCCCTGTTTTTCCACTGTTCACTTCATTCAGTGCCCGCCTGTCTCACTGTGGCTCAAGGTGGCTTACAAAACATAGAAAACGTATCAGGCACCATAGAATACCTAATAAATAATGTCACTGGACTAGTATTACAAAATTAAAGGATAGCACAAACAATAACACGGCGAACACCAAAGATGGGTTACAAACCGACAAAAAGCTACGCAGATAATGGAGCAGGGAAAAGGGTAAAGGAGCAGGGAAAATGGGTTACAAGGCAGAAGCCAACACAGTAAAAACAAGGACTCACAATAAATGTTTCAGCAGACTACAATTCTATTCCCCTAGGAAGGTAATCTCCTGAGCTATTCCATTAATACTTTCATTCTAATCAATTTTTTTTATATAAAAGAAGAAGAATTTCAGATTTATACCCCACCCTTTTCTCTGAATCAGCGACTCAAAGCAGCTTACAATCTTTTTTATCTTCTCCCCCTACAACAGACAGCCTGTGAGGTGGGTGGGGCAGAGAGCTCTCCCAGAAGCTGCCTTTCAAGGACAACTCTGCAAGAGCTATGGCTGACCCAAGGCCATTCCAGCAGCTGCAAGTGGAGGAGTGGGGAATCAAACCCAGTTCTCCCATATAAGAGTGTGCGCACTTAACCACTACACCAAAATGCCCTCCTTACCATCTTATATTTCCTTTTGTTCTTAAAAGGGCTGTGGTTTCTCTCATCCTCTCTGGAGTCAGAGTGCAAATCTACCCTGTTTTGTGTTTTGGTTTTCAAAGCTCTAAAGGGCATTATCCCTGCTTTAGGACAGGATTGTCCCCCAATGTTCACATAGCGAGGCTACTCCCTCCATAATGTGGGCAAGATCTCATAGGAACGACACCCTGTCAGAAGCAGGGCAAGGAAAAGCTGAAGAAATCAGTTCATGGTTTCCTGATAGCTGAGAAATGCCTCATGACAACTTTAACCTAACATTCTTATTCCAATCTAAGGAAGACTATCACTGATTATCACTGTACAGAGAAGTATGTCAATAAGGGCAGCAGGTTCATTTATGCTTAGCAGGGGAGGGACTGTGGCTCAGTGGCAGAGCATCTGCTTGGTATACAGGAGTTCCAGGGTTCTATCCCCAGCATCTCCAGTTAAAGAGATCAAGTAGATCAGGGGTGTCAAACTCATTTATTATGAGAGATGGATATGAAATAAATGAGACCTTGTTGGGCTGGGCCATGTTGGGCCAGGCCATGTGTGTACCTATAAGATTAGGCAGCAAAGATATAAACTTTATAAAGGACACAAACACAATTAATTTTTTTTTAAAAAAAATTTAAAACATGCTTAAAACATTAGTACTCGGTCTTAAAGGTGCTTTCCAGGGAACTGGGCAATGGAAGCTCTGGCTCTTTCCTTCCTTCTCCAGGGGACCAGGAGGGGAAGGAGCCTCAGTCAATAGAAGGAAGAGAGGTTTGGCTCAGTAGCTCTGCTGTGGGATTGAGAGAGCCTGGCAAAACAAGCTGTGATGCAGAAGGAAGCAAGAGAGAGGGAGAAGGAAGCAAATGACAGCCAGTTGCTCAGGGGCCTAATTCGGCCCCTGGGCCACATGTTTGACATCTCTGAAGTAGGTCAAGATGGGTAGCCATGTTTGTCTTTCTGTAGAAGCAGTAAAGAGTAACAGTCCAGTAGCACCTTAAAGACTAACAAAATTTGTGGCAGGGGATGACCTTTTGTGAGTCATTGCTCACTTCTTCAGGAAGATCAGGTAGTAAATGACGTGAAAGACTTCTAGTAAATGATGTGAAAACAGGGGTCATTTAATAGAATAAGAGGTGCTGGAGCTCATTAGCACAACTCATTCGCATATGCCACACACACCTGACATCACCAGAAGGGGTACTAAATTATATCAGCTCAGCATCTACCTTAAAATGCTTCTTGAATTACAATGGTCATCATAAAACCTTACTCCCATCATACTTTTAAAATTACTTTCTCCTATGTGGCCACAGAGGCATGACGAAGATTCCCTTCTGTCTGCTTTATATGTTTTGGTTATTTTTCCATTTTTTGTGGGGGGAGGGGATATTAGAAAGTTTGTCAAATCTTAGAGTTCAGCAAAATTCTCACCGGGGGGGGGGGGGTTGAACAATGGAGCCAAGAAGCAAGTACTTTTTTGGGGGGTGGGGTGGGGGGTAAGAAAGAAACAACACAATAAAATTTAGAAGTTCCAGAGCTAACATAGCATACAAAACAAGACGCCAAATGCTTCCTTTCTCTTCCATCCTTTTAGCACCACTTTCAGGGAATGGGTATTTAGTTTTTGGTGTTTTCAGTGCCAAGTATCCACAACCAGATTGTCCTATCGCTGCCCTTGCAGAGATATTCCCACCCATTTCCAGGGAGGGAGCCGTGCCCCCGAGGAGGAGATGAGTCCGCATACTGTGCTTTTCTGCAATTAAATTGCCTCTTACCAATTTGCATCCTTAAGATAATATCCACTCACAGTCAGAGGCTAATACATGTTTGTTGTTTCGTTCAAATGATACAGGAACAATAATTTGCCACTTTTTTTTAGAAAAGGACAGTTTGTCACATTCCATATTACAGTGACTGTTTTTAAAAGCAAAACAAAAACATGAAAGCCACAGAGATGGTCTCAGATCCCAGATTGACTTTCTTGTCCTTTCGGCAATCTGGCTAGTATCCAGCCTGGGGCTGCCTATTCCAAGGTGAGAGAAACTCCTGGATATCTGGGGGTGGGGTCTGGGGTAGGCTTGCCAATTCCTACGTGGAGGCAGGGGATCCCCCCAGTTTGGAGGCCCTCTCCCTGCTTCAGAGTAATCAGAAAGTGGGGAGGGGGGGAGGCAATACTCCCTCTAAGCTGTGGAGTCCTGCGAGCAAAAATTCTACTCCGTGAGCTGCTGACGTTAAAGTTGTGAGCTACTGCATAAATCAGTTTGCTCTGGGGCCATCTTTCCTGAGCTAAGACATAAATTTGTGAGCTGGAGGCTGCAAAACTGTGAGCTAGCTCACACTAACTCAGCTTAGAGGGAACACTGGGGGGAGGAAAATGTCTGCCAGGCACTCCATTATACCCTATGGAGATTGATTCCCATAGGGAATAATGAATTGATCTGTGGGTATCTGGGGCTCCAAGAAGACTGTTTTTTGAGGTAGAGACATCAATTTTTCAGCATAGCTTTCAGTGCCTCTCCTCAAAATACCCCACAAGTTTCAAAAAGTTTGAACTGGGGGGTCCAATTCTATGAGCCCCAGAAGAAGGTGCTGTTATCCTTCATTATTTCCAAATGGAGGGAAGGCATTTAAAAGGTGAACTGTCCCTTTAAATGTGATGGCCAGAATTCCCTTTGGACTTCAGTCATGCCTGTGACAACCTTGCTCCTGGATCCACCCCCAGTGTCTCCTGGATCCACCCCCAAAGTCCCCAGATATTTCTTGAGTAAGACCTGGCAAACCTAATATGGGGAGGGCAGATATTTGTAGGGAAGGGATCTGCGTAGGATATAGCATCATATAGCTCTGGATTGGAATCTGAATTTTTTTGAGGAGTGGAGCCAGAGGAGGGCACAGTTGGAGCAGGGGAGGGACTTCAATGGGACATAATGCCACAGAGTCCACTTCCCAAAGTGGCCATTTTCTGCAGGTGAACAGATCTCTGTTGTCTAGGTATCAGTTGTAATTCCAGGAGATCTCTAGACCCACCTGGAGGTTAGCAATCCTAATCCAGTCTGCCCTTCATAGAGGTGCACAACTAGTATGGTTCTGTGGCTACTGGAGAAATGGGAAGGTATGTTCCAACTGGTGGTCTCCCTCCTCGCCCCCCACCCCCCATGACTGGCTACCGACACTTGTGATGGAAGTAGGGGTGGAATTCTAGCAGGAGCTCCTTTGCATATTAGGCCACACACCTCTGATGTAGCCATTCCTCCAAGAGCTTACAAGGCTCTGTCCTCTGATTGGCTACATCAGGGGTGTGTGGCCTAATATGCAAAGGAGCTCCTGCTAGAATTCCACCCCTGGATGGAAGACATGGCCATCCCTCCCCACTTCCTGCACCTGGCTCTTTTGCATTCCTCACTGGTGTTTTGCTTCTGCATCCTCTTGCAGAAATGCTTGCATCTCATTAAAGGAGGCGCAAAGTTTGTCACAACCAGACAGGGCAGAAGTTTTGTCCAAGGAATTTGATTCATTGCACCTTTTTTGCCGAGACACCTTGTTAGTTTCACCAGTTATTGTGACTGGAAGCAGAAGCTCAACTCAGCTATTTCATAATCCAATTCCGAGATGCCTTACTTTGAAGGAGGAGGGGAAAGAACACTTCCCACACATGCAGATTGTTTATTTAGAGCATTTTAAACCTGCCTTTTTGAGAGACTAGACCATCTAACGGGGGTAGGGGGTGGATATATTCATTCTAGAGTAGAGAGCAGGCCCCGTAGGAAGCCCAGGAGAAGGATCACCATCCTAAAAATTGAAATAAGGAAGTTAGGGTTTTCCTGGCCCAATTGTACTTGAAAAATGCAAACAGAACCTAATTAATTTTAGTAGGGACCTCTGGGTAGCCACAGTAGCTAAAACAGGTATTGTTTGGTACAGCTGTCAAGGTGTAAGAAATAAAGTTCAAACTCAAGGACACATCTTTGCACTCTGACATGTGCTGAGATACCAGATGTTCCCAGTTTCATTAAGGTTTGCCAGTCTCCAGGTGGGGCCCGGAGATCTCCTGCTTTTACAACTGATTTCTAGCTGGCAGAGATCAGCCCCCCGGGGAGAAAATGGCTGCTTTGAAGGGTGGACTCTGTGGCATTGGACCATGCAGAGGCCCCTCCCCTCCCCAAACCCTGCCCTCTCCAGGCTCCACCCCCAAAGTCTCCAGGTATTTTCCAACACAGAGCTTGCAACCCTAGTTTCATTCACTGCAGCTTCATAGATCTTACTGGACACTGAAGCAGAGATAGTTTTCAAAAGCTGCATTCCCATGATGGAGCTCCAGCCAAGAGCAGATTTTAATAACAAATCTGGGTGGGTTTTTTGTCCCCCCCCCCTTTGTGAGACCATAAAGAGTTAGAAGACAATGTTAAAGAGCTTGATCGTTTTACTTGTGTCAGGAGCCTAACCCTGGCATATGTATCGCATGCCAAGTCTGGGATTTTGAAATTCCTGGGGAAGGGGGATTGGGGAAAAGGGAGGGACCTCGATAGAACATAATACCATAGAGTCCACGTTTGTAGGGTGGCATTTTCTCCAGCAAAGTGATCTCAGTTGTTTGGAGAAAGGGTTGCCAGTCCCCTGGTGGGGGTGGAGAATGCCATGCCACCACTCTCAGTGGCAGGAGGAGAAAAACAAACAAACAAAATGGCTGTTAGTCCTCTCTGGGCATTAGTGGAAACCCTATGGTAAAGCCACAGAACTCCTTGTGATTCCTAGAGAGGCATAACATCACTTCCAGTATTTCCCCAGGAAGTACCATTGTTTGTGCCATTGCCTGCTGCCCCAAGTCCCTGCTCCTGTCATACCCCAGTCTGCCACTGTTTGCTGTATATGGAGATCAGTCATAATTCCAGGGGATCTCCAGTCTCTACCATGAGGTTGGCATCCCTGGTCTCAGAATAAGTGATGTAACAAAAAAACAGAAAATAACTCTGAGCATGTGTCTTTAGTAACAGAGAGTAATTACAGCCTGAGCCCAGACATTATTCTAGGGCACAATAAATTGTTCACTAGTCCCTCTCAGTTTAGAACTGTATCAGGTTTCATCCATCCTTTTAAGAGAGCTCTGAAACAGGCTTCCTTAAATCACAGCATGGATCCTTTTCCTCCAGGATGCCTACTCTGACTGACCACATCCCTCCATGGTCTCAGCCAGAGGTCTTTAACTCAAGACGCCAGAATTTGAACCCAGGCCTTATATACATAAAGCAAGTAGAGCCGTGGTTCTTCCTGATTATATATGCAAAAAGTTAAAGACTGAAGCTCACAGATGGTCTTGAACGTAACCTGAGGGACTTCAGACTCAGCAGAAGGAAAAGACCATTTCATACACAGAAACAAGCAAGGTTGCTTCTGATGGTGTACAAATAATCACTTGCCAAAGTATCCTTTTTTCCCACCTGGACGGAGATCTCCAGCCACCACCTGGAGGGTGGCAACCCTACTGCCATAATAAAAGTAGGACTCTCTAGTTCTCCATCAGATACAATCTCAAGTAACTGGGTAGTGAAATAAGGGTGCCTTTGAGTCCCAGTGCTTTCTAATCTGTACCTTAAAGATACCATTTTGACATTATCTGGCACAGAACTTCTTCCCCCCACTTCCAATGAGTTCCCTTAAGACATATATCCTTCTGTACAAAGATACAGTTTTGATATCTCTTACTTATGAGGATATCTAAACTGAACAAGTACTGCAAAGTATGAAACTGTACTAAACCTGGGATGATGGGGTGTTTTTTGTTTTTTTTTTTGGCGGGTGGGGAGAAGGCCAGTGAACTCGAAGGATCTTACAGTTGACTAAAGTATGGATTTCAGATATCTTTGGGGGTAGAAACTGTCATGGAATGCTGCTTGAAGACAAACAAATCTAAACTGGCTAGGACTGCCGGACCATGCTATAGTTCTGTTACAATAATGCAGGAGTTTGTGTGTGTGTGTGTGTGTGTTAAAGATTTAAGACTTTTTCAAAGTAAGGCAGTACTTCAAGTTCTATATGAAGCAAAACAGTGGAATTTCTGCAGGTTATACCCCTACACAATTCCTCCCCTCCCCCCCTAAAAAAAAAAATCCTAGTTTTTCCTATTTGTTCTCCGGCTCTTCTTGGGCTTCCCTCTATTAGGGTTCCTGTACTTGGCTATTTGAGAAAACAAAAAGAAAATCCTGTTAGTCATTTATCAAAACCATGCTAAAGTCGAATGTTGAACAATACCCAATCTATCATAGATTTCTTCTGGTTTATTCTAGTTTTGGCAGATTTTCAGGTATTGAGCTCTGAGTCTGGATATTTAATTTAGACCCACTGGTAAATAGGGGGAAATTATTTGAAGCCCTGGATTCCCCTGGTGGTTTCAGCTATGTAAAAAAGGAACCACAACAGAGCATCTTATGTGCTCAATGTTACTTCTCCCCCACCCTTAATCTCAGATTAGTTTTTACAGCTGCTCCTTTACTGACTATGCCAAGTGCCTTGGTAGATAGACCGCTGATACTCATGGATCAAATAATCTGTATCTGCAGACCTCATGCATTAGATTTCCTGCACTGTTTGGGATCCAAAAAGATTTTCCACTGGTGGAAAAGAGAGGAGGGAACATCTTTCTTTATGCACACCTGAAGTTTTTTAAAATACTGAATCAGACCATCAGTTCATCAAGGTCAGTATTGTCTACTCCAGGGGTGCCAAACATGCAGTTCAGGGATCGAATCAGGCTTCTGGAGGGCTCCTATCAGGCCCCCGAGCAACTGGCTGTCATCTGCTTCCTTCTTCCTCTCTCTTGCTTCCTTCTGCATAACAGCTTGCTTTGCAAGGCTTGCTCAATTGCACAGGAGCTACAGAGCAAAAACTCTATTTTCTCCATTGGCTGAGGCTCCTTCCTTGGGGAGAAGGTGGGGAGAGCTTACTTTGCCAGGCTCTCTCAAT
The DNA here is from genome assembly GCF_032191835.1 of Heteronotia binoei. Classification (NCBI taxonomy): domain Eukaryota; kingdom Metazoa; phylum Chordata; class Lepidosauria; order Squamata; family Gekkonidae; genus Heteronotia; species Heteronotia binoei. The sequence continues at coordinate 18,892,677 of NC_083234.1, read as the reverse complement.
CGCACAGCAGAGATACTGAACCAAGCCTCTCTTCCTTCTATTGGCTGAGGCTCCTCTCCCCCAGTCCCCTGGAAAAGGAAGGAAAGAGCCAGAGCTTCCTTTGCCCAGTTCCCTGGATCCCATGGGAGAAATACAAAGAAGGCATCTTTAAAACCAATGAGTGCTAACGTTTTAAGCATGTTTTAATTTTTAAAAATATATGTGTGTGTGTGTGTTTGTCTGTGTTCTTTATAATATTTATATCTCTACTACCTAATCTTAAATATGTACACACATGGCCTGGTCCGACATGGCTCGGCCCAACCTGACATGACCCGGCTCAACAAGGCCTCATTTATGTCAGATCCAGCTCTCATAACAAATAAGTTCGACACCCCTGGTCTACTTAGAATGGCAGCCGCTCTCCAGGGTCTCTAGCAGAGGTCCTTCACATCACTTACTGCCTGATCCTTTGAACTGGAGATGCTGGGGATTGAACCTGGGACCTTCTGCATGCAAAATGGAAGCTCTTCCACTAAGCTGCAGTGCCTACTTTGCCTTTCTACATAAATAGGGCTATGACCATTTCTTTTAAGTTATTAAGTACAGGAAATCTAGGTTGTATTGTTTCAATATTGTTAACTTTTATGGTTTGGGAGGTTTCATTAGGAACTCTGCATTTTTTTTTTGTCTCCATTTTAAATGAGTCTTGACCAAAACCAACACAACTTCCTCATCTTCTGTGCAGGTTGTTATGTCTTTCTGGACATTGGGTATGTATGTGAGAGAAGAAGACACATTGGATTTATATTCCGCCCTTCACTCTAGAGTCTCAGAGTGGTTCACAATCTCCCTTATCTTCCTCCCCCACAACAAACAACCTGTGAGGTAGGTGGGGCTGAGAGAGCTCTCCCAGAAGCTGCCCTTTCAAGGACAAGCTCTGTGATAACTATGGCTGACCCAAGGCCATTCCAGCAGGTGCAAGTGGAGGAGTGGGGAATCAAACCCGGTTTTCCCAGATAAAAGTCCGCACACTTAAGCACTACACCAAACTGGCTCTCCACTACACTAAACTGAGAGAGACAGTTACCAACCTTGGAAGTTTGGAAGACACCGTGGCCCTGGCCATAAAATCCAACCAAAATACAGAGCACATTCAAAACAATCAACCAAAGTGGAAAACAGTTTCTGAGCAAGTTGAAATAGTTTGAGAACAGTTTTACCTCTCACAGTGGGGTATATCGACACCCCTTTTATCCCACAGGTCAAACAGGCTTGGAAAACAATATCAAAGGCGTGCTAATGTGAGATAACAGTAAGGGACAAGCTCATAAGCAATCATTTCTCCTTCCAACTGCCTTCAGTCCTTGGGAGGAAAAAAAAAAAACGTACTGTCTGTCTCCAGCCTAAGTAGAAAGCTTGTTAATGGCTGCTGAACAAGTGCAAAATCAATGAACAAAATGGTTATTTCAGAACGGAGAATCTGCATTGTTCCAGTCTCAGCCCGTCTTCTTCCTTACCTAGACTATGGTATGCAGACTCTCCCCCACCCCTGTTCCAGATCTGCACTTTAATCATCTTCCTTCAACCAGCTAAAACTAGGGAATACTTAGTACCCTACTTTTTTAGAAAGGGCAGAGAATACGACGGCTCGGCCATGAATGCCTGTGTGTGATTTGTCTGCCTCCCCCAATGAGACTCTCTGTCCCAGCAAAACGGGGAGATAAATGACTAGCAAGCAGCTGGAAGGGCCAACAAACAGCCCATTGAGAAAGCATGAGGCCACGGACACCCGGCTCCTCTCCCAGGCAGAGCTCTGCCTGCAGTTTTCTTATGCTCTGGCCTCCGTGTCCATTTTGGCCTTCCTCAGACCACGACTCTTCTCCGGGGAGAAATCTATCAGACCCTGTCTACACCAGGAACACAGACGGGGTTTATCTTGAACTACTGGGGCTTCCTCCCAGAATCCTGGGAATTGTAGTCTGGGGGAGGCTGCTGAGAATGTCATTTGACGATCTCCTTGAAAAGGGAAAAATACAATTTCTAGGCTTCCATGGAGAGAGGGAATGCTTAGCCAAGGCACTGGATTCTGCAGAATAGATATGCACTTGAAACTACCAGCCAGCCACAGCAGGAGGCTCATATGCATTTTGGAAAGCCAGAGGTCAAAGGAGGACATGAGATCCCCATGGTGGGGGGGGGGGATAAATGGAGTATGGATAGATAACTAATACAGGTAAGTTAAGATGCTGAAGCTGCCTTGTATTGTCTGAACAACAAACCTTCCTGAAACCACAACATTCTAGCATCAAAGGAGCCTGGGAGTGAAATCCTAAGCAGAACTTGTTAGGTTTTGCCATCAGGTGGCTTGCAGTAGCCTGCCTTTGCATCACGAACCTGGTATTTCTTGGTGGTCTCCTTTCCAAATACTGACCAGGGCTGACCCTGCTTAGCTTCCAAGATCTGTCTAGGCTATCCAGGTCAGGGCAAACAGAGCTACAGCCCATTTATTTATTGAATTAATTTATGGTCCACCTTTTGCACCAAGCCCCAAGGCAGATTATGGGATAGCGAATAGAGGAATAAGAGAGCATAAAACAACCGACAGACAATGCAATAAGATGAGGAATCACAGAACAATGCAAACCACTAACTAAAGCAAGGCATGCTCTGCAAAATGGAAAGCCGATTACAAGGGCTAAGACAAAGCACTAAATGCAGGAGCGTATTGCCAGTAGTTATCACAGTGGACTACAATCCTATCCCATTACAAAAACGTCCTCTGGATTGTTCTGTTCTATTACAGTTCTATTTTTTTTAATGTCCTCTTGAACATTACTCGTTTGGAATTTCTGCAAAATGAAACAGAAATGTAGGAGCCTTCCTGAGTCATCTAGATGGGAGTCACCTAGGGTTGCCAACTCTGGACAAGGGAATTTCTGGAGATTTGGGGACAGGTGCCTGGTGATGGCAGAATCTGGGAAGGGAGCTTAGTGGGGGGGGGGGATCTTACTGATCCTGCCCCCGGAAGCTGCCGTTTGCTCCAGGGAACCGGATCTCTGTCATCTGGAGTTCAGCTGGTACTGGAAGAACTCCAGCCCCAACCTGGGGGTTGGAAACCCTAAAATGCACATGAATGGGCAGTTGTTGGTCTCACCCAGGGGTAGGGTGGCACTTCCAGAAGGCTTTGCCCAGTGCCGTATTAAACCCTATGGAGGCCCCTAGGCAGTCGTAATCTTGGGGGCCCCCTTACAAATTATCTCCTGCAGGCACCTTCTCCAAAGCCCTTCAGTAAAGCTGCAGGGGAGAGGCAGAGAGAGGTAAACCGGCTCGGGGCCCCTAAAGGCATGGGGGCTCATAGGCCAGGACCTACTCAGCCTATTTGTTAATCCGGCCCTGGCTTTGCCATTGTGCAAAAGGAGCAAGCAGCAGAACAGACATCATGCTCTCTGACTGAAGGCAGAAGGCCCAAACTTTGAATGTTCCTGAAGGTACCAAGTGCAGCAAGGAGAAAGGTTTTGCTTCCTTGGTTTGCTTTCTGCAGGGAGGGCATTCCAATATAGGATCCCACCAGGATCCTCCAACTGCAGTGGCACAAGCCATACTACTGACTCCTTCTGCATGCACGAGCTGGGCCTTCCCGTCATGGCTAGTGGAGGGAATGGAGCACAAAACCATCAGACTGGAAAGGATGGGAACGTTGGCCTGTTTTCGAAACCAGCTCTCCACCCTGGGACTCACAAAGCCATGGTCAACAAGCTTCCCTGAGTGCCTTTCTCTTTCCGAGGATTCATCAGAACACCAGTCGTCACATTTCCAGGGTAAGAGCAGAAGGGCCCCTGAGACAATGCAGACAGACGTCCCCCACCCTGCCTCAAAGGCAATGCTCTTCTAAGAAATTAAAAATGGCTTGAAGGGCATTTGTGTCGCTCCGTACAATATTTTCCCTACCACAGCTGCTCTCCTGAGAAGTCGCAGGGTATCGCAGGAAGGAAGTAGAACTTAACTGAAGGTTTAGCTTGTGCAGTGAAAAGGGTGGCCTATTAATACAAGTCCAGTGGCTTGCAGCAAATAAACAAGAATGTACCCAGAGGGGTTTTTTTTTAAAGTCCTGGAAGAGCCATGCAGCTTTCTACCAGGGGTCCTAGGCAAGGCTAACTTCTGGAGCCCCCATCCCCTGCACTGATAACATCACTGAGTCACATGGGGGCACCCATTTGGCACCCCCTAAAGGCCAGCACCCTAGGCAGTCACCTAGTTTGCCTGGCAGCAGGGCTGGCCCTGCTTCCTACACTTGGGCCACTTCTGCATTCACAGGTTCACTGGCCAATCGGAACAGCTGACATTTCACATCACATGGCCTTTGGCGCTACTTCAGACCACAATGGCAAAGGGATGTCCTGTCTGGACCCATTCCGATGATCTCAGGCAGGGCCACTAGGCCAGCTGGGTGATTGCCTAGGGTGCCGGCACCCCAAGTGACTCGGTAACATTATCAGTGCGGGGGGGGGGCACCAGAAGTTAACCTTGCCTGGGTGGCCAGACAGTCTATGGCCAGCCCTGATCTCAGGCATCTCCAATAAAGGGATGCGCAGAGATCATCCTCCACGGAAATCCCCAGCTGCCCCTGGACTGTGCTCCAGACATCTGGAACTCCACCTCCTTTGCCTGCCTCGGCCACGCTGCCCGGGTCTGCGATTTGTTCGGGAAAATGAAAAGAGGTTGGCTGGACTGTCTGGCACAGAAGCGGCCCATCTGTGGAGAAGCCACCTGTATACGTCTCTGAGCAAAAACAGCGCAAGATTAAAAAAAAAAAAAAAAGTTCATCAGAATTCATCAGAGGTGCCCCAGGAGTGAAAGATTGATTTGATATTAACAGATTCGTGCGGAGACTGAGCAAGGGAGAAAGGGGGAGAGGGAGGGAGGGAAACACCACAGATGTCTGGGAAACATCACAGTCCTGGAAACCGGCGCAACCCACAGGCCAGCACACAACCCGGCAGGCTCTATGCCATCCCAGCCTGATCTCCAGACGCGGCTGCCCTCTCCGCCCCAAGCGCTCGCAGAGCAAAAAAACAGCACCTCGGGATGGCACGAGCCCGCTGGGGCTCTCGCACAAAAAAACCTCCACCGCCAACTGTCTGGGCACCTGCTTCTCTTCCGCAGCAGCCCCCACGCCCTGGCACCGAGACAAACCTGCCAACGGAAACCGCCTGGCACCGGAGACCCCCGAAGGCTCGCTCTCTCTCCCTCCCTCCCCCCTTCCCCTCTCCAGCAACCCACATTCCACCATCGCTGCAAACAGCGGCAGAATTCGTTCGCCAGCGTTCCTCCGCGGCACTCACCGCCTTCCAAGAGGCTCCAGACTCTCCCCCCCCCCAAAAAAAGGCACATCAGCAACATCTTGCACCCCCCCCCCTCCACCTCACAAACAGTCTCGTTCCTCCCAGCGGTTGGAGCATCCCCCCTCCCAGACTCAGGAGCGAAGCCAGACGTCAGCTATCCAGCCGGGCATCCCTTCCAAAAACCCCAGGCCACAGTCTTGTTACTGAGAAGCAACCCCGGCCAACCTGAAGCCACGCGCCCCCCTTGGAACCGACACGCGCCTCCGGGAGAGGCAAACGTCCCCGTGCACCCCAGAAGCCCCCCCCCTCCATTGCAAAAAAAAAAAAAAAATCAAAGGCATCATCTGCTCCTACCTGAGGATGGCGCTCTCCCCTTGCCTGACGGTCACGTTATCCATCGCCTTAGGGAAGGTGGCCTCTCCTCCGCTGCGCACGGGCACTCCTGCGGGCACAAGGAAGAGGAGCCTGAGACACAGCACCACCACGCAGCGCCAGGGCAGCGCCAAGCAGCACCCGCCGCCGAGCCCCATCCTGGGCAAAGGCTCGCCCTCCCGGGCCAAGCTGGGTAGGGGGGGCGGGGAGACGGGGTTGGCAGCTCAGCAGAGTCCCCCCGAGGCGATCCAGATGCGGAGATCCCCCCCGGGCCTCGCCCCCGCAAGCGCTTCCAGAAGTGCCGGGAGCGGAGGCGAGGAGGTCAGGGCTGTGCCAGTCCGGCCCGCCTGGTCCCGCCGACGATGCCCCGGGAAGATTCCGCCGGGCGCAGCAGCAGCAGCAGCGCCACCAGCAGCAGCAGCAGCAGCAGCTCTGGCATCAAAAGTTTATAACCCGAGCAGGAGGAGGCGGAGGCGGCGACGCAACTCGCTCCGGCAGCGAACGGGCGCGGGGAGCGGCGGGCGAGCGGCTGTCGGCTGAGTGGGGAAGCCGGCGGAGCGAGCGGCGAAGCAGCCCGGCTGCAGCTCCCCAGGAGCGAGAGGAGACGGGCATCGATCGCGTCTCCCCGAAGTTGTCTGCGGCTCTCCGCCGCGAGGCGCGCAACGGGAGGCTGCCTGAGAGGCAAAGGCAAGCCTGGCTCCTCCAGTGCCGGCTTCCCGGGCCAGGCGCCCGGCGGCGGCCGCTCAAGGCAGGCGAGGCGGGCAGCAGCAATAGCAGCAGCTCCTGCAGCCGGCGGCCGCCTCCTCCTCCCTCTCCTCCGCCGCCGCCGCCCGTGTCAGCAGCAGCAGCATCCTCGCCCCGCTCCTCGCCGGGCGCATCTCCTCCGCAGCCCGGGCTGGTGCTGAGGCGCGCGCCCGCCGCTGACTTCCCGGGGTTGTCATGGCAGCGACTCCATCACTGACCACCGGCGCTCGGGCTCCCCCCCGGCACAGGCTGCCACGCACGCCCAGCCAGCCACCGGCAAGCCTTGGCACGCGGCAGCCCGCCCAAGGACACCCGAGCGGGGCGGCGGGGGTTGGGGGTGGAAGGAGGGAGGGAGGGAGGGCGCGCTCCGGGCTTAACCCTCCCGGCGCCGGTGGGCTCCTGAGGCAGGTGCAGGAGGGGGACAGAAGCAACGGGGCCGGGGTCCCCCTCTGCAACCGGCTCCGGGTTGGAAAACTCAGGAGCCTGGGGACAGCACGGTTTGGAGAGGGACCCCAGAGAAGTATAATGCCGGGGAGGGGGGGGGGTCCCATCCGGGTGGAATCACCCTGCGAAGCTGCTCTTTCCTCCAGGGGAACTGAGCTCTGGAGTGCAGTTGCAATTCCGGGAGATTTCCAGGCGCCACCTGGAGGTTGGCAACCCTATTTGCTCGACCATCTTCAGGCTGAGCTGCCCCGGCGACAACCAGCCACCAAAGCATGGAGTGGAAAAGCAGCTCCCAGCCCAAAAGAGTCGCTGTTGGAACTGGCTAAGGTTTAAAGGGCAGGAAAGCAAGCTTCCTGGCGGTGCAGAGCTCTTCCTCCACCTTTGCTGGCTGGAGCAAAGTATCGGGGAGGGGGCATGTGTTTGAGGTCGGCCCCTGCGACTCACGCCTCCAGGCAACACCCACGCCTCGCCGCTTGCTCTAGTGCAAACGGGATCCCCTTAGAAGCTGACCCTCCCCATGGGCGAAAAGGTCACTGACACCCGCAAGCAGCCCAGACTTTTTTGCATTTGAAAACCAGATGCCCCGTCTTTTCCAGCTTGCAGTCCCGATATAGCCATATATACAGAATGCCTGAAGCGCTCAAAGGGGGAGGGAGCGAAGGTATTACATAATATACCATCTCCCAGCCTGTCGAGGGTGCTTTGACTTGCGCTTTACCATCTGGCCTCCTCCACTCTGCGCTCCTTTCCTAGGGCGTCTGCCTTCCTTGCTGCTTTCTGCCTGGCTGGCTCTAGCCCGGCCTGCTTTGTGAGTAGCAGGAGGGCCCTTAAATTAGGGTTGCCTGCGTGAGGCTTTTGGCCCCGGAAAACATCTGCATTACTAGCAGCTTCCAAGCACTGAAGCTGAGACCACCACAAGCAGCAGGGTGGGACTCTACCCCCCCCCCTTTCCTTTCACCTTCTCTGTGTTACAATTAAGCACCCTGCTGGCTTCAGAACTCAGGCAGCTTCTCCCGCCTGACCCAGATCCTTTAAAGTTCTGTGCATGTCTCTCTCTGCACATGGATTCGGCACACACCTCTGTTGCAGCAGGCAAAAAGCTTTACGGGTTGGAGGCAATTCAGTTTCCACCCGCTTCCACAAATTCTTGAATTTTAAAATTCCCCTTAACTTATTTAATGCATGTATATACCCTGCCTTTCTCTCCAGTGCAGACCCAGTGCAGTTCCATCGTTCTCCTCGCCTTCATTCATGCTCCCAAGAACCCTGTGAGGCTGCGAGATCGTGACTGACCCAAGGTCACCCAGCAAGCCTCCATGGCATGAACGGGGATTTGAACTGGGATTTAAAACAGGGGCTTTAAAGGGCACTTTTTTTTTTGTAGCAGGAACTCCTTTGCTTATAAGGCCACACACCCCTGATGTCGCCAATCCTCCTGGAGCTTACAGGGCTCTTCTTACAGGGCCTACTATAAGCTCCAGGAGGATTGGCTACATCAGGGGGGAACGGCCTAATAGGCAAAGGAGTTCCTGCTACAAAAAAGGCCCTGCCAGGTATTAGTTTGACACTCTTCACCACGCACTGGCCCTCACCACACGCCCACACACATAAAGCAAGGTCCCTCTTATGACTAACAACTGGCCTGGGAGGCCCCCTTCTGAGAAAAAGTCTTCCCTGCATGGGCAGGACTGCTGACTTTTTATCTGGTCCCTCTAGCTCAGGGGTCCCCAACCCCCAGGCCATGGACCACACTGCCCCTTTTGCTTGCCCAAGTCCCAAGCAGACGAAAGAGGCAGTGCAGCCTCACTCCGAAGCACCACCTCTTTCATTCGCCAGGATCCCGGGCAGGCGCGGCAGCGACCTTCGCCTATCCCTCATTTAAAGACCCCCATGGGGGGCAAGGATGGAGTGTAGGCATGGAGGCAGCCTCGGGCAGCAAAAACCTCAGCACCCCAACTGGTCCGTGGAAAAATTGTCTTCCACAAAACCGGTCCCTGGTGCCAAAAAGGTTGGGGGCCACTGCTCTAGCTGACCGGATGAATCGGTTGGATCTGCAACAATTATCAGGGGATGCTATTTGGCTCCCTACCAGGAAAAGCGTCAAGGCTCCATTTCCAAACATCTACTGAAGGGCCAGGATGTATTTTTATTTCCTAGCCAGCCTGATACACAAGTAAGGCTGTAGCCATGACCAGTGTTCCCTCTAAGCTGAGTTAGTGTGAGCTAGCTCACAGTTTTTAGCCTCTGGCTCATACATTTTTTTGTCTTTGCTCCAGAAGGATGGCCCCAGTGCAAACCAATTTATGCCAGTCGCTCACACCTTTAATGTCAATAGCTGAGGAAGTGGAAGTTTTGCTCACAAGACTCTGCAGCTTAGAGGGAGCCCTGGTCATGACCAAAGAGCCAGGCCTTTTGATGCATCCAGCTTGAGCCTCCTATGCATGCTTACTCACAAGTAAGTTCCACTTTGTTCAGTGAGACTGACACCTGAGTGCACTAGGGGATTGTAGCCCTACCAGCATAAGCTTGTGCATGCTTTAAAAAGGTAAAGGGAGTCCCCTGTGCAAGCACCAGTCGTTTCCGACTCTGGGGTGGCATCGCATCACGTTCTCATGGCAGACTTTCTAATGGGGTGGTTTGCCATTGCCTTCTCCAGTCATCTACACTCCCCCCACCCCCCACCCCCAGCAAGCTGGGTACTCATTTTACCGACCTCAGAAGGATGGAAGGCTGAGTCAACCTTGAGCCGACTACCTGAACCCAGCTTCCGCCAGGATCGAACTCAGGTCGTGAACAGAGCTTAGGACTGCAGTACTGCAGCTTTACCACTCTGCGCCGTGAGGCTGCTTTGTGCATGCTTACTCAGAAGTAAATCCCTGTGAGTTCAATGGGGCTTATTCCTAAGTAAGGGGACACAATAAGCAGCACTACAGTATTAACTAAAGTGCCATTTTAGAGGAAGATTCGTAGCACGATTTATACCTGGCTATAGTCAAGATTAAAAAGCAAGAGAAAGCTGCATTTTCCTGCAGCTGCTGCTGCTGCTTCTTTTTAAAAATCTCTCCTAATAGCTATGGATAGAGGTGCTGGTTAAGTCAGATAACTAGTGATCTGCAATTGGGAGGGAGGAAGAGAACCCCCTAATGACAGCTTTTCTGAAGACTGCTCTGTTCAGGAAAAGAAAAACTGCCCTCCTTCCAGCATAGTGGAGGGGTTAGACTGTCAGACTAGGCTCAACACAACGGTGAGAACCATCAGTGGATGTATTCAACCCACACCAACCTATTGGCTGCCCACGCTGTGCCACATCGCTCCCCTGCATCTGCAAAGACAAGATGCTCTTCTTCGTGAGTATCATGAGATCACTGAAAAAGGAGAGTTGCCCATTTACAAAGACACGGCTGACAGCATATCCACACGGAGATCCCGACACTCAGCAATAAGATCTACACCAGGGGCAGCCAGACTTGCTTAATGCAAGAGCCACAAAGAATAAACATCAGGTGTTTCAAAGCCACAAGACATGACTGTCATATGTTTGAGAGGAAGGAAGCAAGCAAGGTAGCTTGAGGAGGGAGAGGTGGAAAGAAAGCAACTTTGCATTCTCCAAGCCACCAGCTTGGAGCCACACAATATGTGTGAAAGAGCCACATGTGGCTCCAGACTCACAGTTTGGCCACCTCTGATCTACACAAATCCTGTAATCACAAAACTTCATACTGGGGAACAAATGGTTGCGAACATGGATGCAATCAGGTCCACTCGATATCCAACACCAAGGAGAGGGCCCTCAGGATTTGACTTGCCACATAAGTATGGAAAACAGCTAATAGAATACGAACAGGCCTTGGCAGTTGTGCAGAGCTGTTGTTTAAACGGGGCAAAAAACAGGACCCAAATGCGATTGTGGAGCAGCCCACCAAACAATTTTCCATCTGTCACAGGAATGTGAGCATCGTGCTTTCCAGGGAGAGGTGACGGAGCTCTTTGAACTGCAACTGTGTGGACTGAAAATCTAGATATTGATAATTAGGGGGAGGATTGCCCAATCGGTCTGCATACCCGTTGTATCAACTTTGTACATATTTTAGATGATATTATACTTCCTGTGTGTGACTCTGCCGTACCAATCAATATCACATTTTTATTGGCATCACCGAAATATAAACTCTGCCATACAATAAATAAATAAATAGGCTCTGGGACTCCCAGGTTCAAATCCCCGCTCTGTTCATGGAAGCTCGCTGGGTGACCTCGGACCAGCCACACAGACTCAGCCTAACCTACCTTGCAGGGTTGCTGTGAGAGTAAAATGCAAGAGATTGAGGTAAACTGTTCTTGGTTCCAGTGGAGGAAGAAGAAGAAGAAGATATTGGATTTATATCCCGCCCTTCACTCCAAAGAGTCTCAGAGCGGCTCACAATCTCCTTTACTTTCCTCCCCCACAACAGACACCCTGTGAGGTGGGTGGTGCTGAGAGGGCTCTCACAGCAGCTGCCCTTTCAAGGACAACCTCTGCCAGAGCTACGGCTGACCCAAGGCCATGCTAGCAGGTGCAAGTGGAGGAGTGGGGAATCAAACCCGGTTCTCCCAGATAAGAGTCTGCACACTTCACCACTACACCAAACTGGCTCTCCTGGCAGGACAAGCTTCACGTGTTAGGAGAAGGGAGGAGGAAGGCATAAGTGAAGTAAATAAAAGACAAATACATTAATCTCCACCGCTACTCCTAAGCTTCCTTTCCTAGCTCACTAAGCCTGTTTGAAGTCCGTAGGATCAGTTAGGAGTGTAGGTTTTTAAAAGACGCACACAAAAAGACTTGCATAATCAGGACTTTGTTCAATAACTCTCCCCCCTTTGGGGTCTTGTTTTTCTCTCTGCCATCTTCCTCGTTCTGCACTGCGCCAGGCCCCAAACCGTTGCACAGAACAGAGAGTGCCGACACAGCGCATGATTGCCGTAAAAAAACACACACACACAAACAAATAAAAACAAATGCAGCTACCACAACTTCCTGACACAGCTAGAGGCTTTCGAATATTAAAAATGGAAGGGTCCTTAGAGACCCAATTTGTGAGAATGTGTGAAAGATAGGCAGCAGAGGGGAAAGCGGGAGAAGTGAAACCTCCGTAGTGAAAACAACCCAGCAGTGAACAGGTTAACCTGATACACCTTTCCAGATGGGCCTTCCCCCAAGTGTAGTTTTTCTCACCCTGGCAGGACAAGCTTCACCTGTTAGAATTCCCTTCAGGTGCAGCTCTTAAAGAAGCAGGAGTTCTTTTTCTCTTTGGCAGTGGGCAGCCACTCTACAACTGAGCCGGACTGGGGCTTACACATAATTGGGGTGCAATATTACAGGGCTATATAATGCGCAGTGGGGGAAAAAAAGAGCTTTGTAAAAATGCCCAGTATGCTAAACAAAAGGACAAAGAAGACTTGGCAGTTGTATAGGAAAACAATATACAAACATACATAAGAATCCAACTGATACATTATTTTTTTTTAACTGTAGATATCTGAATACTTGTGTGCACACTCTGATTGCATTTAAGGCACTGATTCCCTTTCATGGGCTTCCCTGGTTTCCATAGGGTTGCCAGATCCCCCCACCAACACCACCAGCAGGGGGTGGAGAGTAGGGTTGCTAGCACCAGGCTGGAAAACTCCTGGAGATTCGGAGGGTGGCGCCTGGGGAGGGGGGGGGACTGGGGGTGAGGAAAGACCTCAGCAGGGTACAGTGGCCTAGAGTCCACCCTCCAAAGCATCCCTTTTCTCCAGAGGAACTGATCACTGTAATCTGCCAATGAGCTGCAGTTCCTGGCAGGGCCGGCCCCAGACTGTCTGGCACCCTAGGCAAAGCTAACTTCTGGCGGCCCCCACACTAATAACATCACTGAGTCACATGGGGGGGGCGCACAATTTGCTGCCCCCAGAAGGCTGGTGCCCTAGGCAATTGCCTAGTTTGCCTAGTGGCAGAGGGCAATTACCCTGGAGAAAATGGCTGCTTTGGAAAGTTGACTCTATGACATTTTCTCATGGTTTGTTGATTAGCTTCCTCCCTCCAGTTCTGAAATCTATACATTTGTTTTGCCTAAAACCCTATGAGTTATACAGATGTACTTAATAAAAATACACTCCAGGTGTGTGTTGTGTTTGTTTAGTTGTTTTTTGGCTACATTCGGCTGCATTCTGAGATGGATCCAACCAACAAGCCAACAACAAAAGCCTTGCCTGCCTAACGGACCAGTTCTGGGGCTTGGACTCAACCGCAGATCACCTGCTTTGCAGGCACAAGATCCCAAGTTAGCCGCTCCAACTAAAAGGACCAGGTAGCAAATGATAAGAAAACCCTTGACTCCAGATCCTGTAGAGCTGAGGCTGGTCAGAGCAGACAATAATAACCTTGAGAGACTGATGGGCTGACTGAGAATAAAGCTGCTTTGTGTGTGTTTATAGAATTGTTCTTAAAACGATACCAATCAGTTTGGGGCATTTTCTTCCAAGAGTTGAGTTAATTAACCTGGTGTTCAGTCTTAATCAGCACCACAGATTAGGATCACCCTTTTATATACATACACCCTGAGTGTGAGTGTATATTTGGAATCACCCTTTACACGCTCCTTGGGAAAGTAAATTGCATGCTCTTTGGGAATGAAAATCTCTCTCTCTCTCTTTCTTTCTCTCTCTCCCTCCATAGACCCACACATGCTCTTTTAGTCTCCCATAAGGTTAGTGAATATGCAAGTAGGTTCTATCCTGAAATCTTTAAATGACCCATCTCTAAAGGAGGAGGTTTACTTTCTAGCCCATTATTCGGTTGGGGGGAGGGACTTTACCTGACCTTCAAGGAAGGCAATGTGGAGTGGCAGATAGGACATGCAAGACCTGGATTTGAATCTTTGTTCTGCCCGGAATGTCACTTGGTCATCTTGGGGAAGTCACTGCAATTTACCTTGCAAGGTTGTTGTGGAACATAAAGCTGGACCACTCCCATGCATGCTGCTCTGATATCCTCGGAAGATGTGACTGGAGAAGAGGGCCATTCGCTGGCTAATCTGACATTGGTAGCCCAATTCTGAAGGTCCCTCAAATGCTCATTTCCCTATCTCCTTTTCAAGATATTTCTCCAAGCCTCGGAGAAAGTGTCAAGACAGTGTGCGTTTGCAATAAAAAAGGCCAATGCCATGCTGGGAATTATTAGGAAGGGGATTGAAAACAAATCAGCCAGTATCATAGTGCCCCTGTATGAATCGATGGTGCGGTCTCATTTGGAGTACTGTGTGCAGTTCTGGTCGCCGCACCTCAAAAAGGATATTATAGCTTTGGAGAAGGTGCAGAGAAGGGCAACTAGAATGATTAAAGGGCTGGAGCACTTTCCCTATGAAGAAAGGTTGAAACGCTTGGGACTCTTTAGCTTGGAGAAACGTCGACTGCGGGGTGACATGATAGAGGTTTACAAGATAATGCATGGAATGGAGAAAGTAGAGAAAGAAGTACTTTTCTCCCTTTCTCACAATACAAGAACTCGTGGGCATTCGATGAAATTGCTGAGCAGCCAGGTTAAAACGGATAAAAGGAAGTACTTCTTCACCCAAAGGGTGATTAACATGTGGAATTCACTGCCACAGGAGGTGGTGGCGGCCACAAGTATAGCCACCTTCAAGAGGGGTTTAGATAAAAATATGGAGCACAGGTCCATCAGTGGCTATTAGCCACAGTGTATGTGTGTATATAACATTTTTTGCCACTGTGTGACACAGAGTGTTGGACTTGATGGGCCGTTGGCCTGATCCAACATGGCTTCTCTTATGTTCTTATGTTCTTATGAGCCACATGTGGCTCTTTCACACATATTGTGTGGCTTTCAAAGCCCCTGCTGCCCAGTTGCTGGCTTGGAGAAGGCATTTGTCTCTATAAATCATTTCTCCAAGCCAAGCTAGCCAGCTGCTTGAAGAAGGTATTTAAGTTAAAGCTGCTTTCTTCCACCTTTTCCTCCCCCATCCATTTTCCTTCCTTCCTTTGGGCTCACAAACATCTGACATTTATTCTATGTGGCTCTTACATTAAGCAAGTTTGGCCACCCCTGCTGCAAGCTATAGAAGAGCATCTATCCTATTTTTTAACTCTAGGAGGTGCTCCAAGGGCCAGCATAAATCATTCATCCTTCAACCATGTTACCCTCACAATAACCAAGTAAGGTAGTTTGTGCTGAGATAGTGACTGTCTAAGATTAGCCAATGAGCTTCTTGGTGGAGATTTGAATTCAGGTCCTCCTAAGGCTGACATTCTAACTACCATTCCACCCTGAATTTAAAACTTCTCTGACCTACTGGTCTTCAGCTGGTTTTAAGATAAGCTACAGTGCTAGCACGGGAAAAGAGCATGCAAAAGAAAGAGAATAGATAGATGAGCATATGTGCTAACAATTAAAAATAGGATCAGCTTCTCCGATTGGTGCTAAAGATAGTTCTGGAAAGGCTAAAAGACCACCATTCTACCCAGCAGGATGTAGCAGTTGAGTCTCACAGAGTCTCACCCCCCCCACCACCCTTATATAGTACAACCCTAGGCAAGCTTCAGTAGCTGCTGCAAGAATATTCTGGTCTGCTGGGGAAACTGGTGTTTACCCCTCGGGATAAGAAGCTGTTGACATACAGCGCATGTTTCAGAAACGCTGCCTGAACGGGAGTAATGCAGTAAAGTGAGATTTGTACACCAACAAACCCTGCCTGAGTGCATGTTTGGCTTTGAAAAGAGATGAGCCAGCCTTCCAGACAGATGAATATGTCACGATGTGGAATGGACCGATTAGGGTTGCCAACCTCCAGGTAAGCCCTGGAGATCTGGAATTATGGTTTAGTTTAGTTATTCATTCAATTCATCCTGCCTTTTCTCTCAGTGGGAACCCAAAGTGGCTTGCATTGCTCTACTCTCCTCTGTAGATCCTCACAACAACCCTGTGAGGTTGGTTAAGCTGAGAGAGTGTGCCAGGCCTGAGCTGGGCAAGAGTGGGAATTTGAACCCAGGACTTCTAGATCCTAATCTGACACTCTTAACCACCACACCATGCGGAGTCTCTGATCTCCAGAATACAGAAGTTAACTACCCTGGAGAAAATGGCTGCTTTGGAAGGTTGACTTTATAGCATTATGTCTGCTGAGGTTTCTCCCCTCCTCAAACTCCTATTTCCCCACCTTCACCCCAAATCTCCAGGAAACTCCCAATGTAGGCAACCCCAATTCAGAGTGCACCTACACAGAAAAAGAAGAAGACCGTAGTTTTATACCCCGCCCTTCTCCCTGAATCAGAGATCCAGAGCAGCTTACAATCTCCTATATCTTCTCCACCCACAACAGACACCATGTGAGGTGGGTGGGGCTGAGAGAACTCTCACAGAAGATGCCCTTTCAAGGACAGCTCTGTGAGAGCTGTAGCTGACCCAAGAGGAAGCAAACCTGGTTCTCCCAGATAAGAGTCTGCACACTTAACCACTATACCACAAGGCAGACCTGACTGTCAGGCAGGGTGCAGAAACCCAGAAGACAATACATATTTGCCTGTCTGAATGGACAGGCTGATGACTTATTGCCAGATCAGTACTTCCTTGAATTAAGAACATAAGAAAAGGCAAGTTGTATCAGGCCAATGGCCCATCCAATCCAACACCCTGTGTCACGCTGTGGCCAAACCCCAGGTGCAATCAGGAGGTCCACCAGCGGGGCCAGAACTGCAGAAGCCCTCCCACTGTTGCCCCCGCCCCCCCCCCCCGCAAGCAGCAAGAATACAGAACATCACTTGTCTAATTCCTTTCTGTGTTCCACTCATTCCATCCAATATTCCCTCCAAGCTGTGGGAACTTGCAAGCAAAAATTCTGTTTTGTGAGTTACTGAATAAATTAGTTGGCTCTGGGGCAATCCTTCCTGAGTGAAGACAAAAATGTGTGAGTCAGAGGCTAAAAAACTGTGAGCTAGCTCACACTAACCCAGCTTAGAGGGAACCCCAATTCCATCTACCATTGATGCTAATGGACATCTGTTTGGCTACGGCACCCTTCTGAATCTGATTTTTGCTTCCCCAATTATTAAATGTATACTACCCTTGTAAAATTCAAAATGCCCCCATTTCCATTCTCTTGGCTCACTCCTTCCTTGCTCCCTAAATGTTGCATACTTGTATATGGGTCAAGAAGTGTGAGCATTGTTTACTGACTCAAGGGGACATGGGAAGAATTTTTTTTTTGCATGACTCAAAATTTGGAGCTTGCAGAAGGCACCCCAGTAAAAGCCAGAAACATTTCAAAGTTAGGCGTTCATATTCAACTCCTGTAACTGGAACCCTCTCCCCCCCAAAAAACACCCAATAAGTTTACAGCAGGGGTGGCCAATGGTAGCTCTCCAGATGTTTTTTGCCTACAACTCCCATCAGCCCCAGCCAGCATGGCCAATGGCTGGGGCTGATGGCAATTGTAGGCAAAAAACATCTGGAGAGCTACTGTTGGCCACCCCTGGTTTACAGCATTTCCAGACCACCTGAAGTGTTGAAATTTGGCACAAACACAGGCCAAGAAACCCTGATTATTCGAACCATCTGAAAAGGGTTTTTTTTTTGTTTATGCTTCCCCCCCCCCAAGGGGGAGCAAGAAATGTACTCCAAAATAATTCCACGTTGTCTGCAATGCTGACATTGGGCACAGGTGTGTGTCTAAAGTGCCGCTACGTCCAGCTGTCTTATGATGACCCCATCAAGAGGCTTTCAAGTCTAATGAGAAGCAGAGGTTGTTTGCCATCGCTTTCCTCTGCAGAGTCTTTCTTGGCCGTCTCCCTTCCAAGTATCAATCCTGCTTAGCTTCCAAGATCTGACAAGGTTGGAGTTAATATCACGCTGCTTTCCCAGCCCACTGGACACATGCATGGTCCAAAACAATTAGTTCACTGGGAAAAGTCTGAAAATTGAGTTGTTTACATTTAACAGTAACAACCCAGAGGACACAGCACATACCAAGTAATGGAAACCAATTCAGGGCTTTAAAAAAACAAAACAAAAACAAGTCCAGCAGGAACTTATTTTCATACTAGGCCACACCCCCTGACACCAAGCCAGTCAGAACTGCATTCCTGCTCAAAAAGCCCTGATTATGGCTATGCAAGTTGACCATCACCACCCCAGTCTGGGTCTGCTCTACTCCCTTCTCCACACTAGCTCTGTTTCC
Organism: Heteronotia binoei; assembly: GCF_032191835.1. Classification (NCBI taxonomy): domain Eukaryota; kingdom Metazoa; phylum Chordata; class Lepidosauria; order Squamata; family Gekkonidae; genus Heteronotia; species Heteronotia binoei. Next base: position 18,874,583 of record NC_083234.1, on the reverse strand, counting down.
AAGCTTGTCAGCTTCCAGATGGGGCCTGGCATTGTCCTAGAATTAAAACTGACTTTGAGTAGAGGAATCAGTCCCTCTAGAGAAAATGGCAGCTTCAGGAGGACACACTATACCATAGCTTCTAGATGCAAGTCCCTCCTCAGTTCTCCACAGGCACTACCTCTGGTCTCTAGGAATCTGCCAGGCCAAAGTTAGCATCCTTTCCCTTCTCCTCCCTTCTCCTCCCCTTTAGGTTTGATGTCCTCTAGGGTTTTTTTTTTTGTAGCAGGAACTCCTTTGCATATCAGGCTACATGCTCCTGATGTAGTCAATCCTTCAAGAGCTTTCAGGGCTCTTCTTACAAGGCGTACTGTAAGCTCCAGGCGGATTGGCTACATTGGTGTGTATGTGGTCAGCATTGGCCCTAGGGCACGTAGCACCCCAGGCAGACTCCCTGCTCGCCCCTCCCCCTGCTGCTGCCATCCCTCCCTCCTCAGTGCTGCAATGCAGTGCCATGCTCTGTCACCACCCCGTCGCCGCCCTCCCCTCCAATCAGAGCGCACAGCCCCAAGGCTTGGCCCTATCAGCTTCGATGCAGCTGGCATCTGATCCATCTTTGAAGAGCACACTGGAGGAGGCTTCTCCTGCCCCCTTTCTGGAACTGGAAGGGAGGGGGAGCAAAGCCTTCAGCGTGCTCTTCGAAGACGGAACAGATGCCAGCCACGTCAAAGCCAGTAGGGCCGAGCCTCAGCACGGTGTGCTCTGATCGTGCCGGGGGGGGGGGGAGGGGGCAGGTGAAGTGCAAGGGAAGAGAGGGGTGCCACGGGGGAAGCAGGCAGGCAAACTAGGCATTTGTCACGGGCACAGGAAGGAGGGAGCCCAATTTGGCGCCCCCCTTTCCCGGCACCATAGGCAGCCTAGTTTGTCTAGTGGGTGAGCCGGCCTTTTGTGTGGTCTAATATGCAAAAGAGTTCCTGCTACAAAAAAGCCCTGTGGGTGTCCTCGAATTGCTGGCTGGAGAGCTCCTATTATTGCAACTTGCTGGAGATCAGAGATTAGTTCCTCCAAAGAAAATGGCTGCTTTGGAGAGTGGCATTGTACCCTGCTAAGGTAGAGGCCCCTCCCCAAACCATGCCCTTTCCTGGCTCCACCCCACAAATCTATAGGTATCCCTCCCGCAGAGCCAGCAACTCCTCTGGTTCTGCTTCTTTCCACCCTCCAAGTACCCAAAAGGCTACCTGAACACTGGGCATTCCTTCCCCACTAAATTTTTGTGCATATGTGCACATTACTGTAATCTTGGACTGGGGCAGAGAGGAGACAACATCCAATCATTTTTACTCATTTTATTTCCCTGCGAGCCTAGGGTTTCCCCCGAGCTTTTAGATTTTAGCCATGACTGGACCTGGGGTGCAATTTTCTTTCTTCTGCTGTTGGATAGAAAGTTAACCATTGCCTTGTCGAATCACAGCAAGGGCCTTCTATCTTTCTGTACGAAATATGAGCCAATCAACACACCGCTGCCTTTGGAAACACAAGTCAGTCGCTTGCCCTCTTGTCGTCTGCTCCCAACATCTCTAATTCAAATGCTTCAGCATGTGGGGATTCCATAGGAGCTATTTTTTCCCCCAGCTAGTGACTTGAGCTCAATTCCTTGAAAACAACACTATCCAACGCACAAGTCCTGGGCATTCTGTGGTGTTTCAAGCCTTTCCCAGGCTGGCCCTGCCCCTAGGCAAACTAAGTGATTGCCTAGGGCATTGGGCTTCTGGGTGGGGTGCCTTCATGTGACTTGGTGACATCAGTGCAGGGTGGGGGAGGGTGACAGCAAAAAGCCTTGCCTAGGGTACCAGACAGTCTAGGGCCAGCCTTGAGCCTTCCCATGGGCATGGGCTATAATTTTGACATGTTTGCATGGACACATAGTGAACAACGTTTGACTGCCGGCATTGCATCAATAGAGAAGGGGGAGGGGTTAGCGCAAGAGAGTGCTTTCCTTCCATTTTACCCCTTTCCCGCTTTTTCTTTCCCTCCTCCATGTTGCCCCCCATCTTCCCCCCACCTCCTCTCCATCTGCAATCCTCACCCCCAACCTGCTTTTTCTCATATTTCTGGATGCTAATTTTGAGACTCTGTCTATGTGTGTTTGTGTGTGAATTAATTCCAACACTTCCCACCCAGGCTGTTTGCTTAACTCTCTTCCTCTCTCTCCCTCTCTCCACTTGCCAATAACTATTTCTTGCATTCTCTCCCCCCCCCTCCCACAATGCAACACGCCTCCCTGCTATTAAAAAGGACTTCAGCAAAGACCAGGCATTGGCAGCTGGAGACTCTGGTGACCAATTAAGACCATGTTCCCAAATGCCAGCCAGGACTATAATTAATGAAATCCTGCACTACAGGGAAAGATGTAGATTGCAGAGGGTCAAGACAGAGTTCCCCTGCTTCTCGTGAACACCATTAAAAAAAAATAACAGGCCCAGGTCCATCGGAGGCTTCGTACGAACCAGGGCTATGCACCACAATGCATGCACTGGGACTTTCCTTCTCTGCTGAATTATTAGTGCCTCTTCCCACACACGCTAGAATAAGGAAGACAGCATCCCAAGCTGTAGACAAGTAGCACCTTTAAGACCAACTACATTTTATTTAGAAGGTAAGCTTTCATATGCTTTAAGCAGACTTCATCAGACAAAAATGGAATGGCAAGGCATCTTTAAATATAGAGAAAGTGGGCAGTGAGTTGGTACATAGAGTCATGGGAATGTTTTTAGCAGATTAAAAGAATCACAAATTGGGGTCTGTGTTTGTTTGTTAACTGGGCTGTAACAACAGTGGAGGGTGATAAAAAGCAGACATGTCATAGGTGTGAAGTGCCATAAATCTGAGTGTCATTCTGGCTTCATTAATTGTGGGTTTAAATGGAGGACATTAGTATCTCAAGAGGCTATAACATCATTATAGTTTGCCATTAGAGAAAAAAAAAGAATACATTAAAATATAGTGGAAGATAGGTCCCAAGCTGATGCTCCTAGCAGAGACTAAAGTTAGGGTTTCCAATTCCCAGCTGGCGGCGGGGGATCCCCTGGTTTGGAGGCCCTCCCCCCACTTCTGGGTCTTCAGAAAGCAGGAGGAGGAGAGAGATGTCTGTTGAGCACTCCATTATTCCCTATGGAGACCCATTCCCATAGAGTACAATGAATAATTGATCCACAGGTATCTCGGGCTTTGCGGGGCTGTGTTTTGACATAGAGGCACCAAATTTGCAGCATAGCATCTGATGCCTCTCCCCAAAACATCTTCCAAGTTTCAAAAGAATTGGGCCAGAGGGTCCAATTCTATGAGCCTCAAAAGAAGGTGCCCTTATTCTTTCATTATTTCTAGAGGAAAGGCATGCAAAAGGTGTGCGGTCCCTTTAAAAGTGATGGCCAGAACTCCTGCTGGAGTTCAACTGTGCTTGTCACAACCTTGCTCCTGGCTCCACCCCCAATGCCTCCTGGCTCTGCCCCCAAAGTCCCCAGATATTTCTTGAATTGGACTTGGCAGCCCTAACTAAAGTTGATTACTTATCGTGGATGTGTGTTCTTCCTCCCTTTCTTCCTGCCTCTGTCTTTCTCCTGTCACTCTACTGATCTTTCCCCATATTGGATTTTATATTGCTAGCTCCTTGGGGCAGAGACCTACCTTTTGTTGGTGTTGTTCATTTGGGAGGTGCTTGGAGCAGAGCATTATTGGGTGGTGGAAAGGGCCATTGAGTCGCTGATTACTTCAGTTGACTGCCAGAAGGTTTTCAGTGCAAGAGATGGACAGTGGGGGTTTGCCATCGCCTGCCTCCTGAGCAACCTGGGGCTTCACTGGTGGCCTCCCAATACTAACTAGGGCTGACCCTGCTTAGCTTCTGAGACTGGATGAAAATGGGCTAGCCTGGGCCATCCAGATCACGGCATGGTGAGTATTAAATGAGGCTGTGTTGTGGAACGTTCACTTTGGATGCAGAATGTCCCAGCTTTAGTCCCTGTCTGGCATCTCCCATTCGAATCTCATGCAGCAGGTGAGGGTAAAGACCAGGTTGTTTTTGTAGCAGGAACTCATTTGCACATTAGGCCACACACCCTTGATGTAGCCAATCCTCCAAGAGCTTACAGGGCTCTTAGTGCAGGGCCTTCTGTAAGCTCTTAGAGGATTGGCTATATCAGGGGGTGTGGCCCGATATGCAAAGGAGTTCCTGCTACAAAAAAAGCCTTGGACTGAAGCTGGGACATTCTGCAGGCAAAGCAGAGGATCTTCTGCTGAGCCACAGGCCCTTCCCTAACTTTGATGGGCTTGGGTATCAACCAGTAGAAGTTGTCTGCCTGCTGCCACCTGCCCATATAAGGACCACCACTTCCCGCTCTAGTTGAGCCTCTTCAGGGGTGGAGTTCTATCAGGAGCTCCTTTGCATATTAGGCCACACACCCCTGATGTAGCCAACCCTCCAAGAGCTTACAAAAAAAGAGCCTTGTAAACTCTTGGAGGATTGGCTACTTCAGGATGGTGTGGCCTAATATGCAAAGAGGAGCTCCTGATAGAATTCCACCCCTGGGCCTCTTCATTTTTCTTCTTTGCCCTCTTTCATGAATCTTGGTCCTCAGGGGAGGGGGGGGGGCACATTGCTATGGTAGGGTGTGGTCCCACTATCCCCCATGCCAGCGCTGTATATATATATATTTTAAAGCAATGGTAGTAAGATAGTACAAATATATTAAAAGCCAGAATGGAGAAACAATAAAATAAAAGCTTTGGATGTCATGGGATCTTGATTTAGTGCAAACATAAAAGACGAGAAAGGTGTTAAAAAATATCAGCATAGTAAGAAAAGGTCCATTTGATAGATCTGTAAGAATGGCCTGAGTTTTCCGAAAAGCTGGCCAAGGAAAAACTGGAGGTGATATTTTTTTCTTATAAGGAAAAAAAGAAGGAAGAAACGAAGCGAGCCGTTAATGTGGAATATGGTGGGTAGCAATAAATCCAACTAAATGCAACCAGCTTTAGAGAGACGTTTTCCTTGGAAAGGACATTTAGGCAGGGAGAAAATGTACTTGGCTGGCATGCCCCCTCCCTCTTTTCTGTGGATCTTAAAGGTATTTTTGTGTTTCTCATCAAAGCACTTTCTCACCCCCCACCCCCTCCTCCAAATCCAGCTCATCCCTTCTGAGTCATCCAATGTGTTCACACTCCACCTATATTTATGCTATTATGTGCATATTTAGCAAACTCATTGTTGCTTTTCCAGCAGGTGATCTCCAAGCACTTCCCTGACGACGACGATGATGATGATGAGCACAGTAATATCTGGAACTTTTTTTTAAAAAAAGAAAGTTTCCATAGCAACCACCGACATAAAATCCAGATCTTTTTAATGCCATAAGGCAGAAGGCACACCCCTCCCCCTGGTCACTTCTATTAGCCGCAGTTAGTATGGGGGTTGATGACATAGGACTTTCCAAAGGTGGAAATGCTCACACTCAGAACTATCTGTGGAGCCAGAGAAACAAAAGCCAGACTTGCCTTTCGATTCTGAGGTGACGTCGCATCACGACGTTTTCACGGAATACTTTTTTACGGGGTGGTTTGCCTTCCCCAGTTATCTACACTTTCCCCCCAGCAAGCTGGGTACTCATTTTACCAACCTCGAACAGATGGAAGGCTGAGTCAACCTTGAGCCAGCTACCTGAACACAGCTTCCACCGTGATCAAACTCAGGTCATGAGCAGAGAGCTTGGACTGCAGTACTGCAGCTTTACCACTCTGTGCCACGGGGCTGCTTGCCCTTAAGGCCCCTGAAATTTCTGTCCTGGGAACAATGCCCAAGGCAATTGAGCATGCTGGCTGGGGCTGATGGGAGTTGTAGGCAAAAAACATCTGGAGAGCTACCGTTGGCCACCCCTGGAAGACTGAAATGATCATAACTGCTTTGAAAAGACTGTGCATATCTTGAGCTGGGAGTTATTGCTCAATTGCCTTGGGCGTTGTTCCCAGGACAAAGTCCACTCCTTGTGATAGTCTGGGTCAGGGGTGATTTTTTTAGAAAAAGAAGTGCCAAAGCTCATTAATACAACTCATTTACATAACTCATCTGTATATGCCACACTGCCTTGACATCACTGGAAGGTGTACTAAATCACATCCGCTCAGCATCTACCTTAAAATGCTTCTTGAATTATAATTGTCATAATGAAAACTTACTCCCATCATACTTTTAAAATTACTTTCTCCTATGTGGCCACAATGGGCATGATGAAGATCTCCATTTCTCTGCTTTATATGTTTTGGTTATTTTCTCATTTATTGTGGGGAATATTAGAAAGTTTGTCAGATCTTAAGAGTTCAGTCACATTCTCACAGGAGGTTTGAACAATAGAGCCAAGAAGCAAGTATTTGGGGAGGGTGGTGGTAAGAAAGAAAGTGCACAATAAATTTAGAGCTTCCAGAGCTCCGCTCCCGCGAACTCCTGCCCAAAATGAGGCCTGGCCTAGGTTCAAAAAATCCCCTCTCTGATGTGGATGCTGGCTGGGGAACCTTGAGCCAGGCACATACATTCAGACTAGCCTGCCTCACAGAGCTATTGTGAGGATAAAACAGAGAAGCAGTGAACAATGCAAGCTGTTTTGGTTCCCTGTAGAGATGAGGTGGGATGTAAGTTAGATAAATAAGCTGTGTTTCTTAACTTCTCCCATGCTCCTCGACTTTCCTCTTTTCCAGGGTCCTGCCTGAGAAAGCCAGTTTGGTGTAGTGCAGGGGTGGCCAACGGTAGCTCTGCAGAGGTTTTTTGCCTACAACTCCCATCAGCCATGCTGGCTGGGGCTGATGGGAGTTGTAGGCAAAAACATCTGGAGAGCTACTGTTGGCCACCCCTGGTGTAGTGGTTAAGTGTGCGGACTCTTATCTGGGAGAACTGGGTTTGATTCCCCACTCCTCCACTTGCAGCTGCTGGAATGGACTTGGGTCAGCCATCGCTCTTGCAAGAGTTGTCCTTGAAAGGGCAGTTTCTGTCAGAGCTCTCTCAGCCCCACCTACCTCACAGGGTTTCTGTTGGGGGGGAGGAAGGTAAAGGAGATTGTGAGCCACTCAGAGTAGAGGGTGGGGTATAAATGCAATATCTTTTTCTTCTTCTCCCTTTCTAAGCACCCCCCACCCCCAGTTTCCTCTGCGCTTCCTTCCCAAGTCCTGCCAAGGACATCCATAGATACTATACTGCCCCTCTGTGGCAATAGGGGTTGATTTTATTTTATTTTAGGTATCTTCTTTTCTCCTCAATGGGGGTCTTCAGCAGTTTACATTGTTCTCCTCTCCTCCATTTTATCTTCATGACAACCCTGGGAGGTAGGAGAGGCTGAGGCTGTGTGACTGGCCCAAGGTCATCGAGCAAGCCTCCATGGCAGTAGGAGGATTTGAACCTGGGCCTCATCCCAGAACAGGGGTGGCCAAACTTGCTCAGTTTAAAAGCCAAGTAGAATAAAAGTCAGATGTTTGAGAGCCCTAAGGAAGGAAGGAAGGAAAATATATGAGGGAGAAGGGAGAGGGAGGGGAAAGAAAGCAACTTTTTTAATGCATTCTCAGTGCTGGCTGACTTGGCTTGGAGAATGTATTTAAAGAGACATATGCCTTCTCTAAAGTGATAGGGGCTTTGGGAGCCACACAATAAGTGTGAAAGAGCTACATGTGGCTCCCGAGCTACAGTTTGGCCATTTTTGATTTAGTGGAAGTTTAGCTGCCAGGGGCTGAGGAAATGAAGACTGTATTCAGGGGAACTGCACCGCTGTATTTTTATTCATTTATTTTAGGAAATGGGAAAGTCGCCTGACTCCACCCTCAAAGTCCTTAGATATTTTCTGAGTTGGACCTGGCAGTCCTGCAGCCCAGAATGAAGTAGGGGGGAATCTCAAAACCTTTCTGGTTACTGATCCATCATCCATGGTTCCCCCAGCTGTTACAAGTAGCCCAGGCCAACATCTGCAAAAGACAATTCCCTCCATAGCTCATGGCTGCCAAAATACCGCTCTTGGCCTCAATGCTGTCCTATGCAGCCCCCCCAAGGTATGGTGGGAACAGTCTAGGGTTGCCAGCTCCAGGCTCCTAAATATATGGAGATTTTGGGGGTGGAGTCTGAGGAGGGCAGAGTTTGCAGAGGAGAAGGACTTCAATGGGATATAATGCCATAGAGTCCAACTTCCAAGGCAGATATTTTCTCCAGGTGAATTGAGCTCTGTTACCTGGAGACCAATTGTAATGCCAGGCTATCTCCAGCCACAACCTGGAGGATCGAAATCCTAGAACAGTTGTTTTAGGATGGAACCTTGGCATCAAGGTTTTTGCCCTGGTCACTGATCCTTCTTTATTTCTATCCAGGGCTTTTTTTTGTAGCAGGAATCCTTTTGCATATTAGGCCCCTGATTTCGCCAATCCTCCAAGAGCTCACAGGGCTCTTCGTACAGGGCCTACTGTAAGCTCCAGGAGGATTGACTACACCTGAGGGGTGTGGCCTAATATTCAAAGGAGCTCCTGCTACCAAAAAAGCCCTGTTTCTATCCAATCAACACCCCCCCCCCCCCGCCGCCCCATCCTCAGGAAAAAAAATATTGAACTCACTTTCTCTATTTCTCAAATAGTATCTATTTGAAGCTAGGCAAGGACTTAAATACACCAACATTTCATCAAGGATGCTGTTTTTACAACCCACAGGCAATTCCCAGGTGACTTAAAACCTGATTTTTGCCAAGCTAGAAAATGCAGAGAATTCAGGCCGTGTCTTTACCTTTGAGGAAAACGATTCTGTGGGCTCTCGGATCACAATGGGAAAAGGGAGAGGCTTCCGATTCCGTGATCTGTATACAAGTCTGTTCCAGTGAATGTTTCCTAAATGACCAGTAATTACAGATGGGAGCTAATTAAAACTAATAATGGAAGGGGAGTGAGGAAATCAGGCTCCAGGGAAACAGGGTTGAGCTCGGTTGTTCATTTGACCAGATACTATTTACTGCAAAGTGGGATCAGGGCAAATGGCAGTGGTGTGTAGGAGGGTGGAGCCAGGAGCAAGGGTGAGGCAAACACAATTTAACTCCAAAGGGAGTTCTGGCCATCACATTTAAAGGGATTGTGATCTTTTTAAATGCCTTCCCTCTACTTGGAAATAATGAAGGATGGGGCACTTCCTTTTCGGGCTCAAAGGATTGCAACCCCTGGTCCAATCTTTTTGAAACTTGGGGGATGTTTTGGGGAGAGGCACTGGATGCTATGCTGAAATTTTGGTGCCTCTATCTAGAAAAAGCCCATTTGGAGCCCCAGATACCCATGGATCAATTCTCCATTATAGCCTAAGAGGATCCATCTCCACAGGGTACAATGGAGTGCTCAGCATCAATTTCCCTCCCCCCCTCCCAATGTCTGATAATCCTGAAGTGGGGGAGGGCCTCCAGAACAGGGGATCCCCTGCCCCCAACTGGGGATTGGCAACCCTAACTCTGGGGAGGGCAGGGTTTGGGGAGTTAGGGCTGCCAAATGCTCAGTTCCTGGTTAGACTAACGGGGATGGTGGGGGAGAGCCCACTGGCCCAATGATGTGATGTCACTTCTGGGAAAAGACTAGGAAGTCATGTCAGTCCTCTCTAGGAATGGTCAGGAACTTGGTTTTTATCATAGAATTTCCAGGGATTCCTAGAAAAGGTGTGCCATCGCTTCTGGGATCCCCTTGGAATGATGCCACAACATAATGCCACAACGCTGCCCCCCATTACTCCCCCATCTCCCACCGGTTGCCAGACCATGCCTTGGCATAGAGGCTTAATATCTCAGGGCTTATCCATAAGCACAGATTTTTATTTTTTTTTACTGTAGTCTTAAATATATTTTGTTTTATACGCTTTAAAAGATATTCTGGAGAGATTCGGAAGAGGCTTCCCCAGCAGCTGAAATGGAATCCCCAGACTGATGTGCAACTATTACCCTGCTTGAACTGTAATTTGAGCAGCACCCTTGAAGACTCAAAGGGGGAAAAATGTTCACCTGTTATCAAGCACTTGAAATAACAGCAACAGAGATGTGGCTGGTTTTTTTTTTTCTTTTCTTCATCTCGCAGCTCTGCGGAAGATGCGGTGTGCGCAGCTTATGGGAATGTTCTGCATGGCTGAGCCTCCACCGGAGGCCCCCTTGGGAGTCTGTCTGCCAAGCCCCTGCAGTTCCTACCTGTCTCAACAGGGAAGGGATAGGGAAGGAGCAAGATTCTCTTCTCTCCAATTCCCCCCACACCTGACCCCAGCTTCAGAAGCCTTGGTATTTTGAATAGCTGTTGCGGCTGGCCAAGACCATCTCTCTGTATTACACTTGTATTCTTCTAAGAACTCAGGGTGCCCTTCTTCCGTATTTGGGCCTCACAAGCAGGGTTTTGGTATTTTTTTAGCAGGAACGTGCATAAACGCAGTTCCTTCTGCCTTGGCCAGGGTTCCGGCTCAAAAAAAAAGGGCTCTGGAAGAGGGAAGAAGAATTGAAGAAGAATTGCAGATTTATACCCCGCCCTTCTCCCTGAATCAGAGACTCAGATTGGCTTACAGCCTCCTATGTCTTCTCCCCCCACAACAGACACCCTGTGAAGTGGGTGAGGCTGAGAGGGCTCTCACAGCAGTTGCCCTTTCAAGGACAGCTCCTGCAATAGCTATGGCTAACCCAAGGCCATTCACAGAATCATAGAGCTGGAAGGGAACTCCATGGTCATCTAGTCCAACCCCCTACACAATGAAGGAAACCCACAAATACCTACCCATTCCAGCAGGTGCAAGTGGAGGAGTGGGGAATCAAACCCAGTTCTCCCTCTTAAGAGTCCACACACTTAACCACTACACCAAACTGGCTCTCACAAGGCACTAGGCAGCCATACAGTTCCAGACTGCGTGCTCCATTCTCTCTGCTGCCTCCAGCCTCCAGTGGGCTTGTGAAGAAAGTGAGAGACTCAGAGTCGCCCATGAGTGCCGCCTCCTAGGAGAAGCTGGGCCTGTAGCTGCCTGCTCTGCCAGTTTGGTGTGGAGAGCCAGTTTGGTGTAGTGGTTAAGTGAGCCGACTCTTATCTGGGAAAACCGGGTTTGATTCCCCACTCCTCCACTTGCACCTGCTAGCATGGCCTTGGGTCAGCCATAGCTCTGGCAGAGGTTGTCCTTGAAAGGGCAGCTGCTGTGAGAGCCCTCTCCAGCCCCACCCACCTCACAGGGTGTCTGTTGTGGGGGAGGAAGGGAAAGGAGATTGTGAGCCGCTCTGAGACTCTTCGGAGTGGAGGGCGGGATATAAATCCAATATCTTCTTCTTCTTCACGTGGCTCTCTCTCTTGGGCTATGTTGGGGAGGGGTGAAAAAAGATCTCTCGTTGGGCTGTGTGAGAACACACATCCATGCAATGCAGCTGATGGCACTGTACTGTTCTGTGTCAATATGTGGAATGTAACCTACTGAATGGGTGGTGTCATTTCCGGTCACATTGAGGGGTGCGTGGCCTAATATGCAAATGAGTTCCTGCTCACAACAACCTTGTGAGACAGATTAAACTGAGAGAGTAGCTCAAGCTAAGCCAGCAAGGTGCAGGATGAAGCCGAACCCAGGTCTCACCAGTTCTAGCTTGACACCCTGACTCTGGAGGAAAGCTGGATCCCCCTGCACTGTGCAGGTGCCTGCCTAAGTGTTACCTCCTTTCCCTGTAGTATCCCCAGCCACACACAGCTGAGAATAAGACCTGGCAGGTCTAGGAATCTTCCCTTATCATAGATTTCCTCAAAGACTTGGGAACTGTAGTTTGGTGAGGGGCTTACCTGGATGGCCCAGGCTTGCCTGGTCACAGTAGCTTTGGGGAGCTAAGCAGGGTTGGCCTTGGTTAGGAATTTGATGGGAGACCACTCAGGAGAACCAGGGTTGCTATGCAGAGGCAGGCAATGGCTAGCCATTTGTGCTCACCTCTTGCCTTGAAAACCCTACAGAGTTGCCATAAGTCTCCTGTTATTAGACAGCACATTCCACCACTGCTTTGGTAAGGGTGTTAGAGGGTAGCACAATGCCCCCCCTCCCACAAGGCTGCCAACCTCCAAGTGGGATCTGGAGAATTCCTGGTAATCTCCACACTACAGAGATCAATTCCCCTGGAGAAAATAGAGGTTTTGGAGGACAAACTCTACAGAATACCATAGAGTCTTAGAGAAATGGAGATCCTAGAGTGACACCACATCACTGCTGAGATGCCTCCCCAAACTCCACCCTTGCCAGACTCTACCGTGACTTTCCAAGAATTTCACAACCCATGGCAGTCCTAGTCCCCCTCCCCAAAAGTAAATTCCCCAACGTTTTCTGGGGAGAAAGGGATGGTTGTGCAATCAGTTCATTTTTGTGTTGCAGGCAATACTCCCTCTAAGCTGTGGAGTCTTGTGAGCAAAAAAAATCTACTTTGTGAGCTTCTGGCATTAAATTTGTGAACTACTGCATCAATTGGCTTGCTCTGGGGCCATTTTTCTTGAGCTATGACAAAAAAAAATGTGTGAGCTGCAGGCTAAAAAACTGTGAGCTAGCTCACAATAACTCAGCTTAGAGGACACTCTGGTTGCAGGTATTCTTTTGCTCATGGTTAGGATTGCCTGCGTACCCAGCAGGATTCTTGTACCTTAAACAGCTGCATGACGAAGAGGGTTTTTTTTTAAAGCAGGTGATCCCCCTCTCCAGCTCAGAGATGGGAGACAAAACAACCCTTGGTAAATTTCTGCTTGTCCTTTTTACAAGTTCAGAGAGAAATCTGGAAACTATGACATGCAGCCATCTGGCACATATCAGAAAGGGGGAGAGAGAGAGAGTTTTATTTTTTGTTTCCAGACACCTCTTCCCAATACAACCTGTGTTTTTAGTGCAGGGGTAACAGAGGGATGGGTGGGTAGAGCCACACAACAGCACAGGGGGGGGGCTCTTCATTCAATGGGGTTCAAGGGGAAAGTAGACTAGAACCTACACAAGTCTCTTTTAAACAGGATATGAGCAGTCAGAATTCCCACTGGTTTCTTCCTCCCCAGGTGAAGGCAAGCCAGCTCTGCGGCATCTCACTGTCCTATCGGAGGATCCTGCTATAATTGAAAAGGCAGCATAATCCCAACCAAGAGCACAGAGGGCAGAGAACCCATGCCGTTATTGCTAGAAAGAAGAAAAGACAACAGTTGCCGGGGGGCGGGGGCGGGGGCTGGCTCACCTTTGGCAGCTCTGTTCAGAGATAACTACACTACTGCACACTGTTCTAGGGTCTCGGTGCTGCATGCTGCTTCTCTCGTTCCCTTCTGTTTGGAAGGTTATTCTTGGACAGAGTTCTTATTTTTTAAAAAAGAGTTGGATCAAGGGTTGCGGGCCTCCAGGTGAGGCCTGGAGATCTCTTGGAATCATAGCTGATCTCAATACCACAGAGATCACTTTCCCTGGAGAAAATGGCGGCTTTGGAGGGTGGACTCCATAACACGATACCCCTCCCCAAACCCTGCTTTCCCCAGCTCCACTTTCAAATTTCCAGGAATCTCCAAGACGTGAGCTGGCAACCTTAAATTGAATCCCATCGATGCATGCAACAAATGGTGACACTTCTCCAGTAGGGGAAGCTTGAGGGCGACAGGCATAGTGACCAGCTTTGCATTGGGGAAGACCTGGAGATTTTGGGGGTGGAGACTAAGGAGGGTGGGGTTTGAGAAGGGGAGGGACTTCAGTAAAAGGGGCAGGGCTTTCTTCCAGCGAGAAAGACCTGAAAGGTTAGCTGTACTGGTCCCTTTTTCATCCCTGCCTCTCTCCCTCATGCTCTCAGCCTTCCCCGGATCGACTTGCCTGTGCATCAGCACAAGTGCTCCAGTTATCATTGGGGTTGTCACCTTCTAACCTAGCAAATTATAGATGGTTTAGTGTGCAACTATGGGAGGAAAATAAGTACAATATCAAGGGACTTATTATGGCCAAGTATAATCAGGCACATCCCCAGTCACATTGTTTTGCTTTATTAGTAAATAAGGAGTTGGGAAAAGGTCACTGATGTCCCTTTTAACCTATATTGAAGTTTTAGGGTGTGTGTGCTTTTTTTAATATGAAAGAGAAGAACGGGAGGTGGAGGCAGAAGGGAACAGTATTAACTTTTGCATTTGTTAGATCCTAAGCTGCTGAAAGATACTTGTGTGTTTTTGTACTTTTAACTTCTACAATTCCAAGCGCAACATTTTATTGTTATTACTAGGAGCCATGAAGGCCATCTAGTTGAACCCCCTGCTTGATGCAGGATCAGCCTTGAGCGTCCCTTAAGTGTTTATTTCTCTAGAATATACCCTATCCTTTGTGCATCATTGCTCCCTGTAGCCAACTCCAGATTGGGAAATACAATACCTGGAGTTTTGGGGCTGGGGCCAGAAGGAGCATTTAGGAATATGAAGGACCTCAGTGGGGTTTGGGAAGATGAAGGACCTAAGAGGGGTATAATGCCTTAGGGTCCACCTTCCAAAGCCGCCGTTTTCTCCAGGGATATTCAGAGCATATTATTATTATTATTATTTTGGTAGCAGGAACCCCTCTGCATATTAGACCACACACCCCTGATGTAGCCAATCCTCCAGGAGCTTGCAGTAGGCCCTGTAAGAAGAGTCCTGAAAGCTCTTGGAGGATTGGCTACATCAGGGGTGTGTGGCCTAATATGCAAAGGAGCTCCTGCTACAAAAAAAAGCCCTGGGGATATTGATCTAGCCCCGTTGTAACTCTGGGAGATCTCCAAGCCCCACTTGGAAGCAGGCAACCCCATACTCTTCCTATGCTCCTCCCTCAAGCCGTTTTTTAATCTCACAAATGCGTATGTTTTTAAACATGAAGCAGCACACCATTCAGTATTCTCTGAAAATGTATCCATAGAACTTTAACCATAAAAAGGTTAATAAACATTATAATAAACATTATAGAGCTCCCCCCACCCCCACTCAAGCATCCATACAAACTAAGAGGGGTTGGAAGGCCTAAATATAACCCACCCGCCCCTCTTCCACACCAGCATCTGGTAAGATGAAGCTGCAGTTTCTGTGCAAATGTCTGTGACTCCCACTTCCCCCCACCCCCGCCTCATAAAGCAGGCTGGGGAACTGTAATTTTCGGCAGAGGAATGATGCATGTATGGGGGGGGAGGGGTTTGCCTTTGCCCCAACAGCTGTTTTTCTGCTGCTCTTTCCTGTCTCCCCACTTCTACAGTGCAGTTCACAATGTATATTTAAGTTTCTAAATACGTATCTGGAACTTCATGGAGGCGAGGGAGAAAAGCAGCTTGAAGAGGCACTGGATTTTTTTTTTTTAAAGTCATTAGCAGGAAATAGGTTAAGCACCTTCCATATGCTCTCCTGTTCAGATTTGCAGTCTCTCCCCTGGGCTGTTCTTCAATTCATTCAGAACTGAACGAGGTGTGCCTTTGTGTACAAGACTGGCTCTGCTACTAGGCGAACTAGGTGATTGCCTAGGGCGCTGACCTTCTGGGGGCACCCCATGTGACTCAGTGATGTTAACAGTGCAGGCGGGGGGGGGGGGGGGCGCCAGAAGTTAGCTTTCTCTAGGGTGCCAGACAGCCTAGGGCCAGCCCTGTGCAATGTGTTGTTGGTGTCTCATGCCTTTAGATACTGTCATTTGCCTTTGCATTCCTGCCTGGGGGGGGGGGTGAGCCCAAATTGAGGATTGAGGAGGGGAGGGACCTCAATGGGGCATGATGCCATAGACTCCACCCTCCAAAGCACCCTTTTTCTTCAGGGGAACTCCTCTCTGCCATCTGGAGATCATCTGAGAAAGCCCCCGGCCATACCTGGAGACTGGCACCCCTACTTCCAGCTGACCATTTCTCTTTTTGCCTCTGTGCCTAATTGCCATGAGGTCAGGGCCGGCTCGCCCACTAGGCAAGCTAGGCAGTTGCCTAGGGTGCTGGCAGGGTGGGGTTACTGAATGCGACCTCCCCCCTAGTTTGCCCCTCCGCTTCCTCCTCCCTCCCTTCCCCACCCCAGGTCTATTTCAATGTCTGGAAGGGCGTCCAAGCGCCACTCCCGGCTGTGTAAAGGTGCCCCCACCTTCTGATCAGTTGATTGGTGGGTAAAACTGCACTGCGCTCACTCAGCACCTGGGCAGGCCAGCGGCAGCTCAAATGAACCGTGTCCCGAAAGGGTGCTGTGGCTGCTCCCTCCTCCGCACTTCCTTCCCATCCAGGATAAAGGATGGTTATTTGTTTCCTAAAGCAACAAACCTTGTGTGGACTTTATTACTAAAGCGGTGTCCCCCTGCTGCTATAGTAGAAACCAACTCTAAGCTGAAAACACCTTTGTCCTAAGGCCAGCCTGCACTTTCCCTCTGCTCTGCACATGGGGTGCAAGTCCTTGAGACGACGACGACGATGATATTGGATTTATATCCCACCCTCCAGCCCAAATCTCAAGTCTCATCGCAGCACACAATCATCTCCCCCCCACCACCACAACAGACACCCTGTGAGGTGGGTGGAGATGAGAGAGCTCTCCCAGAAGCTGCCCTTTCAAGGACAGATCTGCGAGAACTATGGCTAACCCAAGGCCATTCCAGCAGCTGCAAGTGGAGGAGTGGGGAATCAAACCCAGTTCTCCCAGATAAGAGTCTGCACACTTAACCACTACACTAAACTGCCACAAACAGTCTTCTGCCACAAGTCCTCCATCGTGTAGCTGTCATTTTGGTGTGAAAAATACCCTGGAACACTTTGTTTCTGGTCCAGACAATGGAATCTTCCAGAAGGAACTCATTTGCATATTGGGCCATGCCCCCTTATGCCACCATTGTTTTACACAGGGCTTTTTGTAAAAAAAAAAAAGCCCAGTAGGAACTCATTTGCATAATAGGCCACACCCATTGATGCCAAGCCAGCCAGAATTGCATGTTCCTGCTCAAAAAAAGCCCTGGAATCTTCATTGGGGATATATTAGCTTTCTGCATTCCATAAATGACTCTGTTTTTAGATAGGCAAGGGAATTGAGGTGGGTGCAACTAATGAGGGATGCCACCCTCCAGATAGGACACGGGCGCCTCTGGAATTACAGCACATCTCCAGAGTATAGAGATCAGTTCCCTTGCATGAAATCGATGCTTTGGAGGGTGGACTCTATATAGCAGGGGTGGCCAACAGTAGCTCTCCAGAAGTTTTTTTGCCTACAATTCCCATCAGCCCCAGCCATTGGCCATGCTGGCTGGGGCTGATGGGAGTTGTAGGCAAAAAAACATCTGAAGAACTACTGTTGGCCACCCCTGCTATATGGCATTGTAACCCCCCCCCCCCGAGGTCTGGGTCCTCCCCAGGCTCCATCCCTCCAGGATTTGGCTCCCTACCCCCCAACCTGCTGCTGGTGGCCAGGGGGGACCTGGCAACCTTAACCCAGGTGCAAGGACATAGTAAGATGCAGCTTTTGTAGAAAATCTGTAGAAGAGAGCCAGTTTGGTATAGTGGTTAAGTGTGTGAACTCTTATCTGGGAGAACCGGGTTTGATTCCCCACTCCTCCACTTGCACCTGCTGGAATGGCCTTAGATTAGCCATAGCTCTTGCAGGACTTGAAAGGGCAGCTTCTGTCAGAACCCTCTCAGTCCCACCCACCTCACAGGGTGTCTGTTGTGGGGGAAGGAGAGTAAGGAGATTGTAAGCCGCTCTGAGTCTCTGATTCAGAGAGAAGGGCGGGGTATAAATCTGTAGTCGTCGTCTTCTTCTTTTGATAAGAACATAAGAGAAGCCATGTTGGATCAGGCCAATGGCCCATCCAGTCCAACAATCTGTGTCACACAGTGGCCAAAAAACCCAGGTGCCATCAGGAGGTCCATCAACAGGACCAGGACACTAGAAGCCCTCCCACAGCCCCCCTCTTCTTTTGTGCCAACCATAATTATATCGAAGCATTTGAAAAACAAAACATCCCTCTGGGTTACCAGTGGGGAGGGGCATGATGAAAATAATGATGCAAATGCGCTGATGTCACTTCTGTGTGGAGCCTGGAAGTGATGTCATTGATGCAGTAGGATTTTGCCCCAGTTCGATTGCAAAAACAAACAAAAACCACAGAGATTGGGATGATTCTTACAGAGGATTATTAATGTCTTTTCTTTACCTCCCCCCTGCTCAGTTAAGCACCTGCAGGGATGCAGGGATGTTGGCAGGAGTTTGTCCACTGATATTAGGCAAAGACACATACACAGGGCTGGTCCACAGCACCCCAGCAGTCTTGCTGCCTGCCACCCCCCATGCTCCATGCCGCCATGGAGGGGAAGGAGGCCAGGAGAAGTAGCGGAAAGGGGGAAGAAGGTAGCAATGATTTGGAATAGGGAGAAGCAGCGGCAAAGGAAAGAAGTGATTTGAGGAGAGAGGGGAAGGAATTTTTTTTTAACAAAAAGGTAGGGGTGCCTAATTTGGCACCCCTCCAGGGCTGGCGCCCTAGGCAACCGCCTAGTTTCCTAGTGGAAGAAACGGCCCTACACACACAAATACACACACACACCCCTGCTTAGAGAGATAGTTGCTGGGCTACTTAAGCAAGATAAAAAAGAGTACAATGAAAATAAGCTACCAAGAAAACTAATAGCATGCTCTTTTTTCCTCCACAAATGTTACCTTGGGGGGAAACATCTGGATCCCCAGCTGCAGCTGAGAGCAGACTCCAACATGTCTGGATGAAACCATTAGCTGGATGGGAATGGCTCCTACCTGCACAGTGATTCTCTCTGCTCTTCTTAGCTTCAGCCTAGATTTGCCAACTCTTGATTGTAAAACTAATTTATAATAATTATTTGGAAATTATAGTCGATTCATTAAAAAATATGAATACTGCTCAATTTAGGCATGGCGGGGTATGTGTTACTATGCTACAAAAATTGCAATGAATGAGATATTAATAGAAGAATAACAAGCCCACAAGCCCAATCCATTTCAAATCGCCTTATACTGAATCAGTCCATTGCCCCCAACGTCACATTATTAGTTGTTGTGGCTGGCAGTGGCCCTCCAAGATCTCAGGCAGAGAAAGGCTTACTAGGGTGGTAACTAGGCTTACCAGGCTTCCCTCCTGCCCCATCAGCTCTCCTCCACTCTTGCAGTGGGCAGTGCCAGATTAAACCCTGTGGAAGCCCCTAGGCAATTGAAATCTTGGGGGCCCCTTCGCAAATTATCTCAAGAGTCTGAGTGCCTGCCCTGCTGCCCATGGCCCCCGCTGCAGCCTGCAGGCACCTTTTTAAAAGCCCCTTTTACTACACTGTGGGGGTGAGGCAGAGAGAGGCAAACTTGGCGACAGTGCCAGCAGCAGCCGCATCAGGCAAGTCAAGCAAAGAGCAGCTCAGTTTGTGTAGGCTGGGAAGGCTGCAAGCAGGGGGGAAACCGGGGGTGGGGGGTAGCCAGCCTGGGGCCCCTAAAGGCACAGAGGCCCATAGGCCGGTGCCTACTTGGCCTAATTGTTAATCCGGCTCTGGCAGTAGGAGAAAACTGGGGGGGGGGGGGGTGGAGATGACATCTCACAGTCAGTGACATCACTTTCAATTGCTGCATCCACAAAAGGTGCACCGAAGCTCCCAAGAGATGCTATTGCATGGCTGGTGAACCCGTTCCTAACTGCTGCTATCTGATGGATCCTGGTGCGTCTTGGTCTGAACAGGGTTTGAGTTCAGTGGTCCTCTTAAGACCAGCCAAGTTTTATTCACGCTTATGCAAGCACACAAAAGCTCATTCCCAGAATAAAACTTGGTTGGTCTTAAAGGGGCCACTGAACTCAAACTTTGTTCAGGTACTGAGATTCTTTCACTGGAGATACCAGGGAATGAACCCAGGGGCCTTCTGTGTACAAAGATTCACTTTAGCATACTGGTTTATAATGCGCGATCTGAGCCATCATGTAGGTTTGCCAGCCTCCAGGTAGGGGCTGGAGATCTCCCATTTTTACAACTGATCTCTAGCTGGCAGAAATCGGCTCCCCTGGAGAAAATGGATGCTTTGAAGGGCAGACTCAGTGGCATCGTATCATGCTGAAGCCCCTCCCCTCCTTAAACCCATCCCTCTCCCAGATTCATCCCCAAAATCTCCACAAATTTTCCAGCATAGACCTAGTAACCCTAGAGGCCATCAGCCATGACAATTCCAATGTCATGAAAATCCACACTGTCTTCAACCTGCTCCCTGATTTGCTTCTGACATAGTGGCGCTGGGGGGGAGTAGAAAAGAGCAAGAGTCCAGCAGCACGTTAAAGACTAACAAAGTTTGTGGCAGGGGATTGGCTTCTGTGAGTCACTGCTCACCTCTTTGGATGGGGGAAAGCAGGGCTGTTTTTGAGCAGGAATGCGCAGGAATGCAGTTTTGGCTGGCTTGGCTGGCATATTAGGGGTGTGACCTAATATGCAAATACATTCCTGCTGGGCTTTTTCTACAAAAAAAGCCCTTTGTGGAAAATGGTGATGTCAGGGGGTGTGGCCTAATATGCAAATGAGTTCCTGCTGGGCTTTTTATGGGGGGAAGCAACATTTTTAAAAGGCTCCAAGTTTTTACCAAATGTGCCCCTACCTCTTTTTAAAGCACTGCACCTTCCCCCCCCTTATCAAAATGGCAGTTTATTGGAATCGTTATTTGCCACAAAAAGAGAGAGAAGAAAATAGAATTTCCCACCCCTGATCAAGGCTCAGGCCCAGCTAGGGTCCAACACGCCCCTCGGACAGCACACACAAGAGTTGGACACTCATCTGGAGAAGAGACCAGAGGTCAGTGAACATTCTTCAAGCTCGCTAATTGTGCAGCAGCATACGGAAGCAGAAGATACCTTCTCAGCCCCCACGGGCAACTAGCTCATGGCCCATAGCGCTAGAATGGAAATGTGTTATTATGTACTCAAATCTGTTAACACGCATGTTTCATTCTGTTTTAAAATCTGGAGTCGCCTTGAGGGAGAACGGACCCTTCAATGTGTCACACACACCGGATGGCAGCTTGAATGCAGGATTTCTTAACTTCAGCTAGGGGAGGTATTGGAAGAGTGCACCAGGACTTGCGAAGAGGAGAGGATCAGCTGGGAGCTGATTCAGGGGTTCCAACATATGGTGTTCTAGTTTCTTATTGCCAGTAGGTAAGGGCCAAGCGATGGACAAAGGAAGCTGTAGCCACGTCTAGGTTAGGCATACTGAGCTCTTCAACATGAACAGGTGAACTTACTTTGACTGAACATCCTTGAATACATTGAGGCAAGCTCCTTATTGGACGGCCTCAATATTCTTGACAAAAATATATACTTTGTCAATATTCATCTTGAACACTGTGCTAACAGCACCAGGCTTTACCTTAATAACAGGCAACTTTTTTTTAAAAAAAATGATAAGTCTCAGTTTCAAGAGAAGACTGTATGTCTTGGGGCCATTATCAAGTTATTAAATTGACCTCCTTGCAAACAGAACCACTTACATTTTTTTGTGTGTGTTTATTTCTCTCTGTGTGTGCTGGTGCATTTGGATGAATCTTTTAAATGGGTGAAGCGGCCCCGTGGCACAGAGTGGTAAAGCATCAGTACTGCAGTACTGTGGTCTGAACTCTCTGCTCACGACCTGAGTTCTATCCCAGCGAAAGCTGGTTCAGCCAGTTTGCTGTAGTGGTTAAGTGAGTGGACTCTTATCTGGGAGAACCGGGTTTGATTCCCCACTCCTCCACTTGCACCTGCTGGAATGGCCTTGGGTCAGCCATAGCTCTGGCAGAGGTTGTCCTTGAAAGGGCAGCTGCTGTGAGAGCCCTCTCAGCCCCACCCACCTCACAGGGTGTCTGTTGTGGGGGGAGAAGATATAGGAGATTGTAAGCCGCTCTGAGTCTCTGATTCAGAGAGAAGGGCGGGGTATAAATCTGCAATTCTTCTTCTTCTTCTTCTTCAGGTAGCTGGCCCAAGGTTGACTCAGCCTTCCATCCTTCCGAGGTCGGTAAAACAAGTACCCAGCTTGCTGGGGGGGTGGGAATGTAAAAGACTGGGGAAGGCAATGGCAAACCACCCCGTAAAAAGTCTGCCATGAAAATGTTGCGAAAACAGTGTCACCCCAGAGTCGGAAACGACTGGTGCTTGCACAGGGGACCTTTCCTTTCCTTTAAATGGGTGACCTTGGCTATATTACATTGTTTGATTTTTGAGTCTGTGCATTATTTATGAAGTGACCCCAAGAACTGGGTGCAAGATTCGCTCAATTCACGGGCAAACCCTAAAGGCACACACAGACATCTAAGTAGTAAGTCTCAGCTCAAAAATTCAAACAGATCTCCCCTTCTCCCAGCTATATACCTTTTAAAGATGAAAGGTATAACAGCAGATAGAAAGAAGGGGTTGCAGCTGTTAGAAAGCGTAAATGTGCAAGAAAGTAGTTTAATCATACAGGGACAATGTAATTTGTTAAGACTACATCTGAAGACCTCAGCAAATTATTGGCTCCTGACAACAGCCAGTGAGCCAGATGGAAGTTGAACTAAACTAACCCTGGCCTATTCATGTTCTTCATTGCCTGCTGGTCCTCATGTTTCAAACCCATATTTCCTTCCATGGCTGAAGTGGCAAATATGTTTGGAGAATTTAATGGGAATTCTAGCTTGAGGATTCTTTTTCTACTCCCCCCCCCCCCACAAAAAAAATTGCTCTTCCAGACAGCTGTTGATTATCCTGGAACAGCCTGGATTTTTGGCCTGTCAGGGTCCTCCCCTGTTCCTTACAGACCCACTCTGAACGCATTCCCCACTCTGTTATCTCTAATGGACAGAAGAACCCAGTTCACAATGATCGACTCAGAATCTTTTGAGGTGTTTGTGAGAGACACAAGTACGCACTTTCGCAGAATCTGTAGCTATTCACTGCTCGGTGAACATGTCAGAAAACATGTCGGGTTAGAGAGCTCCATTATTCCTTTTACAGGCTCTCTCCATCTCCTCACGCGCTGTTTTATTAAAGTCACCATTTGTCATGTTAAGCAGCTTTGGCAACAAAGAGAAAACGGTTGAGAAATATGACTTTCCAAAATGGAGATATTTGCCTCCTCTTCTATTTTTTTTTTCTTCTTCAGTGCGATTTTTATTCCTTTTCCCCATTTTGAAATGATTTCTACAGCTAGGCCTGCTACAGCAAGGGCTGAGCGTACAAACTCACGGGCCGGGGGAAAGAATCTGCCACTCAGCTGTGGAATGAGAGTTCATGAGGGTCTTGGAATTATTCTTTGCGCTATTTAGCTGAGAGATTTTGCAACAGAGAATTTCAATGAGCTAGTATTGGGGGGTTCAGGGGAGTAGCAGTACAGGCTGATGGAACTGGCTGGTTTGGGCTCACGTTCCTCTAGTGGAACAGAAGGGGAAATCGTTGTGTGTTAATGATTCTCAAGAGGTGAAACTGAATCCAAATGCAGATGTGCAACAGTTAAAGACTGCCATCATCAATGAAGGCCCGTGTTTGTGCAACGGCCACCATGGTTCAAAGGCCACAGGCCTTTCCTTTCTTATCACCCAACACTTTTTCTCAAGCAACATAGTTTTCAACAATGGCCTTTCATGCATTCATCTGTCAGTTATTGGACATTGGGTAACTGTTGCAGATGGTGGGAGATCTAACCAGGCACCTTGTCTTTAATCTGGCTAAATTTCAGGAATCACAAATTTATTGTTTCTTAGCATCAGCGGCGCATGGGAGCGTAAAGAATCAGCAGACAAGAAAGGACTCAAGGTTAAGTTTGACTGGTACTCAGATGCTACCCATGTGTTGTGCCCACGTATGGTTGCCAGCCTCCAGGTGGGGCCTGGACATCTCCCACTTTGATAACCAGTCTCCAGCTGGCAAAGATCAGCTCCCCTGGAGAAAACGGCTGCTTTGAAGGAGGACTCTATGGCATTGTACCCTGCTGAGGTCCCTCCCCTCCCCAAACCCCACCCTCTCCTGGCTCCACCCCAAAGTCTCCAGGTATTTTTCAACCCAGACCTGACAACTCTATGCCCACAGGCACTATCATGCCCTCCAACATATTCCTTAGTGCCCGCCAAGTGTTTTTAGAAAGTGAATGGGACCAAGTCGGGCTTTAGCATTTAAAAAATGTTGCTTTGGGAGCAGCTCCCACCACAGCACAAAGATCTTCACTGGGTGAATGAAGGTAAGCTGTGGCAGCCATTTTGTAGCTCTGCCCACCACATTGTGTCCGATTTCCAAAAGTGCCCAGAGGCTCAAAAAGGTTGAGGACCCTTGCACTATCTTGACCTGGAAGCATTTCTTGGCTTGCTAGATTAGGGAGTGCCAGTGAGTGGAATCTCCTTAGAGCCTGGGAGAACATTCTCATTCTGGGAACATTTTTGTTCAACAGTCTGGAAAACTCATCACTAGGGGTCACGGATTTGAAGGTTACCAGTTCTCCTCGCACTTAAGGAGGACTTCCAAGGCCATTTTCACAAGCAGTGATTAAATCCTGCAACGTTTTGCAATTTGCCATGTTCTCAAGAGTCTAACTAGGCATTTGGGGGGATTTGTGGCTGGCAATGCTCATACCTCCGTGGTCGCATCCAATAAAAGAGACACATGATCTGACATCACCCTAGTCAGCATTTCCGCAAGAGCTGCAAGCAGCAGCCAATTAAATGGAGTGAGGGCAAAGTAACACTGAATGGGATGACATTGTGACTTGATTCAGGCATAACACAAAACCGGGTTTTATTTTAACCATGCTTAGTCTGTGTAACCACAATCCATGCCCTGATGAGACATAGCTAACTAATCATTAGGGCCATGGTCACATCAACCACGGTTAGTTCAGTTAAATCATATTTTGTCTGATGGAGCTTTATATATACCCTGTTCTACTGCTTTCACTCAGGGCTTTTTTTGTAGCAGGGACTCCTTTGCATATTAGGCCATGCCCCCTGATGTAGCCAATCCTCCAAGAGCTCTTTGTACAGGGCCTAATGGAAGTTCCAGGAGGATTGGCTACATCAGGGGTGTGTGGCCTAATATGCAAAGGAGTTCCTGCTAAAAAAAAACACAACACCTTGTTTTCACTAGCTGTTACTGGGGAGACACCTGAAGGAGACATGGGACGGCTACTATTGCCAGTCCTTCATGTACAACTGTCATTTGTCTGCTGGGCATGGGAGACCCTGTGCCCTTGTCCATCACTATCCACAACTGTTAAACTGGGTGGCAGGAGGGAAATGGCTCATGAAATGGAGGGGATGCAATCAGTTTCTTCAGTGTGATGGTGATACTTCCAGCATGAGCTGTGACATCATCATGTCGGGAGACACTCCAGCATTCACTCCAAACTCTATAGTTTGAGGCAAATGCCAGAGTGTCACATCCCACATGATGACATCACTTCCAGGTTGTCATAGAAATGGCATCATCATGCTGGAAATGCCATTTGTGCCCCACCACCACCATAAGTCTCAGCCTCCTCATCTCCCATCGGTTGACAGGCTGCGCCCCACAATCCTACCTAATTCAGCTCTAAATCAAATGGGGAATCAACTTGAACATAGGCTTAATCTTAAAATGACTCTCTTCCACTTCCTAATTTGCAGTAACATTCACAAGTGACACTTTTCACACTAAAAGGCATTCTTAAATCCAGTTATGGGAAAGTTACAAAGAGAGATCCTGATTTACAAGAGTTCCCAAACTAAGTTTTGTGAAAACAACCTCTAGGGTTACTGTTCAGAGCTCTAGAAACATTGAACACGGCTGTGTATTGACAAGGTAACCAAGAATAAACCTTCCTGTAGGCATTCATTTTATGGCCTGAAGCATTTGCTATTTTAAGAACTTGACTCCTGTTAACACACTTTCCCCCGAGTTCAATCCCTACACTGCTTCTAGGAGGGAGAAATGGAACCAAATACATGCCCAGATGGTTGTGTGAACATGCCCAGAGAAATGCCAGTATTTGATGCCTGGGCAGGCAGTCATTTCTTCATGAAGCTGCAGAGTTATTTTATTAATATTAATAAACCTGAAGCAAGTACTAATTTCCTCCATCATTTTACTAATTAGCTATATTGAATTGCAAGGATCATCTGCATGAATAATGACTCCCAATGCACTCACTTCGCTGTTGGGGCTTCTGCTCAGAAAAGAAGTTAAAAGAAATGAAATAAAGGTTATTGCTCCTCCACCCTCCAAGAGTCACAAGAAAAGGAACCTCAGGTTACCAGGGGTCATCCGAGCATTATCTTTAGCATCATGCACACCCTTTAAGGTCTCCCATCTGAGATCGCTTTGACTCCTCCCACCTCTATCCAAATCGCTATGATTCCTAGAGGGGGCAGCAGTGTCCTGAGAAGGAACCAAGGTGGGCCCCATCTTTCTCTTTTCTCTGCCCCATGAGTCACATTTTCTAATCCCTCTTGGTCTACCAGCATTCTAGCATCTATACTCCCAAGAATGAAACATGATCAATGGTTTTGTGGGTTGCCACCTCCTGGTTGGGATTTACCTGGGGATTTGGTGGGTGGAGCCCAGAGAGGGTTGAGTTTGGTGTGGGGAGGCACCTCTGTGGGGTATCGGGTCATAGAGTCCACCCTGCAAAGTAGCCATTGACTCCAGGTGAACAAATGCCCATTGTCTTGAGATCGGTTGCAACCGTGGGAGATCTCCAGGCCCCACCTGGAGGCTGGCAATCCTAGCAATCACTATGATCCAAACACCACAGGATTTTAAAGAAGTCTAGAGTTGTCAATTCTAGCTTGGGAAATTCCTGGAGATTTGGAAATGGGGGGGGGGGGAGAGGTTCAGCAAGGTATAATGCCACAGAGGCTGCCCTCTAAAGCAGCCCTTCTTACCAGTTTGGCCAGGGAAACTGGAGGTTATTTTGCCATCTTCTGGGCATGGAGCAGGGGTCACTGGGTGTGTGTGTGTGGGAGGTACTGGTAAATTTCCTGCATTGTTCAGGGAATTGGACTAGATCAGGGGTGGCCAAACTTGCTTAACATAAGAGCCACATAGAATAAGTTTCAGAGAGCCACAAGATCATTAGTGCTTGAGAGCCACAAGGAAGGAAGGAAGGAATCTTAGAGTTGAAATGGAACTCCAAGGTCATCTAATCCAAACCCTGAAGGAAGGCAGGAAGGGAGGCAAATAGATGGGGGAGGAATAGGTGGAAAGAAAGCACCTTTAACTTTAAATGCATTCCACAAGCCACCAGCTGGCCTTGCTTAGAGAAGTGCTTTAAAGAGAGAAATGCCTTCTCCAAGCCAGCCAAAGGGGTGGGTGGGGGCTTCAAGAACCACACAATATGTGTGAAAGAGTCACATGTGGCTCCCGAGCTGCAGTTTAGCCACCCATTGACTAGATGACCCTGGAAGTTCCTTCCAACTCTATGATTCCACCAGGGGAACTGTTCTCTGCCCACAGGGGATCAATTGCAATTCCAGGAGATCTCCAGTCCTCATGTAGAGGTTGGCCACCCTAAAAGAAACCTAATGAATGGGGAACTTCCCCTCTTTTCCATACTGGGAAGCTTTCCATCCATATACTCAGAGCCTCAAACTGTCTGGGAAAGGATTCTATCGCCTCCATGGTGTGTTGGTGAAATCCAGTCCTGCCTAAAGACGGCAGGATGGGAGATGAAAGGCCCTGGTGGTAATTGCTCTGCCCTCTGTCATTTGGGAAAGAATCATAAGGATGTAAAAGATTTACAAGAGGCTTGGAGCTAATCCATCCTCCCGCAGCTCCAGCGCATTGATGGACTCGTGCTAACAGAGATCTTTGGCACCGCATGGCGAACAGCCTTCTCCTTTCATCGGAGGCGCTCCGTTCTCCTGTGCAAGGCTCTCCCACCCCCTCCCCGTGCAGAATGAGAGCAATCCAGCCCATTCATTCAAAAGCACCAGGGAGGGCACTCCCACAAGAGGGAGGCTTCCGTGAGCTTCAGAGTTGCCATTCTAATGCTTAAAGGGAAATAATCTCTCAGATAAAGCCTGTGGCAAAATGAAACAGTCTTTACATTTGAGACTGTCAAGTCTGGGTTGGGAAATCCCAGGTTTGCCAACCTCTAGGTGGTAGTTGGAGATTGCCTGGCATAACAACTGATCTCCGGGTGATAGAAATCAGTTCACCTGGAGAAAGGGGTCGCTTGGCAGGTGGGCTCTATGGCATTGTGCCCTGCTGAGGTCCCTGCCCTCCCCAGGAACCACCTTCAAAATCTCCAGGCATTTCCAAACCCAGTGCTGACAGCCCTAGGATATCCCTGGAGTTTTGGGGGGTGGAGCCTGGGAAGGGTGTGGTTGGGGGAGGAAAGAGAGCTCAGTAGAGTATATTGCCATAGAGCTCACCCTCAAAAACAGCCAGTTTGTACAGGTGAACTGATCTCTGGAGATCAGTTGTGATTCCAGGGGATTTCCACCTGGAGGTTGGTAACCCCACCTACATCTGAGCAAGACAGCTGCATGCTCTCTATATCACTGAAAGAAAAACAGCCACACCCCACTGTGCCTACGCGTACCCCCACAGCTCCATTTATCTGAGTTTAAAATTCAAATTGTACTCTATATCAGGGGTGGCCAACAGTAGCTCTGCAGATGTTTTTTTGCCTACAACTCCCATCAGCCCCAGCCAGCATGGTCAATGGCTGGGGCTGATGGGAGTTGTAGGCAAAAACATCTGGAGAGCTACTGTCGGCCACCCCTGCTCTACATAGAAACAAAGCAGAGTTACTCATCTTCATCCAAAGCCATTTGGAAGAAAGCAAATCCAGTGTACCATGCAGAGACATAACAGGTGGAATCCTCCAAGGATAGCAATTCTGGGCTCAAAGGACAAAGGCCTTGAATAGTTTGGAATGACTTCTCTTCTTGAGGAGAGAACAGTTGCAACGTCAGTGCTTTGAACTCTGGACACTCACGCCAACGCCAGCTCGCGATTGCATTTTCCCCGCCTAAGACTTTGCTTATTTCTCATGAGAGAAGCCATAAAAATTGAACAAGGATTGCAGCTGATAATATAAGGCTGTACACTTATCCGGTGAAGTAACGGAGAGATGAGAGTCTAGCGGATATTACTTCTTTGGCCACAGACAATGGGCCATTCTGAAGCTGCAGTTAGATTAGCTGTCCAATACTTGGTGGTTTTAAGACTATCGTGGAGAATGGCAGTTCATGTGTCTATTTCCCTGCTGGGCTGTCAGGTTTCCTGAATAAACTCTTTTCATGGGAGGTGTCACCATTCTGCCGCTAGTGGGTGAGACATTCTCAATTAAATCAGAACATGGTTGCCAATCTCCAGGTGGCAACTGGAGATCTCCCATTATTATTATTGATTTCCAGATGAGTAAGATCAGTTCCCCTGGGGAAAATGGCTACTTTGGAGAGTGGACTCTGTTGCATCCTACCCTGCTAAGGTGCCACCCCTCCCCAAACCCTCCCATTCCTAGCCTCTACTCTCAGTTATTTCCCAACCCGGAGCTGGCAACCCTAGCAAAGGAAAGGCCTTATTACCTTTGAAATCTGCCACCCCCAGAGGCAGGAAGATGGAGAAGGACTTCAAGCAGTCTCAGATGAAGGCAGGAGAGCAGAGATCGTCAAGAACGCCATAATTGGGACACATTAGAGACCATAACACAGCAATGAAGCACATGTAGGAGGTTCAGCCTTCCGTCTCTGGCATTTCTGTTCCATAGGGTTGCCGAGTCCCCCACAGCTGCCAGTGGAGGACCTTTTTCATGTGCACAGGGCACAATGATGTCATCTGGAAGTGATGTATTGCACTAGGCACGTCATGCAGGACACACTCTAGGAATTCTCTGGAAACTCTATGGTTTCACACAGGGACTCTCTAGTAATTTGGGGGGAGCATTCTATGGTACTAGGGCCTTTAATAGTTTGGAATGACTTCTCTGCTTGAGGTGCCATAGAGTTTCCCCCAAAATTGCTAGAGCATCCCCATGTAAAACCATCATTTCCAATGAATTCCTAGAGTGTCCTGCGCGACATGCCTGGCACGATATGTCACTTCTGGATTATGTCATCGTGCCACGTGGTGACAGGCTCTTTGGAGGGCAGGGATCCCCCAGTGGCCTTCTCCCTACTGGTGGGTTGGGGCCCACCAAACTGGGGGATCCCCCACCCCTGGTGGGAACTTGGGAGCCCTACTGTTTCAAGGATCTTGAGTAGCAAGTACTGAGGAAAGACTTGGGGTTGCCAGCTTCCACGTGGGGCCTGGAGATCTCCTGGAATTACACCTGATCTCTAGACTACATAGATCAATTGTCCTGGCTGCTTTGGAGGGTAGAGTCTATGGCACTGTACCCTGCTGAGGTCTCTCCCCATCCCAAACCTTGCCCTCTTTAAAGCCCCACTTCCAAATCTCCAGGAGTCCCCCAACTCAGAATTGGCATCCTTAAAGGCGTTTCTCTGCCTGAGGCCCTCGAGAGCTGCAGAACAGATGATAGTGAGTGACGGGGCAACGGTATTCCCTGGTTTGGAGGCTCTCCCCCACCCCCCACCCCGCTTCAGGGCTATCAGAAAGCGGGGGAAGGGGAGGGAAATGCCTGCTGAGCACTCCATTATACCTTATGGAGACTAGTCCCCACAGGGTATAATGGAGAATCAACCCATGGGTATCTATGGCTCTGGTGTGTGTATGTGTTTTTCAGGTATAGGCACCTAACTTTCAGCATAGGGTGTCTCTCCTGCCCCCAAGTTTCAAAATCATTGGACCAGAGGGTCCAATTCTATGAGCCCCAAAGGAAGGTGCCCACAGCCTCCATTATTACCAATGACAGGAGATATTTAAAAGGAGCGTGGTCCCTTTAAATGTGATGCCCAGAATTCCCTTTGGAGTTCAATTGTGCTTGTCACACCCTTGCTCTTGGCTCCACTCCCAACGTCACCTGGCTCCACCCCGGAAGCACCCAGATATTTCCTGAGTCGGACTTGGCAACCCTAACAACAACCTGTGAGGTATGTTAGGCTGAGACAAGCCCAAGGTCATCAAGCAGTTTGCCATTGCAGAGCAAGGATGGGAACCTGGCCCCTCAGTTCTTAGCCCAACACTCTAACCAGAACACAATACTGGTTCTTGCGACTGCTACAAACGTTGCCGTGGTCAGAATATCAGCAGGAAGACCACAAAGCAGACAAGTGACACAGACCATCTGCAAGTACTGAGCGACAACAAATGTGACTGGGCGAATTCCCTGAGTTATCATTCATACATTGCCCAAAGCAAAATTCAAGAGAAGCCTCAAGTACATACAGGACATCCCCAAATACTGACACCATTTGCATTTCACAGCTGAAAATCATCTGGAAGCCGTTTGCAATGTAGGAAGTGCATTGAAGGTGAAATGTTTGATGAGAATTGCAGTGCTGGGTTCTTTTTTTAGCCCTCCTTTTTTGTGTGTGTCAAACTGACTGTATTTAGAGAATCCTTGCCTTTTTGGTGAAGCGGATGATACTATTTGTCTTCATCAGATACCAAAGTGGTGTTGGAGAGAAAGGGTGAGAGTGATTAGTTTTATCAGAGGCACACGCTCCTCTTTCTCTCCTGCTCTTTTTTTCCTCCCTCGCTGAAGTTCATATTTGTATTCATTTTCCTGAACTCAATACAGAAGTCACTAATAGAACACAATCTGCTAATTAAATTCTGCTCAATAAGGCGTTTTTTCACCTTAGATTAGCCGCATGTCCTTGCACATTTTTGCCAGTTAAGTGCTAATAACGTCTTATTTATCTTCTTAAAAATGAAATTCTGTTCGGCTTATCATTAAATTCAAGATATTAACAAGCAGGAATGAGTGAAAAAAAAAGAAAAAGAAAAAGGCAAAGGGAGGGAGTAAATCATTCCGTGGGGAGGAAGCCACAGATCCATTTTGCTTCCTTTTGTCGTCTTGCTGAAAGGCACCGGATTGATGGCTCAAGGGACCAAAATCCTCTAAGCATCGACAGAGGAGACAAGAATGAGGGCATCCGGCTTCCCTCTGCATCACTCACAATTTGGAAGGAACAACCTCAGTGAGGAGGAACAAGTTCATCCCACTTGTCCTTGGTCTAGCTCTCCTGGGAAGACGGACAAGGAGGCAACAGAGGTGAATGAAGAAAAGTAACCCTTTGCAATTTGGAACTTTTATTGCAATTATGTGTGATGCGTAGCCCCAGGGTTGTCAAGTCTAGCTTGGGACATTCCTGGAGAGATGGGAGCAATCCCAGAGATATTTTTTTTTGTGTGGGGGGGTGCTCATCAGGGATGTAATGTCACTCTTGGACTTCCATTCCTCCTAGACCAGGCATGGCCAAACTGTGGCTCAGCCTGGAGCCACGTGTGTGTCTATCACACATATTGTGTGGCTCTCAAAGCCCCCACCGCCCCGTCAGCCAGCTTGGATAAGGCATTTCTCTCTTGAAATCACTTCTCCAAGACAGCTGGTGGCTTGGAGAATGCATTTAAAGTTGCTTTGCACCTCTCTCTCCCCCAACTATTCCCTTCCTTCCTTCTTACGTACCTACCTACCTACATCTGGCATTCATGTCTTCCAGCTCTCAAACATCTGATACTTATTCTATGTGGCTCTTATGTAAGCAAGTTTGGCCACCCCTGTCCTAGACTTTATGGCATACCAAAGAGTCTGCCTCTGAAGCTGCTATTTTCTCAGGGTGGGGTGGGGGACTGATCTCTGTAGTGTGGAGATCAGGTGTAATTCTGGGAGAACTCCAGGGCCCACCTGCAGGTTGGCACACCTATCATTCTTCCTTGACAAGACTCCCCCTGCTGAGCATATCAGTAACTACACTGCTGCCATTATGTTTTTTTGGTATTTCTTTTCCCTCATGGCAGTGCTCAAGCGTTGCATGCAGAAGGGCCCAGGTTCAGTCTCTAGTATCTGTGCTTAGAGACAGGAGGCGTTGAGAGAGCTCTGCTCTTCCCTGGACCTCTAAGACTCACAGGCAGTCAAAGCAGACAGGCCTGAGCTAGATGAATCAATGGATTGGGTCAATACTGGGCAACTTTGTATATTCATAGCTGCAAACTGAATGGGTAAATCTTGACCTCAAACCTTCCCCTATAGGGCTTTCAGGTATCTCTCCCACATTTCATCAGGACAAGAAGTTGCACCCACTTTGGTCAACAAAACATGATTAGTTGCTAGATACTGGGGGCCTGTGAATCTCCAAACCATTCTTTTGACACTCGTCTCAAGCCATTCTGTCCAGGGCTTGTTTTCTTTCTTTTTTGGTAGCAGGAACTCCCTTTGCATATTAGGCCACACACCCCTGATGTAGCCAATCCTCCTTGAGCTTACAGGGCTTTAATTACAGGGCCTACTGTAAGCTCCAAGAGGATTGGCTACATCAGGGGTGCGTGGCCTAATATGCGAAGGAGGTCCTGCTAGAATTCCTGACAGGGCTCTTCATACAGGGCCTGCTGTAAGCTCCAGGAGGATTGGCTACATCAGGGGTGTGTGGCCTAATATGCAAAGGAGGTCCTGCTAGAATTCCTGACAGGACTCTTCGTACAGGGCCTACTGTAAGCTCCAAGAGGATTGGCTACATCAGGGGTGCATGGCCTAATATGTAAAGGAGCTCCTGCTACAAAAAAAAAAAAGCCCTGATTCCATCCATCCCTCCCTCCTCAAGCTTCCCACACCTGTGATTCCCCACATCCTGACCTTACCACATCAAGCAGTTCTATCACTTCTGGCAGCTGACAGCCAGGGCCAAACTGGAGGGCTTCTCATCAGCATGGAGACTGGCCAAGAAGGGGGACAACTGCACATATGGAAAAGGTCCCACATAGCAATTTCCAACTACCCTTCTTTTTCCTTAGAACTGATTAGTGACTGTCTTGAGCTATAGCCTCAGCCAACAGCCCATCTCCACCCATGGAGCTCCAGAAATCCTTATGGTTGATGATACCCAAACAGTGTCCAAAACAAAATTTGAAATGGCTTTGGTGGCACAGGCAGCATAACCATTGCATGTACAGCTCCAGGTTGGGAAATCCCTGGATATTTGGAAAAAGGAGAGAGAAGAGATTGGATCTACACGCTGCCCTTCAGTTGCAGTCTCAGAGTGGTTTACAATCTCCTTTCCTTCCTTTCCCCACAACAGACACTCTGTGAGGTGGGTGGGGCTGAGAGAGTTCTCACAGAAGCTGCCCTTTCAAGGACAACTCCTGCGAGAGCCATGGCTGACCCAAGACCATTCCAGCAGCTGCAAGTGGAGGAGTGGGGAATCGAACCCAGTTCTCCCAGATAAGAATCCATGAACTTCACCACTACAGGGGAAGAAGGTCTATGAGAGCCATGGCTGACCCAAGGCCATTCCAGCAGCTGCAAGTGGAAGAATGGGGAATCAAACCCGGTTCTCCCAGATAAGAGTCCGCATACTTAACCACTACACCAAACTGGCTCTCACAAGGACAACCTCTGCCAGAGCTATGGCTGACCCAAGGCCATTCTAGCAGGTGCAAGTGGAGGAGTGGGGAATCAAACCCGGTTCTCCCAGATAAGAGTCCACACACTTAACGACTACACCAAACTGGCTTTTTGGGTATAGAGCCTGGACAGGGTGGGGTTTGGGATGAACTTCAGCCAGCTATAATGCCATAGAGCCCAGCCCACCCTCCACAGCAGCCATTTTCTCCAGGGGAACTATCCATGTCGCCTGGAGATCAGTAGTAATTCCAGGAAATCCTCCGAGCCTCACCTGGATGTTGGCAACCCTAGCACAAGGGTAGGACTCTTTCCCCGCCCCCCCCCATACATACCTTGGTCAGAACTAATCTTGGGAGGGGATCATCTATATCTGAAGCATCCCAGATTACATTTTCCTTTAGTTTCTTCATTCAAGGTCTTTAGTTGATCTAAGTGCTTAATTTCCAGCAAGTCTGGGAAGAAGCCCTAACAGATGCCTCCATACGCCGAGATTAAATTCTATCCAGGAATATCCCATGGAGGCTTCCATTTTTAGAGTAGAGATAGCACTGGGGGAGGGGAGCTAGACACACACTGACTCACAGCATCCACTGCATTTCTTTTCCAAGAAACAAAAAGATTCAAGGAATTAAAAAAAAACAACATATTGCCTTTCTTCACATCTTACTGGGTGAGACAATTAAGAGGTTAGGCTAAAGAATACTGTATACTGAATTTGTATCTGAAGCTGAATAGAGTGTAGCTCCACGACCGCTGTCTGTTTTAATGATGTATAGTTATAACAAATGTTTGATTTTAATTATATATTATGAAATGTTAATTTTAAAGTGTAATTTTATATTTTTATGTTAGTTTTATATATGTTGTAAGCCGCCCTGAGCCACTCGGTGGGAAGGGCGGGATATAAATCCCAGATAAATAAATAAAATAAATAAATAAATAAAGAATCCAGGACTTCTCCATTTAGGAAAAATAGTGACTGGGAGAGGGATCATAGCAGATTATTAATATGCATGGGATGGAAATGTTCTTCCTCTCCAAAATTTCTAGAACTCAACGAAGCTGAAGAAGATGATATTGGATTTATATCCTGCCCTACACTCTGAATCTCAGAGGCTCAGAGTGGTCACAATCTCCTTTACCTTCCCTCCAAAAAACAGATACCCTGTGAGGTAGGTGGGGCTGAGAGAGTTCTTACAGCAGGTGCCTTTTCAAGGACAACTCCTATGAGAGCTATAGCTGACCCAAGGCTATTCCAGCAACTGCAAGTGGAGGAGTGGGGGATCAAACCTAGTTAAGAGCCCGTGCACTTAACCACTACACCAAACTGACTCTCTGATAAGCATTAGTGTGAGGACAGACAAAGAAAATATTTCTTTACCCAAACGAATGGTTGAATTGCAGAATTTACTGCCAAAGGATATAGCGATGGTCATGAGAACAGAGGACTTCAGAAGGGGATTAGCAGATTAATGGAGAATAGGCCCAGCAGTAACTAACAGCCATGGTGCCTAAAGAGACCCATCATTCTGAGGTTGTAAACTTCTGAATAACAGTGCTAGAAAGCAACATCAGGGGACTACGTCCATGGCCACTGGTTGACCACTGTGCAAAACAGATACTGGACTAGACGGACCACTGAGCTGATCAAACGGGACTTCTTATGTCCTTATTTGGATCTTCTTGATCCCTTTCAATCTGGCTTCTGGTCTGACTATGAGATGAAACCATCCAGGTTGCCTTGATGGATGGCTTGCATTGATCTGCCAACAGGAACAGTTCATCTGGATCTCTGAACGGCTTTAAGGACTACTGATCGAGAGCTCCTGGGATGAGTTTGGGAAGCTCTTTTTTGAAGACGCTGATCCTTCTTATTGAGCAAGACTCTGATGTTGTGTGATAACTGCTACATCAACTGGCCTTTGGTTTATGGGATGTTAGCAGAATAGGGAGAGATGACAATCTAAAATTTCCAGTGGTTGGAGGGGGGTTCAGTGCACGGAGAGGGTCCATGGCCCTCCTGAAAATAACCCAGACCAGAATAAATTATGTACACTTGAACACGAAGGAAGGAATGCAGCCCTATAACTAAGCAAGGTCATGCAATTGTAGGGCAAGCCCACTAATTTCCGAATCCTTTGCACTATGACAGATAACAAAATATCTCTGAATTATAACCGTTACCTCTTTATGGCCAAGTCCTGCCAGAAAAAGTACCTCTGAGCATGCATAAAGCATCTTTGCCTTATCATCAGATAACTGCAATTTCCTGCAACCTCGCACAGTTAATAACTCAGGAGAGATGTGGCCTGGATATTCTAATAACAGAACTGAACATATATACAGGATCCTCTAGAATCCTGACTTCTCTCTACCCCCATTTTGACAACTTCAAGCCACTCAAAATGGAGAGGGAGGGAGAGAGAGTTTAGCAGACAAGTGCAGAAAAACAAGTTCACACTTTTAAACAGGGGTCATTTTGTAGAAAAAGAGGTGCCAGAGCTCATTAGCACAACTCATTTGCATATGCCACACACCCCTGACATCACCAGAAGGAGTGCTAAATTACATCAGTTCAGCATCTACCTTAGAATGCTTCTTGAATTAGAATGGTCATAATAAAGCCTTACTCCCATCATACTTTTTAAATTACTTTCTCCTGTGTGGCCACAGTGGCATGATGAAGATTTACATCTGTCTGCTTTATATCTGTTTTAGTCATTTTCCGTTTTGTGTGTGTGGGTGTGTGTTGAAAAATATTAGAAAGTCTGTCAGATCTTAAGAGTTCAGCAAAATTCGCACAGGGGGATTGAACAATGGAGCCCAGAAGCAAGTATTTGGGAGTGGGGGAAGAAAGAAAAAGCACAATAAAATTTAGAGGTTCCAGAGCTCCGTTCTTGTGAGCTCCTGCCCAAAATGAGGCTGGCTTTTAAAAATGTTGATATTGATACTTCCTCAATAAATTAAATGGTATGCCCAAGTTTAGAGGGGGCATATTATGGGGGGGGGGGGGAGAAAATCTCTTCTGTTCCCCACTGCAGCCTCTCACCTTCTCTCACGATCTCAGTAAACTGGAATAGGAAGCAGCGATAGCAGATGCATCTAATTTGCATTTAACATTGAAGCTTCTGAGGGGAAAGTCAGCAAATTCATTTAAAAGTATTTATTTTATGCCACTTTATTTGCATGCCTCATAACTTATGTGACCAGCAATTATAAGGGGAGGGGGAAAGGGGCATTGAGTCAGCATAACCTTGAAGGCGTTACAATAGGAGGATGCAGAAATTTTTCAAACAATTGCATTGTTCATGCCTAGTCACAAAGCAGTTCCCCTTTTCTTTTTTAAAAAAAAGCGGGGAGACAGACTGCCTTTCCAATGTGCCCCCCCCCACACACCTTCAACCACAGAGGATACTAACCAGAGGAGTCTTCTGCAGCTACTCAGATAGGAAATTTCCAATGGGAAGAGACGAGGGCAGATCAGCAATCAAAATGGCAGTTCCAGCTGCTCAAAATGGAGTCCCTGTTGTCAGGGCACTCCAAGCTGACCAGTGCTGCAGAGGTGCACTTAAAGAGACACATCCTTTCAATGGCAGCCCTAAGCAGTTGTTCAGTCATGTGTCCAAAGAACCGTCTATCTTCATGGCAGTGTGGGAATTTGAACCCAGAACTCCATGGTCCTATAGCCACTGCTCTTCTCCCCCCCACCCTTAAGCCTTCAAAGATAGGTGGTCTTGGCAATAGTTGTGGTCAGAGCTTTTTTTGAGCAGGAATGCACAGGAATGCAGTTCTCGCTGGCTTGGCATCAGGGGTGTGGCCTAATATGCAAATGAGTTCCTGCTGGGCTTTTCCTACAAGAACGTCCTGCACAAAACAATGGTGGTGGTGGAAGTGCCATCAAGTCACAGCCAACTTATGGCAGCTCTGTAGGGTTTTCAATACAAGAGACTTTCAGAGGTGGTTTGCCATTGCCTGCCTCTGCGGAGCAACCCTGGACTTCCTTGATGGTCTCCCATCCAAACATTAATCAGGGTTGACCCTGCTTAACTTCTGAGATATGACCAGATTGGGCTAGCCTGGGCTGAGCCATCCAGATCAGGGTGACCTTGGCTATAATGCTAGTTATCATGGAAGATAACAGTCCTTAGAGATTAGTTGATAGCATGGCTTTTTTTTGTAGCAGGAACTCCTTCGCATATTAGGCCACACCCCCTGGATGTAGCCAATCCTCCAAAAGCTTACAAGAGTTCCTCTTACAGAGCCTACTGTAAGCTCCAGGAGGACTGGCTACACCAGGGGATGTGGCCTAATATGCAAAGGAGTTCCTGCTACAAAAAAAGCCCCGGTCACTAGTATAGTCAGAGTGCTTGTAAGCTCT
Source organism: Heteronotia binoei (assembly GCF_032191835.1). Classification (NCBI taxonomy): domain Eukaryota; kingdom Metazoa; phylum Chordata; class Lepidosauria; order Squamata; family Gekkonidae; genus Heteronotia; species Heteronotia binoei. Next base: position 18,835,793 of record NC_083234.1, on the reverse strand, counting down.
GATTTTAATTCTCTTCCCCCCCCCCCAAGGGTGCAGCTGTGTATAACTGCAGTGAGACAGACATCAGAGCCACCCTTCTCCCTCCTAGATGAGACGAGGCCTGTACTATGGATGACAGCTTCAGCTGTCCTTCTTCCCTGTGCAGCCCAATCAAGTGGGACTTCTCATTCCATACACCCTCAGTATCTGTAGGCATGGCACCCTTTGACATACGCTGGCCTCTCTAGTGTGTGGCTTCTTGGTAACTTACAAAATGGGAGAACGGCAGCACTCCCTTTTCCTCTTATGCATAGGATACAGGGGGCCTTTTGCGAGGATGCTTGGCTGAAGCAACATTGACATCCAGTGGTCGACTAGATTAATCGCAGGAGCTCATGCAGACTATTCCTCTGGGGGCTGGGTAGAGAAGCTGCAGCCATGTGCGACAGGAAATGACATTGTAGTGTAGTGATACTCTGGCTCAGGGCTGCCTGGCAGTGCCTTCCAGTAGGCTTGCCAACTTCCAGCCTGGGGATCTCCCAGAATTACAACCAATACTCCCTCTGAGCTGCGGAGCCTTTTGAACAAAATTCTGCTTCGTGAGTGACGGGCATTGAAGTTGTGAGCTACTGCATAAATTAGTTTGCTCTGGGGCCCTTTTTCTTGCACTAAGACAAAAATGTGTGAGCTGGAGGTTTAAAATAAAAAGGTGAGCCAGCTCACACTAACTCAGCTTAGAGGGGACACTGATTACAACTAATCTCCAGATGATGGAGATCAGTCCCCTTGGTGAAAACAGCTGCTTTGGAATCATAGCGTTGGAAGGGACCTTGGGGGTCATCTAGTCCAACCCCCATGGAGTGTGAACTCCATGTCATGATACCCTGCTGAGCTCCCTCCCCCTCCCCAAACCCCACCTTCCTCATGCTCCACCTCCAAATCTCCAGGAATTTCCCAAACCCAAGTTGGCAAGCTTACCTGAACCCTTCTGCATTAATCAACTTTCTTAGGGGCAGGACAATTACAGGCAAGATGGAATACACAGGGGGACTGAGAGGCAACCAGGAAGTATTTTTTTTAAAAAAACAAACAAACCTGCTGTTCTTAGATCAGGTCTTATATCCTCTCAAAAGCAGGGCTTTTTTGTGCAGGAATGCCGTTCTGGCTGACTTTGTGTCAGGGGATGTGGCCTAATATGCAGATGAGTTCCTGCTTGGCTTTTCCTACAAAAAACCCCTGTGCGAAACAATAATATGCAAATGAATCGATGCTGGGCTTTTTCTACTAAAAAAGCCCTGCTTAAAAATATTTTTTAATTGATTCAAAGACTGTCAAATGTCTTTGGTGGGGTTGCCAACTACCTGGATGGGGGAAAGTGCCCTTTCCCTTTAATAAGGCATAATGGGAATGGCCAGCTGAAATTTTGCCTGGCATGGAAGTCAATAGTAATATAGCCTCTAAGTCTCTGTTAAAAGAACAGGGCATTATTGTTTTCTTTTTCACCAGATGGTTGGCAACCATAGCCATAGGCCTGATTCAGATATGCCTAGGGTCACAAGCTCTGGGTTGGGGAATACCTATAGACTTTGGAGGCATAGTCTGAAGAGGGTGGGGCTTGGGGAGGGGAGGGACTTCAGCTGGATATAATGCTATCGACTTCATCCTCCAAAGCAACCATTTTCTCTATTGTCTAGAAATCAGTATTAATACTGGGAGCTCTCCAGGTCCCACCTGGAGGTTGGCAGCCCTACTTACACAAGAGCCTATGGTAGTAGAATGAATTGCACTGCTACAGACTGCCGGTGGAGGATAACATGTTTGGAACACACCTCTATGTTAAAAACTCTTAGAAAATAGAAAACAAGCACAGCACAACAAGGAAGTAAGTACAAACTTTCTCCTTACTAGTTTTCTATTTGCTGAGAGATTGTTTTATTTTTAGGCTTGCCTGGTCCAACTCAGAAAATATCTGGGAACTTTGGGGGTGGAGCCAGGAGACTTTCCCATTCCCTAAAATAAATAAAAATACAGTAGTTCAGTTCCCCTGAATACAATCTTCATTTCCTCAGCCCTAGCAGTTACACTTCCATTAAATGAAAGTGAACACACACACTCTCACAAAGCCAAAATAAGCACAGTTAGCAAGAACACACATTTGTGATCTCACTGGAGCAATTTACTCACATCACTGAATACAACCATCCAGGGCTTTTTTGTTAGGAAAAGCCTAGCAGGAACTTATTTGCATATTAGGCCACTTGATGTCTCCATTGTTTCACTATCCCTCTGAGCTCTCTTTCCTACCCAAAAATTTGACTTCCCAAGCTCTGCCCCCAAATCTCCAGGAATTTCCCAAGTCAGAGCTGGCAACCCTTTGGGGGGGTCCAGTGGACTGCTGCAGAAGAGACAACAGGAAAGTGCTACAACCATGTACCTTGGACCAAAGTATGTATTTAAAAAGTAGAAATATGTTTCCATGGGGGGAAAAGTCACTGTACATAGAAAAAGATTATATAAGGAAGATAGGTTCAGTTCAGTCTTCTCGCTGCCATAACCATTTCATTCTCCTGGCCCTAGAATCTGGGAGGTCTGTTTAATGTCCCATGGGAGAGGACAACTCCACGTAGATATCTTATTCCTTTTTATATTGTTTATTTAACTTTTTTTTAAGATGAAGAAGAGATTGGATCTATCCTTTCACTCAGAGTCCCAGAACAGCTTACAACTCCTGCCCTTCCTCTCACCGCAAAATAATAATAATAATAATAATAATAATAATAATAATAATAATAATAATAATAATAATAATAATAATAATAATAATAATAATAATAATAATAATAAAAATTATTTTTGTATCCCGCCCTCCCCCGCCAAAGGCGGGCTCAGGGCGGCTCACAGGCATGGAATTCCATGATTTAAATAAAACAATATAAACAACAATTTTAAATACAATCAATTATATAAATTAGTTAAAATAGATAAAACAGGTGCTATAAAATACTATAAGTCATAATCATACATAGGATGGCTAGGTGGCTACAGGTCAGTTTAGCCAGGTTCTGTCTTAAAAGCAAGCTGAAAAAGAAATGTTTTGCAAGCTTTGCGGAATTGGTTCAGGTCCCGCAGGGCTCGCACCATCTCTGGAAGTTGATTCCACCATCGAGGGGCCATTGCTGAAAAGGCTTGCTCCCTGGTTGTCTTCAATCTAGCCTCTCTTGGCCCAGGGATTGTTAAAAGATTTTGAGAACTGGATCTCAGTGCTCTCTGGGGAACATATGGGGAGAGGCGGTCCCTTAGGTAGGCAGGTCCTCGGCCATATAGGGCTTTAAAGGTAATAACCAGCACTTTATAGCGAACACGGTACACAACCGGCAGCCAGTGCAGGTCCCGCAGCCCAGGCCGCACGTGTTCCCACCGAGGTAGTCCCACTAGCAGCCTGGCCGCAACAGACACCCTGTGAAGTAGATGGGGCTGAGAGAGTTCTGAGAGAACCGTGACTGACCCAAGGTCACACCAGCAGCTGTGTGTTGAGGAGTGAGCTCTTTATTTTTTTTCTCTAAATAATTGCAAGCCCTAAACAGACAACAATGGTGGCAACTCTACACACAAGCATCTCTAAAAGGTTCCCAAATATCTAAAAGTACATCCATACGCAACTGCCATCCATCCATACATTCGAGTGTTATGAGGTCCTCAATCTACTGCATTATGGGAGGTGAGTATTTTTTGCCACAGTAAACAGATGTCCTGCTTCTAACAGATTACTGTAATGCATAACATGTTTTCAAACATTTGTGCAAAGATACATTTGAGACTGAATCCCTGTGTGGGCAATTCCAAATGGGGTACACTGAACATACAGAGAGGGGAGCTGGATTCTGCTGGCAGGCCCACTTGTGACCTCCATGCATTGTGCCTCATGCATAAAGCCTGTGCACATATAGAGCAGTGCCTGGACAGGCTATGTACACACATCAATAGATTGCACCTTGATAGTTGACATGCAGTTTTCATATGAGTAGGCCATGTGTATTCAGGGCTTTTTTGAGCAGGAACACAAAGGAATGCAGTTCCGGCTGGGTTGGCATCAGGGGGTGTGGCCTAATATGCAAATGAGTACCCACTAAGCCTTTTTCTACAAAAAAGCCCTGGAGACACTAGTATGCATATAAGTTACAGGACAGGGTCTGCTGCCTCCGTCTTGCTCTTTCCTCCATGTTTTCAGCACACTCTTAGGCAGCTGCCTGTGGAGGTGGAAAGTGCAGCTGAATTACGGTGACCCCAAGGCAAGAGATGTTCAGAGATGGTTTGCCATGGCCTGCCTCTGCACAGTAACCCTGGTCTTCCTGGGTGGTCTTCCCATCCAAATACGAACCAGGGCTGACCTTGCTTAGCTTCCAAGGGCTGACAAGATGGGGCTAACCTGGGCCATTCAGGTCTGGGCACAGCTACCTGCACATAGTAGTGGCATACCAAGAGCAGGGCAGCATGCAATCCAACCTGGGAACAGTTTGAGAAAGTCAGCTGAAGGGCCTTCAAAGCCAGCCTCAAGCTGCATCCAGCCAAACATCCCCCCCCCTCCACTCTTTAATGCAGTTCTGTCAGCAGCCAGTAGGGGCCCGGCGAAGTCTAAGCAAAGAAAAAAGCATTCTGGGATCAGCTACTGAAGCAAACTTGCTTATCAAAAACCACTGATTGCTGCTACAGTAATTGCCAGCCTGATAGCTGCTGCAGTAATTGCCAGCCCGCAGGCCATTTTCTCTAGTAGTTTAGCCTTCTCTTTTCCTTTCTTTGCAGCCATTTCAGCCAGATCTTGCAAAGCAGTAGTTTGGGAGTTGCAGCAAGTTAAAACAACCTTTCCCTCTCTTAGGCACTTTCACACACACTAAACAATGCACTTTCAAACCAATTTCAATGTACTTTACAACTGGATTTTGATTTGTGAAATGGCAAAATGCACTTGCAAATAGTCGCTGAACTAGATTGAAACTGCATTGGGAGAATTTGGGAGAACCATTCGTGCAAGCTGCAAAGTAGCATTGTATTGTAATGTCACATCAATTGTATTGTAACATCAGCTGGCATTGCCACAGTGACACAGAGTTTGCTGAGCACTGTAAATTGCACTAGTTCTGCTGGGTTTCCAACTTCCTCTTGCTTGGACTGTGATTCTGTGTTTAACATCAGTTCTGACATTGCTACAATGGCACTGGGTTCTGCTGGGCACCTGTGATTGCATTGGTACTGCTGAGCTTGCAAAAATGCTTTCCACCTTCAGTTTCTACTGCAAAGATTCTCTGGTTTGACTTCAGACCTTTGGAAACAACAGAGGATGGGGGCACCTCCTTGGTGGTGGTTGCGGGGGGGGGGGGTGTAGTGTGTTTCTTAATATCCAGTCTGGTAAAGCTTGCAATCACTTTTTTGAGATGCTTTGGCTAATGTTAGTAAAAGTTTTTACAAAGGCAAACTCTTAGGTCTCAAAAATGACTTGTGGAGCTTGGGCTTCAAAAAGGTCAGCTCTTGGGCTTCAAAAAGGAGAACAGAAGCCCTCCCAGGTGCCAGCTCACAACATGAATGGTGTGATAGATTTTTTTTTTTTTTTTGTGCTGCCAAGTCACAGCTGATTTATGGCAAGGCAATGCTGTAGGGTTTTCAAGGCAAGAGATGTTTGGAGGTGGTTTGCCATTGCCTGCCTCCATCTTGGCTCTGCTTAGCTTCTGAGATCTAATGACGTCGGGCTATCCTGGGGCCATCCAGGTCAGGGCTAGGCTGAATATAATGTGACTGATCCAAGGTCACCCAGCAAGCTTTCATGGCATGAGTGGGGATTTGAACCTGAATTTCCCAGTTCCTAATCTGACACTTTAACCACTACACCAGGCTGGCTGTCATGATGGATTAATTGTGTTGGAATTCGATTTTTTTTTTTTACTGGCATGATTTATGAAGCTAAATAAAATAATTTTTTTCACTGTTTGCATTTCTTTTCTGGCCATTATTATTATTTCTTTTATTCCATGATTATTGCTGAAGACAATTCTGTTGTATAGAGGAGGGGCCCTGACCTGGATAACCCCAGCCTAGCCTGATCTCGTTAGATCTCAGAAGCTAAGCAGACCTAACATGGTGGCAGGCAATGGTAAACCACCTCTGAACATCTCTTGCCACCCTCAGATAAGTCAGCTGTGATCTGACAAGAAGAAGAATTTAAAAAATGATCTGCCCCAGGCACCGAACAGGCTAGGTACACCACTGGCACACAGTGTTTTATCACAAACAAATCTATATCCCAATGGATACTCAAACCTCTAAAGCCATTCCAATCAAAGGGCATTTCAATCTTGTGATGCTTTTTCTCCTCTCCTGCCTCCCCCCAAGATTCTCATTTCAGGTGTTTAAAAGGACACTAATGAGCTTAATATGCTGGCACAATTAAATATTGATTGGAAATGATCCCCAAGTAGACTTCTGCCCTCCATCTCTCTGCCTCCAAGGGAAAGCTCCAAGACCCATTTCCTAAGCTGTCCCTATCCAGCGATTACCTTCATTAGGACCCCAGCCTTGCCGAAAGTACTTTCTTTGCCGCTACACATTTAATTAGACAACTCGTCCCAAGAAATTATTTATAGTCAAGCTCAGGAGCTATTGTTAGCCGAAGTGTAAATAAAATTCAGAGACGGAATTCCCAGGATGCTCCTGGGGCTGGTGAGCTGTCGCTTGGATTCTATTTGCCTTGTCCCAATAGTTGCCTAACAAAGATATATGTGCAGGCAGGGAATAGGGAGGGGGTGCACTGAATGGAGTGCTGACTATTAAAAAGAAAAGAAAGTGACTGGAGCTCAGTTCAGACATAATGCAAAGCCAGGGTTTCATTCAAGGAACTCTTTCTCGTATGCTCATCTGAATGTGGCCTACTCCATTCATTATGGTTAGTTAGGGTCTGTTGAACCAAGACCAGGAACTGGGGACTGAACTTGATTCATTAGGCACAGTTAATCTTAAGCAGGAGTGGCTAAACCAGAGAGAGAGAGCCAGTTTGGTGTAGTGGTTAAGTGTGCGGTCTCTTATCTGGGAGAACCGGGTTTGATTCCCCACTCCTCCACTTGCACCTGCTGGAATGGCCTTGGGTCAGCCATAGCTCTGGCAGAGGTTGTCCTTGAAAGGGCAGCTACTGTGAGAGCCCTCTCAGCCTCACCCACCTCACAGGGTATCTGTTGTGGGGGAGGAAGATAAAGGAGATTGTGAGCCGCTCTGAGGCTCTTTGGAGTGGAGGGCAGGATATAAATCCAATATCTTCTTCTTCTAAACTGCAGCTTGGGAGCTACACGTGGCTCTTTCACACATATTGTACGGCTCTCAAAACCCACACCACCCCATCAGCTGACTTGGAGAACTCACTTCTCCAAGTTAAAGTTGATCTCTTTTTACCTCTCCCTGCCTCCTCCTTCCCCCATTTATTTCCTCCCTCCCTCCCTTTTGGCAGCTCTCAAACATCCGGCATTCATGTTTTACAACAATAGATGTCAAATATCTGACATCTATTCTATGTGGCTCTTGTGTTAAGCAAGTCTGGCCACCCCTGGTCTTAACTATGGTTCACTCCTGTGATGAGCAAACATGGACATTCAGGCTTAATCCTGGCTTGATGCTCAATAACACCTGCGGGGGGGGGGGAGGAGGTTTTGGTCCAGTGGTCCAGCATCTAATTTGCATGCAGATGAGACCCCAAAAATTCAGTCCCTATGATCTCCAGGTTAAAGGACCAGGTAGCAGGTGATGTGAACAAATGCCACCTGAGATCCTTTAAAACCTCTATTAGTCCAAGCAGACAATATTGACCCTGTTATTCCAGCAGCTTAGTTAAGTATATGGCAGATACTTCAGCTGCCAGATCCAGGTTGGGAAATACCAGGAAATTTGGGGGATGGAACTTGAAGAGGGCAGGGTTTGGGGAGGGGAAGGATTTCATTGGGGTATAATACTATAAAACCCACCTCCCAAAGCTCCATTTTCTCCAGGTGAGCTGATCTCTGTCAATTGTAATAGTGGGCGATCTCCAGTCAGGGCCAGTCCTTCCACTAGACAAACTAGGTGATTGCCTAGGGCATCATTCTTCTGGTGGTGCCAAATTGGGTGCTCCCATGTGACTCAATGATGTTATCAGTGTAGGGGGGGGAGGCACCAGAAGTTAGCCTTGCCTAGGGTGCCAGACAGTCTAGGGCTGACCCTGTCTCCAGCGGCCACCTGGAGGATGGCAATAACAGCAGCTACATTTGCATGTGCGATAGTTTCAGAAAGTAGCCATGTTCGTTTGCAGTAGAATGGCTAGATCTGAACCCAGCAGTACCTTAGAGACCAACAAGATTTTGAGAGCCAGAATGCCCTTCATCGGATACCTTGTTAACCTCTAAATTGCTAGTCAGTTCAAATCCATGTCTATGTGCATTCAATATTCTGCAGCAGAGATCTCTGGCTAGAGCAAATGGAATGGAATCAGGATTTGTTAGGGTAGACCAGGAGTCGAGTGATCTTCTGAGAGCAAGGTTGCCAACCTCCAGGTGGAGGTTAGAGATGTCCTGGAATTTCAACTATCTCCAGGCTACAGAGGTTGCTTATTTATTTAAAACATGGGAGCACCCCATATCTCTTGGACGGAATGGCTGCTTTAGAGGGTGGACTGAATGGTAGTATACTCTGCCAAGATCTCTCCCCTTCCTAAACTGCACTCACCCAGGCTCCACCATCAAATCTCCAGCTGTTTCCAAACCTGGAGTTGGTAGCTCTCTCTGTGAGCCCAACCCTGGTTTCACAACCTAACCATTATTAAAATCGATCATGGTTTCATGTTATGTCTGAACCAACCCTGCACAGCCAGAAAGGGAGATGCCGCAATCGGTGCTGCAGATCTCAATGAACTGGACTCCTTTCTTCAAAGCTGTCTTGGATATTAGCATTAGAAATCTTTTGAAATGACTCCTCCCAAAGCTGAGAGTTAGTGTTTTAATAGCTGGATAAATTATTGGTAATGGGGATTAATAGCTTGCATTGCATATCTGGATTAGCACCACAAGCTGCAATTCACTTGTCATGTTAAAAAAAAAAAAAGGAAGAAAGAAAGAAAAAGACACACTAGAGTGATTTTAACAACCTAAAAGGTTCAGTGGTCCAGTTATCACACTGCAAATGTCAGCTCCTGCAAAACGGTTATGATGAAACTTCACAAGGGAAATTCAAGAGATGGAGTCTGATCCCAGAAGAGGGATTAGCTCCAAGCTTTGCATCGCAAGAGGTTATGGGTTCAGTTCCCGGCACCTCCAGTTAAAACCAACTTAGGTAGCAGTTGCTGGGGAGTGGGGAGGGAGGAGAGACACTTGTCTGTCTGAGACTCTGGAGAGCTGGAGCGCTTTTAGCCACAAAGGAGGCAAGAACAGGTGTGGGGTTGCCATCTCTGGACTGGGAAATACCTGGAGATTTTGGGGGTGGAGCCTGAGGAAGGCAGGGTTTCGGGAGGAGAGGGACTTCAATGCCACAGAGTTGCAACTGTTGCAACTATTATGGGATTATAAAATAGCTGGAATGACAACTATGAAATTGACTTTTAAAGAACTTTATTCGTCAGAGAATTTACTATTCTGGAAGAAAACAAGGACTTTGCACCTGTCTTCTGGATTCTCTGATGTTCATGTCATACAACCTCTGATTGATTGGAATTGTATGTGGGGATTTTGTACGTGATATCCTTATGTACTTTGTTAGTTGTATATTTTTGGATGTAGGGAATTGAAGTATAGAGTTTATATTAGTAAATATTGTCACAGTGTGGTTATTATTTTTCTGCTCCTCTGAAGACTGACAACCCTGTTTCTTCGGCAGCGAGAGCCGGCGTGGCGTAGTGGGGAAAAGCGGTGGTTTCGGATCTGGCGTGATCAACCGGGTTCGAATCCCCGTCTCCTACTCCACGAAACCTGCTGGGTGACCACGGGCCAGTCACGTTCTTTCAGCCCCACCTACCTCACAGGGTGCTTGTTGTGGGGAGAGGAGGGGGAGGTGGTTGTGACCAGCTTTGAGGCTCCTATCGGCGGCGAAAGGCGGGAAACAAGCGCCGACCCTTCTTCTTAAAGGAGAGCCGGTTTGGTGTAGTGGTTAAGTGTGCGGACTCTTATCTGGGAGAACCGGGTTTGATTCCCCACTCCTCCACTTGCACCTGCTAGTATGGCCTTGGGTCAGCCATAGCTCTGGCAGAGGTTGTCCTTGAAAGGGCAGCTGCTGTGAGAGCCCTCTCCAGCCCCACCCACCTCACAGGGTGACTGTTGTGGGGGAGGAAGGTAAAGGAGATTGTGAGCCGCTCTGAGACTCTTCGGAGTGGAGGGCGGGATATAAATCCAATATCTTCTTCTTCTTCTGCAGCACAGAAACCTGCCTGAAAGTATATTTCACACGCCAAAGAACGGAAGCCTTTCACCCCCAAATGAGGGGTAGCTAGTTTGGAAAATTCCTGGATATTGGAGAAGCAGGGATACCCACAGACACAGAAAGGGAGAAACGTTGACTGAGGGGTGACATGATAGAGGTTTACAAGATTATGCATGGGATAAAGAAGGTAGAGAAAGAAGTACTTTTCTCCCTTTCTCACAATACGAGAACTTGTGGACATTGATGAAATCGCTGAGCAGTCGGGTTAGAACTGATAAAAGGAAGTACTTCTTCATCCAAGGGGTGATTAACACATGGAATTCACTGCCACAGGAGGCGGTGGCAGCTGCAAGCACTGACAGCTTCAAGAGGAGATCGGATAAACACCTGGAGCAGAGGTCCATCAGTGGTTATTAGTCACAGCATATGGTTGGAACTCTCTGTCTGGGGCAGTGATGCTCTGTATTCTTGGTGCTTGGGGGGCACAGCGGGAGGGCATCTAGTATCCTGGCCCCTCTGGTGGACCTCCTGATGGTTTTTTGTTGCCTCTGTGTGACACAAAGTGTTGGATTGGATGGGCCACTGGCCTGATCCAACATGGCTTCTCTTATGTTCACAGTTGATGAGTTACTCAAGGGTGCATAAAGTCAGGTCAACTGGCCAGCCCAACCTTGTCAACCGGTATCAGTGTTAAATACTCGGTGACCTTTTTTTTTTTGGAAGTGCCAACCTTCTGTTTTCTTGCTTCAAAGGGGTTATTTGACAGCAACAGCAACAACAAGGAGCTCTCACTCCCCAGGGCTTGCAGGAATGAAGGCTGTGATCAACACTTTTGTTTTAACACCACACTATTTACTCACATCAGAGGGCTTCTGCCCCTCTTCCTTCCCAGTTTAGCCACATGTGCCCCACCTTGTCCAGCTGGATGTTTACTGAACTGTCACAGTTGGCATTGGGTAACCCCATAAGGCGTTTAGGCCGGTGGTGTTCAGAGGCGATCTGCCATTGCCTGCTTCTGCGTAGCAACCCTGGCCTTTTTTGGTGGTCTCTCACCCAAACACCAACTAGGGCTGACCCTGCTTAGCTTCCAAGATCTGGAGAGGGTGGGCTAGCCTGGGCCAACCAGGTAAGGGCACAAGAGAATTAGAAATGTTCCAATCCTTATCTGTTCAGTTCACATCCTGTTTGCCAGTTGCAAACAGGAAGCTGATTGTTCAGCAGTTGGTTCAGCTGTTCCTTGACTTGATTGAGGCATATTTGTCAGGTTGGTTTGTTTGTTTGTTTTGCCTTCAAGTTGCGGCCAATTTATGGCAACTCCATAGGCTTTTCAAGGCAAGAGACGTGGAGAGGTGCTTTGCCATTGCCTGCCTCTGCATAGCGACCCTGGACATCTTTGGTGGTCCCCTATCCAGGACTTTTTTTTGTGGCTGGAGCTCCTTTGCCTATTAGGCCACACACCCCTGATGTAGCCAATCCTCTTGGAGCTTACAGCAGGCCCTGTACTAAGAGTTCTGCAAGCTCTGTAAGGTGGAAAGAAAGGCACTTGAACTTCAGATGCATTCTCCAAGCTGCCAGCTGGCTTGGAGAAGTAATTTAAAGAGAGAAATGCCTTCTCGGAGCCACACAGTGGGGTGGTGGGGGCTTGGAAAGTTCCCAAGCTGCAGTTTAGCCTCCCCTGTTCCACAGCCTCCAGGCAAGTGAAAAAATCTTATCATTTGCAAAAGGAAAGGAATTCTGTACACGCTCAGGGACACTCAGCTCTAAAGTCTGGGGATGAGCCCAGCAGACTTCTGGATCAAGTTTAGCAGTGTATCGAAATGTAGTCTAACCAATGAGGAGCTTCAGTAGTGACCAAAGTCTGACACATAGCAGTCAGAGGGGATTTGGAAGCCCTACATACATAAGGGCCCTCAAGTCACAGCTGATATATGCCAACCCCAGCAAGAGGCTTCCAAGGCAACTGAGAAGAAGAGGTGGTTTGCTGTTGCCTTCTTCTGTAGAGCCTTCCTTGGTGGTCTCCCATCCAAGAAGCAACTCTGATTACAGCAACTCCAGCAAGAGGCTTTCAAGGCAACTGAGAAGCAGAGGTGGTTTGCTGTTGCCTTCCTCTGCAGAGCCTTCCTTGGTGGTCTCCCATCCAAGAACCAACTCTGATTACAGCAACTCCAGCAAGAGGCTTCCAAGGCAACTGAGAAGAAGAGGTGGTTTGCTGTTGCCTTCCTCTGCAGAGCCTTCCTTGGTGGTCTCCCATCCAAGAACCAACCCTGCTTAGCTTGTGAGATCTATACCATGCCACCTTCTCTCCCTCAGGAAGCCGTACAGGTAACAAAATGAATGGGAAAACCAACCAGCCCTCTACAGAGTGTGTGAGCATGGCACATCCATTCCGTCTCCCTAATGGACTTGCTAATGATTTACAACAGAGCACCCTCTGAAGAGGAGAGCTATTATTTCCTGTAACAAATATCTGTTGCTTGCTCCGTCTATGCATTTAGGTAGTTTTGTTACCATAGAATCTGCAGCAGCTCCCCCAAGTATTTATGGCTTTAACACTCACAAAAGCACCCAGCGAGCTGTGGGGGTGGGGGAGACACACTATTTTTAGTCACTCTTTCCAACTGGGAAGTAATGCAAAGACCAACTAATGGGTAGGCTTTTGAAAATGCTCAGCTCACCATTGGTTTTATTATTGGCATCTAGTGGGTGCTGCCTACTTGGGGGTGGGTGGGATGGGAGGGATGCAGTTTTCCCCATGCAGTGCCAGAGGGTGGCAATTCCCCCCCCCCTCTTTAATTGACTCAAGAATCTAAATCCCGTTTTCAAAAATAACGCAGGCATTTAGGTGCCGATTTCCCTCAGACTTTTGCTTGATGCCCAACAGGTGCAGCAATTAAGCCCCATTTAGTTCACTCCATCTGAGCACAGAATTTGCAGCTTTAAGGTGCAAGCATGTTATCATGCAAGCATTACCTAAATGCATGGGAGGTGTGCAGAGAAACTGTGCAGTGGGTTGTCCTAAGAGCAGGTTAAGGCTGCCAGATCTGGGTGGAGAAATTCCTGGATGTTTGGGGGTAGAGCCGGGGAGTGCACGGTGGGGGGCGTTGTAGCAGGAACTCCTTTGCATATTAGGCCACACACCCCTGATACAGCCAAAGCAAGAGCTTACAGTAGGTCCTGTAAGTTCTTGGGGGACTGGCTATATAAGAGGGGTGCGGCCTAATATGCAAATGAGTTCCTGCTACAAAAAAGCCCAGGATAGAGCCTTAAGTTTGGATTGGGAGGGGGCTCAGCTGGGTATAATGCCAGTTTAGTGTAGTGGTTAAGTGTGTGGACTCTTATCTGGGAGAACCGGGTTGGATTCCCCACTCTTCCACTTGTATCTGCTGGAATGGCCTTGGGCCAGCCATACCTCTGGCAGAGGTTGTCCTTGAAAGGGCAGCTGCTGGGAGAGCCCTCTCCAGCCCCACCCACCTCACAGGGTGTCTGTTGTGGGGGAGGAAGGTAAAGGAGATTGTGAGCCGCTCTGAGACTCTTCCGAGTGGAGAGCGGGATATAAATCCAATATCTTCTTCTTCTTCTCTAACCACTTGTAATTTCAGGAGAGCTCCAGGCTGTTCCTGAAGGTTGGTCACATTGTGGTGGGGGATGGTAATTCAGACAAACCAGTTTTTTTATTGCACATAGACATCTGCAAATGCAGGATAAGAGAATCCCTGCAGGAATGGGCTGTCTGAAGGGGTCTGCGATGGACTTTGGGGGGGAGAGGGGCATGCCAAACATCCTCCTTTCCATCCAAGGTTGTGTGGGGCACAGTATTCATGCAGCGGGCATTGCTGCAGTCAGCATCCCGCCTCTGTTGACAAGCCCAGAGGAGATGCCTTGCCCTCTTCCCACGTTCTGACTCCTCTCTGCCTCATCCACCCCTCCCTCTGTCCAGCACCATAGCTGAGAGCCACAGGGGGAGGGAGCCACAGGGGGACTGTAGGAGGGGGGCCCCCCTCCCAACTACTCTGCTTTCCTGTGCCCTTCCCCAACAGGGAGCAGCAGGGAACGCGCGCAGCTTGTACATGCTGGCTGGGGGAGACATGTCCTCCTGTTCACCCTCCTCCCTCTGTCCCCACACCCAAAGCCAGGGGTTGTTTTGTAGAAAAATAGGTGGTGGAGCTCATGCAGGGATTGTTATACAGCTGCAATACTATTCAATGGACAAGGAGGTGGAACTCTCAGAAAGAGGAGGAGGAACTCTCAGAAAGGTTCAGGAGCTGTGCTCCTGGGAGCTCCCACTGAATCTGAGGCCTCTAGCTGCCCATGCAGCCTGTGCAATCTAGGGGCCTCTCCTCCCATCCACCCAAGAACTTACCATTCAGGCTCATGGAGGTGGAAAACAAGGCGGCACATGCAGCCCCCCCCCCAGCTTTTTGTGGCCAGACTAAGGGCTGCTGGGAGCGGGGGGCGGGGCTGGCTGCCCACCTACCCACCCAACTGTTGAAATCTGCCCACCCGCCACCCAGCTCTGCTCAGAGTGCTTCAGGCGAAAGCTTGCCCATGCTGCTACCTGCTTCATGTGCTGGAGGGAGGGAGCAGCCTCTGTCCTTTTTTCAGTCTTGCAGAACAATCAGCACCAGGGGGCAACTGTGGGCTAATGCAGCGGTGGTGGCCCAGCACAAGTAGGCCCCACAGTGAGCCACACGGGACAGGATAGCCGCGGAGTTAAAGGTGGTTTCCCTGCTTTATTTATTTATTTATTTATTTATTTATTTATTTATTTATTTATTTATTTATTTATTTATTTATTTATTTATATTAAGATTTATACCCCGCCCTTCTCACCTAGGTGTCTCAGGGCGGCTTACAACACAATAATTAAAACAATTTCAGTTTAAACAATTAAAATACCATTAAACCATAATTTAGTAAAAACAAGATAGAGTAGGCAGGTAGAGTAAAAACAAGATGCAGGTAGGCATCCAGCTTTCAGAACTTGGTTCACTGTTACCAATCCCAGTTACAGCTTTTTCCTCTTAAGACATAGAGCCCCAAGTCATCTGCTGTTTCCGTAGTTCTGGCCTCTGAGTCTGGGACAGCGTTGTCAGTTCTAGGTTGAGAAATTCCTGGAGATTGCGGGGGCGGGGGGGGAGGTGTGGAGCCTGGAGAGGGTGGAGTTTGGGGAGGGGAAGGACCTCAGTAAAGTATAACGCCATAGACTCCATCTTCCACAACAGTCATTTTCTCCAGAGGAATTGATCTTGGTAGCCCGCAGATCAAGCAGAATTCTGGGATATCTCCAGCCACCACTTGGAGGTCGAACATAAAGAAAGCCAAGGGCTGTTGCAACCATCAGGGCTTTTTTTGTAGAAAAAGCCCAGCAGGGACTCATTTGCGTATTAGACCACACACCCCGATACCACCATTGTTTCACCCAGGGCTTTCTTGTAGAAAAAGCCCAGCAGGAACTCATTTGCGTATTAGGTCACACCCCCTGTCTCCAAGTCAGCCGGAACTGTGTTCCTGTGCATTCCTGCTCAAAAAAAGTCCTGGCAACCACTAATTATTTCTAACAACAATCACAATTCAACAGAACAATGTCTAAGAAAAATTCTTCCATTGTGTTATCAAATCTTATCAAAAATGCCCAATGTTGCCAAATATCGAATAGACTACCAATCATATACAGCCATACATTTACAATATCACGAGGAAAATTAGTCCTCATGTGTAATAACTTCTCCCTTCCTCAGAGGTGACAAATTGCAAGCCGATGTGTAAACCTGTAAATAGTAGTCTTTTTCAAAAAGGAAATGAATCCATGCTTCAGTTTCCAAAGCCTCCCAAAGGTAATTCCACAGTCTTTCTAATCCGGACCACAATAATCCACACATATAGGGAAGGCACCTGTAGTCTTGTTAGTCCTGACTGGATAGTTTGTTTTCCTGTTGGCTCTATCCAGGATGGGACCTTAGCAGTTTTAAAATTAATACAATACACTTCCAAAATTATAGCATCAGAAATAAACACCCCGTGTAAAGATATATACTTAAATATACTGAATTTTGCAATTCATGCTAACCATCGGCTACAGTCCCTTAAGCACACAGATCACTCATCAGTTTCCATGGCGGTAGCCCTACCGTGTTACACAGAGTTTATGTAGACCCAGGGCTTTTATTTGTAGAAAAAGCCCAGCAGGAACTCATTTGCATATTAGGCCACACCCTCTGATACCAAGCCAGCCAGAACTGTGTTCCTGTGCACTCCTGCTCAAAAAAAAAAAAAAAAAAAAAAAAAAAAGCCCTGTGTAGACCTAATTGCCTTCACCTGTAGATCATGTTAAAATAGAATAGTCCATCCTGCCAGAATATAACTTTTTTACTATTTCCTTACAGGAAACAAGGCAGATCTGAAGAACAGTTAAGCCCATGTGGATAACAGTATTTAATTTATGGATCCACTGAGCATCTTCTCTTAAAAAAAAAAAAAATTCCGTACATCCTCATCCACCCACTTCCTTTTATGTTTGTAAATAATAAAGTATTTAAAGTTGTCTACTGCATGCTTCTTGTCTAGAAAGTGGGGAACCAGCGGGGCTTCCCTAGCGGCATTTTGTATGTGACTTTGATGTTCCATAATCCTAATACGCACAAATCTAGTTGTGTTAACAATGCATATAAAAACACATCCACATAAGATCACATATGCCATGAATTTGGTTACAACAGGTTGTGAAACAATTAAGGAGTATGATCGGATCCCCCTGTGGTGCTGTGTACGCTGTAATTTCCATATGAAATTACATATGAAACACCTCCCACAATGGTGGTGTCCCTTAAATTCATTGCTTATATTGGGCCTCGATGCCATGCTGAAATGTACTATTGTATCTCTAATATTCCTAGATCTCCTAAGCCCAATGCTTGGTGGTCTATTGTAACCTGGCACATCACTTATGAAACGTCGATGTCTCAGCAAGAACCTCCGTATGGTGTTAGAAAGTGGAGTACAGTTCAAGACCCATGTAATCCCATTCTGACTAGCTCTAGGCTTGGTTAAAAACAACTCCTTTCTGTCAACAGTCCTAGCCCTAACCAGGTCATTATGTGTAACTGTGTTAGGGTACCCCTTGGCCCAAAATTCTTTAGCTATAATGGCACTGTCCTTATGGAAATGTTATGTGTGGAATTCCTACGGATCGTAAGGAATTGCCCATATGGCAAATTATGTCTGAGAGATGCCAGGGGAGACTTGGCATGGCAACCCTAAAACTGATTTCCAGGATACAGAGATCAGTTTTGCAGGAAAAGACAGCTGAATTGGTGGGTGGGCTCTACGGCAATACATTCAGGGCTTTTTGATATAGCAGGAACTCCTTTGCATATTAGGCCACACACCCCTGATGTAGCCAATCCTCCTGGAGCTTACAGTAGGCCCTGTACTAAGAACCCTGTAAGCTCCAGGAGGATTGGCTACATCAGGAGGGTGTGGCCTAGTATGCAAAGGAGTTCCTGCTACAAAAAAGCCTTAAATACATTCCTGCTGAATCCCTGCCCACCTCGAATTTTGTCCACCCTAGCCTCCATCCCCAGATCTCCAGGAATTTCCTAACCCAGAGCTGAGAGCCCTTTTATTTATGCAGTGAATCCTCAAAAAGATGATTGCACAAAGCACAGCATTGTAGGGAAACCAGAACTGAACCACAGCAAAGAGACTTGAAAGCAGGCTGTAAAGTAGGAAGCAAACACCTCCTCTCCGACACCCAAACAACAGTCTTTCAGACTCAATGAGTTAAGAAAGACTCAATGCTTTTGATTTCTATACATATATTGGATTCATTTCAGATTGCGCTGTTGTGTGTTTGAAATTGGCTTTTAAGGGGTTCTTATTACAAGCTGCCTCGAGGGGACCGCTTAGAGAAATACGTGGAAGTGTATATACATTTATATAACAGGTGATCAAATATGCAAGCTTTGGGAACGGGAAAGAAATGTGTCGTGTATTTTTATTTTTATTTTGTTTTAAATGAAGAACCGATCTGGTACCAGTTTTCAGCTGGGATTCCTCTTCACAAAACCGCTCGGTGGTCAGCCCTGTTGATACGACAGTCTAGCACTTACTGGCCCAACGCCCCCCCCCCTTTTGATGCCAACAGCTCTTCCTCAAAGCAACCTCAGCCTGATCAGACACCATCCAGCTTCCGGATGGGTAACACCAAGGGGACGTCTATTATTTTAAAGGCATAATTGATTCTAATTCATCACTTATCACACTGTGACAGATTTTTATATAGTTTATTATCTCCACCGCAGCACCGAGACCCACTGGGGCTGGCTCCTATTGTTCAGCAATGCCTGCTACTGCCTCAGCTATAGTATTTCCTGTTATCTCTTTGATTAAGTTGGGGATGCTTGCATCTCCAGGTCCCCAGGTAACCGTCAGCATTCACAGGCTCCCTCCCTTTGAAAAAAGAAGCCCTTTTTTCAAACACTCCTCCTCTTTGACCTACCTGTCACACTCAATCTCCTTTGCTTAGCTGATTAATTGGGGACTTTTGACTCTCTGGGTTCTGTTGAGATAGTTATCGCTCTCGCTTTTCTTTGGGCACAAAGGAGACAAAATTCTACACAGGATTCACAAACAGCAACCTCAGAACACACGGCTAGAGAGCAAAATAAAGGGAAGGGGCCTTCTTACTGTGGCTTGCCGATTGCAAAGAGGGAGATTTTTTTTTAAAGCATAAACTGTGATGGTATCCACCTGCCCAAGACCTTAGATGCCTTGCCAAGATTTCTCCATGCATGCCTGGCTTTAGGTCCATGACTACCAAAAAGGGCCTTTTTTGCAGTGGCTCCTTGTGTATGGAATAATTTCCTAGCTATCAGCCTGAAGCCTGACCTTCAAGTGCCTGACTAAAACACCTAGGCTGGGATCACACACACTAAATAATGCACTTTCAATCCACTTTCAGCGCACTTCACAACTGGATTTTACTGCGAACTTGCAAAATCCAGCAGGAAAGTCATTGAAAGTGCATTATTCAGTTTGTGTGATCACAGCTCTAGGCACTTTTCCAAGGTCTGTGATGCATACAGAAGGTTCCAGTACTGTCCAAGGTACTGAAGAGCCATTGCCATTATTTTTTGACCATACCATCTTCGATGGACTAGTTTAGTGGCCTAAATAAGTATAAGCCAACTTCCCTTTCAACTGGCAAGCAATATGAAGTCTCCAAGTTGGCCAAAAAGCCTTTCGTCTGATCAACAAAACAGCACTTTGGACCTTCTGACACTGAGCTAGCAGCGATACTTTCAAAGTTTCCAGTAGGCTCTTTAACAATCTCTTCTTATTTTAACTGTGATCTCTTAAACTCACCTGCAAGTGGAAGAAAACTGTAATTTAAGAACCACTCTCCACATAATAGGTTTGCCAGGTTCCCCCACCCCCGGCCACTGATGGGGAATGAGGGGGAAGTGAGGTCACTAGATTCAGGTTGGGAAACTCCTGGAGATTTGGGAACTGACCCTGGGGAGGACAGGGACCCCAGGGGGGTACAATGCCATACAGCGCACCCTCCAAAGCATCCAGTTTCTCCAGGGGAACTGATCTCTGTATCTGGAGATGAGCTGAAGTTCCAAAGGATCCCTAGATCCCACCTGGAGGTTGATATCCCTTCATCAAAAACATTTGTCTACACTGATGAAAACTACAAGTTTAGCTACCCTCACACACCCCAAAAACTTGAATTTCTTCTGGACAACTGAAGAGCAATGTGGAGACACAGCTGCCTTAGAAGGACTTCCACGTTTATCCACGCAACAGAAGGGAGCGCAAATTATTGTAAATGCATTTGGTTGGCCCTAAATTTGTAAACCCATCTAATAGAAAAATAATCCATCTAATAGAAATGGAAGCAGAGTGGGTTAGATGATTAGATGTATTCGGATTAGAGCAGAGGGAGACAAGAGAGATTAAATTAGAGAGTGCACTTCAAACGAAATAAAGTATGATCAGACTAATACAAAAAGAAAGACCTCACGCAGTGGGCTCCCATGGGGCTCTATGAAATTCAGCTTGAAGAAGGCTCTTCAAAAGAAGGAAGCCAAGGGAAAGGGAGACACTCACTGATGTGCTATGAGAGCAATTCCCTCCCCCATCTCTGAAAACCCAGCTGCCCTGGGGAGGCAGTTCTCTGTAATAATGTTACATGTCCTGAACCAAGTTGGAGTCCAGTGGCACCTTTCAGGTAACTGAAAGAGTCTGCATGCACACAAAATCTTATACCCAGAAGTACACTTTGTTGGTCTTAATGGTGCCACTGGACTCAAACTTTGTTCCATTGCTTAGCAACAGGTTTAGCAACTTGTCTTTCACATGATGGGACAAGGTCATATCAAAGGCATCCCTCTCTTGCCCTTCCTCAAGTTACGAGTGATGCATATCTGAGAGCCAGTGTGGCATAGTGGTTAAAAGAGGTTGACTCTAATCTAGACAACTGGGTTTGGTTTCTTGCTCCTCCTCCACATGAAGCCAAATGGATGACCTTGGGCCAGTCGCCGTTCTCTCAGAATTCTCCCAATCCTACCTGCCACACAAGGTGCCGGTTGTGGGGAGACAAAGGGAAGGTGATTGCAAGCTGCTCTGAGACTCCTTAATGTAGAGAAAGGTGGGTCAGAAAAACCAAGTCCTCATTTCCCTCTGTATGTTAGATCCCTTCTCAGATGTTCTGAGCATGTGCAAAGAATGTATGTGGAGGGATGGAGGCAAATGGAAGTGGAGATCTTCTGCTCTGGGCTCCACCATTTCCACCGCTGGTCAGTGGAGCAATAAGTGCAAATTTGTGTGGAAAGGTGGCATTGTGCCAATACTGTGATGTCACTCCCAGTGCGAATCTGGAAGAATCCTAGAGTGTCGTCCCAACATGGAATCCTAGAATGTCGTCCCAATGTAGTGACGCCATTTCTGGGTCTTTGCTGAAAGTGACGTTGCCGCATTGGTGTGATGCCACTTTCATTTTCCCTGCCCCCTCCCTAGCATCTCCTCCCCGTTGGCAGAACTCAGCTGCCACCTGCTACGCGGAAGTTATACATAGATGCTGCACGACCTTGTTTTTTCCTTCATAGTTCAGTTACCACAGCAAGCACTTCACTTCTGCATACTGTCTCATGTGCGGATTTCTATTTTCTTTTTGAAATGAGATAGGTCAATTGTATCTATATCCCTCCCTCCTTAGGATTGTGAAATCTAGGTTGGGAAACACCTGGAGATTTGGGAGGCGGAGCCTGGGGAGTCAGGCGTTGGGGGGGGGGGGGAATCTCAGCAGGTATATGTCGCACAGTCCACCCTCCAAAGCAACCATTTTCTCCAGGGTAAGTGATCTCTTCAGTCTGGAGATCAGCTGTAATTTTGGAAGATCTCTAGGTTCCACCAGGCAATTGGCAGCTCTATGATCCCAGAACCCAATAAAGTGCACCTGCTTTCCCAACCGTGGCTGGGGCCATTCCATGACACCATGATGTGCAAACATTTTCTACAAGGGAGGCCATTCTAATGAAAATGTTTCTTCATAATGTTTTTTTAAATGGCGAGTCCTCTTGGACTGGTGCTTAAGCCTTTAATCCATCCAAACTGAACATCACCCAGCTGCTTTGTACAGCAGCCTGGTCAGATTTTGATAAGTCTCTTGTTCCTCCTGCCTGTCTGGGTATGCTAGAACTGGTGATGGAGGGGGAATGGAAAATACCCAGCAGGTCATAGCATTATAGTTTGGGGCATGGCTGCCAATCTCCAGGTGAGGCCTGGAGAGCTTTTGGAATTATACCCGACCTCCAGACCACAGAGATCAGTTCCCCTGGAGAAAATAGTTGTTTTGGAGAGTGGACTCTACGGCATTATACCCTGCTGGGGTCCCCTCCCCTTTTCAAACCTTGTCTTCTCCAGGCTCTGCCCCCAAATCTCCAGGGATTTCTGATCCTGCAGTTGGCAGCCCTATTTGAGCAAGTGCCTTTGGCTGCCTGCGTCTCAAGTTGTGCAGGTCTGTTCTGGAGATCTGGGACCCACTTGGGAGACTTGGGGCCTGAGGGCCAGCATGGTGTTGTGGTTAAGAGAGATGAATTCTGATCTGAAGAATCAGATTTCATTCCTCACGAGGGTTGTTCCCAGGTAGGATTGCCAATTCCAACTCAGAAAATAACTGGAGACTTTGGGGTGGAGTTGGGAGACTTCCAGGGCTTTTTGTGCAGAAAAAGCCCAGCAGGAACTCATTTACATATTAGGCCACACACCCCTGGCATCACCATTGTTTCACACAGGGCTTTTTGGGTAGAGAAAGCCCAGCAGGAACTCATTTGCATATTAGGCCACACACCCTGACACCAAGCCAGCCAGAACTGCGTTCCTGTGTATTCCTACTCAAAAAATGCTCTGGAGACTCCCATATTCTAAAATAAATAAAAATACAGCAGCGCAGTTCCTCTGAATACAGTCTTCATTTCCTCATCCCCCAGCAGCTAAACTTCCACTGAATGAAAGTGAACACACACAAAGCAGCCAAAATAAACACAGAAATCACACACTTTTATGCTCTCACTGGGGCAATTTACTTGTTGATGACTTCTACAGATTAATAGGAAAATGAAAGAACAGCCTAAGAGATGGAGTTTTCCTCCAGACAAACAGAGGCACCCCACCTGCAGCTTTCCTGCTAAGATTTAAAGCCACACACACATTCAGAAACACAAACAGTTGCAAGCCTCTTCTAAACCTGCTGAGGTTTGAAGGTACATGGTGGCTGTTGGGGTGGGGCTTCCTCCCATTAGCCAGCTGGCTAGAGGCAGGGAGGAGCCTGAAAAACTGGGGGATCCCCTGCCCACACATAGGGATTGGCAAGCCTATTGCCAGGCCCCCTCATTGTTCCAGTGGGGGGATTTGAGGCGGCATTCCAGGGGTGGGCGGGATGTCACATGTGATGTCCCCAATGTGATGACATCACCTAGAAGTGATGTCATCACATTGGGAACATCAGAGACAATGCTCTGGTTTTGGGGCAAAACTCTACAATTTTTTTCGCTTCAAAACCATAGTGTTGGCCCAAAAACCAGAGCATAACAAACAACGTCCCTGGTGTGATGATGTTTCACAGAAGTTATGTCAATTTGTTGGGGATGTCACATTATGATTTCACTCTTTGGGGGTGGAGTTTCCCCCACTGGCCAGCTGGCTGACAGCGAGTCAAAGGCCCTAAAAGTAGAGAAACCCCACCCAGGCCTGGGGGCTGGCACCCCTATGCCTCACTCCTCCTCCCCATGAAGGCAGCTGGGTGACCTTGGGTCAGTCATAGTTATCTCAGAGCTCTCTCAGCCCCACCTACTTCACATGGTGTCTGTTGTGGGGAGAGGAATGGAAGGAGATTGTAAGCCACTGAGGCTCCTTCAGAGAGTGAACAGCAGGGTATAAAACCAACTCTTCTACTACTACTAAGTAAAGGGCTTCTCCTGAATTTAGGACGAGTTCAAATTTCATGTCTCAGCCGGGTTCAGTCCTCAAATCCCCATTTCCATTTTGCTTCAGTGTGCATAGAGCAAACCCATGATTAATTATTTCAGTGCCAATTGCTGTTCCCTTGCATAAAATCTGTCCCCTAAATTGTACCCATAAATTGCAAGCATTTTTCAATATTATTTGTGCACAGATCCATCAGCCTCGTGCATATATTGCAGGTATAAATGATGTACATTGGATGTATAAATACTGTACACATCATATTATTAAAATCCATAAAGCACACATAGAAAGTATTCTGAACACTCAAGAAAATCAGCAACCCAAAGTAGGGTTGCCAGACTCCAGGTGGCACCTGGAGATCTGCAATTGCAACTGATGACCAAGATTAGTTCTCCTGGAGGAAATGGCTGCTTTGGAGGATGGACTCCATAGCATTGCATGTTTCTGACATCCTGCACTCCCCAGCCTCTGCCTCCCAAATTCCCAGGTATTTCCCAATCCAGAGCTAGTAACCCTATAACTCAGGGGTGTCAAACATGCAGCCTGGGGGCTGAATCAGGAGGGCTCCTATCAGGCTCCCGAGCAACTGGCTGTCATCTGCTTCCTTCTCCCTCTCTCTTGCTTCCTTCTGCATAATGGCTTGCTTTGCAAGGCTTGCTCAATCGCACAGGAGCTACAGAGCAAAACCTCTATTTTCTCCATTGGCTGAGGCTCCTCCCTTGGGGAGGAGGAGGGGATGGCAGAGCTTGTTTTTCCAGGCTCTCTCAATCGCACAGCAAAGCTACTGAGCCCAGCCTTTCTTCCTTCCCCCTCTTGGTCCCCTGGGGAAGGAAGGAAGGAAAGAGCCAGAGCTTCCTTTGCCAAGTTCCCTGGATCTCATGGGAGAGATACAAAGAAAGCACCTTTAATACCAACAAGTGCTAACGTTTTAAGCATGTTTTAAGGGCTTTTAAAAAACCCTTTTAATTGTGTTTGTCTGTGTCCTTTATAGAGTTTATATCTCTGCTACCTAATCTTAAATAGGTATACACATGACCTGGCCCATTTTGTTGGATGTTTGTAACTTCAAAGAACACTAATGTTTTACATATAATCATGTGATTTCTTGTAATCAGTGTTGATTGCATCTCTATGAATACTGAAGCGTTGCCCTCCTAGGAAAGAATTTTAATAATGTACTCTTGAAGGTCTTTAAATAGTTTTATAATCATTGGAAGTATTCATAAGAACATAAGAGAAGCCATGTTGGATCAGGCCAATGGCCCATCCAGTCCAACACTCTGTGTCACACAGTGGCCAAAAAAAAATTATACACACACACACACACAAACACACTGTAGCTAATTGCCACTGATGGACCTCTGCTCCATATTTTTATCAAAACCCCTCTTGAAGGTAGCCATTCTTGTGGCAGCCACCACCTCCTGTGGCAGTGAATTCCACATGTTAATCACCCTTTGGGTGAAGAAGTACTTCCTTTTATCCGTTTTAACCTGTCTGCTCAGCAATTTCATCGAATGCCCACGAGTTCTTGTATTGTGAGAAAGGGAGAAAAGTACCTCTTTCTCTACTTTCTCCATCCCATGCATTATCTTGTAAACCTCTATCATGTCACCCCGCAGTCGACGTTTCTCCAAGCTAAAGAGTCCCAAGCGTTTCAACCTTTCTTCATAGGGAAAGTGTTCCAGCCCTTTAATCATTCTAGTTGCCCTTTTCTGGACTTTCTCCAATGCTATAATATCCTTTTTGAGGTGCGGCGACCAGAACTGCACACAGTACTCCAAATGAGACCGCACCATCGATTTATACAGGGGCATTATGATACTGGCTGATTTGTTATCAATTCCCTTCCTAATAATTCCCTGCATGGCGTTGGCCTTTTTTATTGCAAACGCACACTGTCTTGACATTTTCAGTGAGTTATCTACCGCGACCCCAAGATCTCTCTCTTGGTCAGTCTCTGCCAGTTCACACCCCATCAACTTGTATTTGTAGCTGGGATTCTTGGCCCCAATGTGCATTACTTTGCACTTGGCCACATTGAACCGCATCTGCCACGTTGACACCCACTCACCCAGCCTCAACAGATCCCTTTGGAGTTCCTCACAATCCTCTTTGGTTCTCACCACCCTGAACAATTTAGTGTCATCCGCAAACTTGGCCACTTTACTTCTCACTCCCAACTCTAAATCATTTATGAACAAGTTAAAGAGCATGGGACCCAGTACCGAGCCCTGCGGCACCCCACTGTTTACCATCCTCCACTGCGAAGACTGCCCATTTATTCTCACTCTCTGCTTCCTATTACTCAGCCAGTTTTTGATCCACAAGTGGACCTGTCCTTTTACTCCATGACTCTCAAGCTTTCTAAGGAGCCTTTGATGAGGAACTTTATCAAAAAGCTTTCTGGAAGTCAAGGTAAGCAACATCTATTGGGTCTCCTTTGTCCGCATGTTTGTTCACCCACTCAAAGAAATGTAACAGGTTAGTGAGGCAAGATCTTCCCTTACAGAACCCACGCTGAGTCTTCCTCAACAACCCGTGTTCATCAATGTGCCTACTCATTCTGTCCTTGATAATGCTTTCTACCAACTTTCCCGGTATTGAAGTCAGACTGACTGGCCTGTAATTTCCCGGATCTCCTCTGGAACCCTTTTTAAAGATGGGGGTGACATTTGCTACCTTCCAGTCCTCAGGAACGGAGGCAGATTTCAATGAAAGATTACAGATTTTTGTTAGAAGATCCAGAAGTTCAACTTCGAGTTCTTTCAGAACTCTCGGACATATGCCATCCGGACCCGGTGACTTATTCGTTTTTAATTTGTCTATCAGTTGTAGGACCTCCACTTTTGTCACCTCAATCTGACTCAGGTCTTTCAACACCCCTTCCAAAATTAGTGGTTCTGGGGCGGGCAAAAAGTTCTCATCTTCCACAGTGAAGACGGAGGCAAAAAATGCATTCAGCTTCTCAGCCATTTCCCTATCCTCCTTCAGTAATCCTTTTACCCCATGGTCATCCAAGGGCCCCACTGCCTCCCTGGCTGGTTTCCTACTTCTAATATATTTGAAGAAAGTTTTATTGTTGGTCTTTCTGTTTTTTGCAATATGCTCTTCATAGTCCCTTTTTGCCTGCCTGATCACAGTCTTGCATTTGATTTGCCACAGCCTGTGTTCCCTTTTACTAATCTCACTTGGACTGGTTTTCCACTGCTTAAAGGAGTCCTTCTTACCTTTTACAGCTTCTATTACTTTGTTTGTTAACCATGCAGGCCTTTTCTTATGCCTGTTTGTGCCTTTTCTAACTTGTGGTATGTATTTTATCTGAGCTTCTAGGATTATAGTTTTAAATAGTCTCCAAGCTTCCCCAAGGGTTTTGACCGTATTTACCTTTCCTTTCAGTTTCCTCCTCACATGCCTCCTCATCTCAGAGAATTTACCCCTTTTAAAGTTAAACGTGGTTGTGGCGGTCTTTTTGGCCAACTCCCTATTTATACAAACGGTGAAATCAATAACATTATGGTCACTGCTCCCAAGTGGCGCAATCACTTTTACATCTCTCACCAAGTCTTGGACATTACTTAGGGCCAAATCCAGGATCGCCCTACCCCTGGTAGGTTCTGAGACCATCTGCTCCATAGCACAGTCATTGAGAGCATCAAGAAACTCAATCTCTTTCTCTCGACCATAACACATATTGACCCAATCAATCTGTGGGTAGTTAAAATCACCTATTACAACACAGTTTTTATGTTTAGCCGCTATCTTTAAGCCTTCCATCATATTATAATCGTCCTCTCTCTTTTGATTTGGTGGGCGATAACAAACTCCCATAGTTAAATTTCCTTTTGGGCCCTCTATTTCAACCCAAAGCATTTCTAAAAGGGATTCTAATTCTCTGACCTCAGTCTTACTGGATTGTATATCCTCTCTGACATACAGAGCCACCCCACCTCCAACCCTTCCCTCCCTCTCCTTCCTATATAACTTGTATCCAGGAATCACCGTGTCCCACTGATTTTCCTCGTTCCACCAAGTTTCTGAAATTCCCGCAATGGCTATGTTTTCTCCCAACACTAAGCATTCCAATTCACCAATTTTACTTCGAACACTTCTGGCACTTGCATACAAACATCTATAATTTCCCAGGCAAGCTAGGCCCACCACCTTCCTCCTGCTGCCTCAAAACTCTGGCAGTCAGTCCATACTGCTTGTCACCATCACAATGGACAACTCTGATCCATTACCCAGTAGAAAAATAGCAGCCAACCCTTCATCTCTTTGAGATGAGTCCTCCTGAACCAGAGACATTTCATCTCCTGTCGACTTTCCCCCAAGATTTAGTTTAAAAACTGCTCTGCCACCTTTTTGATTTTAAGCTCCAGCAGCCTGGTTCCATCCGGGGACAAGTGGAGACCGTCTCTTTTGTACAGCTCCCACTTGTTCCAGAAAGCATCCCAGTGCCTAACAAACCCTTCCTCCTTACACCATTGTCTCATCCACACATTGAGACTTCTAATTTGTGCCTGTCTCTCATGCCCTGCACGTGGAACAGGTAGGACTTCTGAGAAGGCTACCTTGGAGGTCCTGGCATTAAGTCTCCTGCCTAGCAGCCTAAATTTTTCCTCCAGAAACTCACGGCTGCATTTCCCCACATCGTTGGTGCCAACATGCACCATGAACACAGGCTCCTTCCCAGCACTGTCTATCAGCCTATCTACTACACGCGTAATGTCCGCTACCTTCGCACCAGGCAGGCAAGTCACCATACAGTCAGTACGCGGTTTCGCCACCCAGCTGTCTACTTGCCTAAGGATCGAATCACCAACTACCAACCCCCCCCCCTCCCCCTGCCCAGGGATGGTTCCTTGGTGCGAAAGGATTCCCGCTCACCAGCCGAAGAAGAGGTCCCCTCTGAGGGCGCATTCCCCTTATCCTCAGCACAGTGCCCTGCTCCCTCTCGACCCTCATGCTCTTTGGCAGCAACGGGGCTGCTACGTTCAGAGTGGGGCTCATCTAATGCGCCCCCGAGAGTCTTCCCCAAGTGCTTAACTGACCGTCTCTGCTTCCTCAGGGCACTTTGGCCTCAAGGGTATGAACTCATTCCCTGAGGACCAGGAGCTCCTTGCATCGAGCACACACCCAAGACTTCTGTCCTATGGGCAGATAGTCATACATGTGACACTCAGTGCAAAACACTGGAAAGCCCCCACCCACCTGCTGGCATTCTATCTTCATTATATATATATATATATTTTAAATATACAGTCCTCTTTAAATGCTGTTTGTTTAAGTGGCTCCCCTTCTAGAGGGTCAACTTACCTTATTGGGAGAACAAGGAAATCAGGGATCTGGGTTCCTGGTCCTTAGAGAGCCCCCAGGCGAAGAGCCACAGGCCAAGAGCCTTTTAGCTCTTGCCCTTCGGCTCGCGCCTTTGGCAAGGCGCAGCTTAAAATGCAAAGAGGGTGGAGCAGAGGCACTCCTAAGCAATTCATGTATTTTTATGAATGATGTTTAAAGCTTATAATTGTTTACGCAGCTCGTTGAAGCGCTATGCGAAACAGAAAGAATAGCACAACTCTGTCGCATTCTGATGCCTTGCTGCATTACGTCATTCTGCTCAGCTGTTCACCAGAAAGATTGGAGCGTTGCACTCCATTTGAATATCGACCTTTTTTCACCACAGCCCGGCTCTTCAGTTCAAGAAACGTCATGCTTAAAGACTTAAGTACTACGGATACGGGTGTGGTCAGTGTTCTGTCGCTTTAAATTGTGATTTATTTCACTTTTGATATGTTTAGTTGTGTTATAAGTATTTTGTCAATTATGGTACATTTAAATTTCTTTACTGTTGAAGCTGGTTTTCGTGGAGGTTTTTGTACCTTTACCCTGCTCCACATATCAACGTTTCTCTGTTGTGTTGCTAAATCCCCAGTTGGGGGCAGGGGATTCCCCCAGTTTAGAGGCCCTCCTCCCACTTCAGAGTTATCAGAAAGCAGGGTGGGGGGAGGGAAATGTCCACTGGGCACTCCATTATTCCCTATAGAGATTGATATCCACAGGGTATAATAGAAAATCAATTGGTGGGTATCTGGGGCTCGGGGTGTGTGTGTGTGTGTGTGTATTTTTAAGGTAGAGGCACCAAATTTTCAGCATAGCATCTAGAGCTTCTTCTCAAAAAAAAAATCTCCCCAATTTAAAAAAGATTGGACCAGGGGGTCCAATTCTATGAGCCTCTAAAGAAGGTGCCCCTTTCCTCCATTATTATCAATGGAAGGAAGGCATTTAAAAGGAGTGTGGTCCCTTTAACATGTGATGGCCAGAACTCCCTTGGAGTTCAATAGTCCTTGTCACAACCTGGCTCCTGGCTCCACCCCCAAAGTCTGCTGACTCCACCCTAGGGTTGCCAAGTGCAATTCAAGAAATATCTGGGGACTTTGGGGGTGGAGCCAGGAGACTTTGGGAGTGGAACCAGGAGACATTGGGGTTGGAGCCAAGATCAAGGCTGTGACAAGTATAAATGAACTCCAAACGGAGTTCTGGCCCTCACATTTAAAGGGAAGGCACTCCTTTTCAATGCCTTCCTTCCATAGGAAGTAATGAAGGATAGGGGCACCTTCTTTTGGGGCTCACAGAATTGGACCCTCTGGTCCAATCTTTTTGAAACTTGGGGGGAATTTTGAGGAAAGAAACTAGATGCTATACTGAAAATTTGGTGCCTCTACCCCAAAAAACAGCCCTCCCAGAGTCCCAGATATCTGCAGATCAATTCTTCATTATTTTCTATGGAAATAAATCTCCATAGGGAATAATAAAGTTCCCAGCAGACATTTCCCTCCCCTCCCCCCCCGCCGCGCTTTCTGACAACCCTGAAGCGGGGGGAGGGCCTCCAAACAGGGGGATCCCCTGCCCCCACCTGGGGATTGGCAACCCTACTCCACCCCCAAAGCTCCCAGATATTTCCTGAGTCAGACCTGGCAACCCTACAACCAGTGAGAGGTGGGGTGGGGACATGGGTGTGCACTGGTGGAATCCTTACATCACTTCCAGTTGAAACACAGGATAGCTCTAGGAATCATTGGAAACTCTGTGGGGACATGGGTGTACACTGGTGGAATCCCTACATCACTTCCAGTTGAAACACAGGGTAGCTCTAGGAATCACTGGAAACTCTGTGGGCTTTACCTGGAAGTGACGTTGTGACACTGGTGATGTTGCTGTCTCTTTAAAACATTTTTTTCTCTCCTCCTGCTGCTTGGAGCGGTGCCAGGCAACGGGGCCTGCCCGTGGGAAGTCTAGGTGAAGTACAGGCATCAACATTGGTAATGAGGCTATTTAATTCTTTGCCACTCATTCTTTCCCCATCTGTACTTATCGAAAGGAGTCAGGAAAGGCCTACAGGCCTCAGCTGCAAAGCGTGGGGAAGAGGAGAATCACATTTCCCCACCCGTGGCTGCCTTTTGTGCCTGACATTCAATTGGGTGTGCCTTGCTGGGCAACTTCCCCCCTCCATTCCTCCCCAAGGACCAAAGCCGCTGTTATCTCCACGCTGCATCGCGAGCACACGCCGACTCAGTTTAGGGACAGTTAATTTCCAGTTCTTTCCAGATGGGTTGGAATAATATCCCCAGGTGGTAAATACATTATTAAGAAGGCAGTTTGGTGTGAAATTGGCTATTAAAATATAGATAAAGTTTAATATATTGAGCTCCTTGTCAGAAAAATCACTTTAAAGGGAGCTTATTATTTGTTTGATATTAAAGGAGTCATAGCTCCGCTCCAAGTGACAAATGTGAGGGGGAGTGGGGGTGGGGGAGAGGAAGGAACGCCACTGGTAATGAACAAAAGCATTTTAACATTTAAATTTTTTGGCTGCGGCGTGATACCCCTCACTGATCAGACCCCGCTCTGCGCAGTGGATCCCCTCCACAGCCGCTAGGAAAAGAAAATTATCCAGCCAAAGTCGCCTGTCAAACGAATCTTCGCCCAAATCTGGAGATTTACAGCGAAGAGAAGTTCATCTTTTAAAAACTTTCCAGCCCAGCGGGAAGTCTCTCTCCCGCTCAGAGGGAAAACTCTGAGAATTGATACGGTAATGCTCGAAGGGATTTTGCTTCTGCGAGGGATCGGCTCAGCTTCTTGAATGTCACAGAAAGGTTAAGCGGGCAGAAGGGCTCTGGCTGCTGCTGGGTGAGCCCTTCGGATGACAGGGAAGACCAGAACTCTGAGGAGCAACTGACGAGAAGATATCGTTCCCTTTACCCTTTGCGAGAAGCTGTTATGCTTCAGGCATGTCACCTTTCCAAGAGCATCCTTTATATTTCTAGGTGCATCCTTTATCCTGTGCCTTTGCATCCTCTACAAACATCCTTTACAATACCCCACCACCACCTTTTGGCAAGGATAAAGGGACTCCGAAAGAGATCTCCATTTCTACTCTGCTTGTGACTGATAAAGGGAGCTTTGCCTCTCGACAGCTTATCCCCTAAAACTCTCCTTGGTCTCTATGGCACTATTGGAATCGAATCTAACTGTTCTGCTGTAGACTGACACAGCTACCCTCCTGAAAGCACCTTTCCAGGGAGTTTCTTGAATGCCAGTTGAAAAACAAGGCAGGGAAACCACAACTGCATTGGCCTGCCTGGTCTATATCCAATTTAGGCAGCAAGGAAAAAACGTGATGAGAGTGATGGTAACAATAATTATAGCAATAACAATTAATATGTGCGCATATTAACATGTGTGCATGCATGTTAAGTGCTTCAAGTCACTTCTGACTTATGACAACCCTACAAATTAGTGACCTCCAGGACTTTTTTTTGTAGCAGGAACTCCTTTGCATATTAGGCCAACCACCCCTGATATAGCCAATCCTCAAAGAGCTTACAGTAGGCCCTGTATTAAAAGCCTTGTAAGCTCTTCTAAGATTGGCTACATCAGGAAAAGCTCCTGCTACAAAACAACAAACCTGGTGACCTGCAAAACAGCCTTGCTTGGGTCTTGCAAATGGAGGGTTGTGGCCAATGCTCCCTCAAAGGCGTGGTGTCCTGTGAGCACAAATTCTACTTTGTGAGCTGCTGGCATTAAAGTTGTGAGTGGGTGATTTGGCTACTGCACAAATTAGTTTGTTCTGGGGCCATCCTTCCTGAGCTAAGATGAAAACGTGTGAGCCAGAGGCTAAGAAACTGTGAGCCAGCTCGCACTAACTCAGCTTAGAGGGAACACTGCCCATGGCTTCCTTGGTTTAGTCAAACCATCTCATCTTGGCTCTTCCTCTTTTCCTGCCGCCTTCAGCTTTCCCTAGCATTATTGTCTTTTCCAGTGACTCTTGTCTTAGCATGTGACCAAGCTACAATAGCATCAGTTTAGTCCTGGTGTGACTTGGTCCATGGGGTCGCAAAGAGTCAGACTCGACTGTGTGACTGAACAACAAAAGTCATTTTAGCTTCTAGAGAGATTTCAGGCTTGATTCGATTTTGAATGCACTTATTTGCCTTTTTTTTGGTGGACTACAGTATCTGTGAAATTCTTCTCCAACACCGCACTGCAAATAAATCCACTTTCGTCCTGTCAACTTTCATACTCATACATAGTAGTGGGGAATACTATGGCATTAATTAACTTGACCTTGGTTGCCAGTGACACATCCCTACACTGAAGAATCTTTCCTTAATAAATAAATAATACAGCAGATTTCAAATGTCCAGAGCATTCCTCAAATAATAGTCCTTACAACCACCTTGTATAGTGGGTGAATCCTCATATTTCAGATGGAGAATCATAAGAACATCAGAAGAGCCCTGCTGGATCAGATCAATGAGGGTTCATCTAGTCCAGCATCCTGTCTCACACAGTGGCCAGCCAGTTCTTCTGAAGGGCCAAAAACAGAGCATAGAGGCTGAGGCCTTCAAAAGAACATCAGAGGAGCCCTGCTGGATCAGACCAATGAGGGTCCATCTAGTCCAGCATCCTGTCTCACACAGTGGCCAGCCAGTTCTTCTGGATGGCCAACAACAGGACATAGAGGCCAAAACTTTCTCCTGATGTTGCCCCCTGTCTCTGAGATTCAGCGGCTTAGTGCCTCAAAATTTGAAGGTTCCCCTCAGCCACCATGGCTAGCAGCCACTGATAGACTTATCCTCCATGAGTCTATCTAATCCCCCTTTAAAGCTGTTTAGTCCTGTGGTCATCACAACATCCACTGCTAGTGTAGTCCACATTTTAATCACTCTCAGTGTAAAGTAGTATTCCTCCTAAACCTACTGCCCATCAGTTTCATCAGATGCCCTCAAGTTCTAGTATATGGGGAGAGGGAGAAAATTTTTTCTTTGTCAGCTCTCTCCACCCCACGCATAATATTATAAACCTCTATCATGTCCCCCCTTAGTCATCTCTTTCCCAAACTGAAAAGTCCCAGACTCTTCAGCCTTTCCTCATAAGGAAGGTGCTCCAACCCCCTAATCATCTTGATTGCCCACTTCTGGACTTTTCCCAGTTCTGCTGGGTCAGACTAAAGGTGATCTAGACCAGCATCTGGTCTCCCACAGTGATGAAGAAGACATCCCAGAGAAGCCCTCCAGCAAAACATGGCCACAACAACCATCCCCAAACATTGCTCTCCAGAAACTGGCATCAAGAGGTAGAAGAAGACTGCAGATTTATGCCCCACCTTTCTCTCTGAATCAGAGACTCAGCGCTTACAATCTCCTATCTTTTCTCCTCCCACAACAGACACCCTGTGAGATGGGTGGGGCTGAGAGGGCTCTCACAGCAGCTGCCCTTTCAAGGACAACTCCTGCAATAGCTATGGCTGACCCAAGGCCATTCCAGCAGCAGCAAGTGGCGGAGTGGGGAATCAAACCCAGTTCTCCCAGATAAGAGTCTGCACACTTAACCACTACGCCAAACTGGCTCTCTTTCTCTGGTATACATCTCTGAGTGCAACAGTACAGCTGTGGCTAAATGTGACTCAGATATCCAAAAGCAGACATGGAGGGTTCCCCCTACTTTCCCTAGCCCACGGGCACTCCCGAGCTCTTGTGCATTTAATAGCAGCTTTAGGTGATGAACATAAGTGGGCTAAACTTTCACCATCCTTTCACTTACATGTCTGTACCATTGCTTAACCCGTCCTTATTTCCAAAAGAGTTTTGCAGGCTAAACTCAGCCTGCCACTTGAATTCTACCCGGAGGTGGGAGAGGAGGGGGAATTAGACAAGAACCATCATGCTGATTGAGGCTAAATGTCCATCAAGTCCAGCCTTTAGCTGTGGCCAACCACACAGATGCCTCCAGTCAAAGCCCCTCTGTGCTGCTGGCTCCAACAACAGGTGTTCTTTAACACTTTGCCTCTACCCATACGGAGTCCCTTTGCCATGCAGGTTGATCGCGATTGACAGATATGTTTAATCCCTTTTTAAAGTCTGCTATCCTTGTGGCTATTAGAACACCTTGTGGCAATATATTCTATTACTTTATTGAACGGCAAAGTAGGGTTTTCTTCTTTTCCATCCCAGGGGTCCCCAAATGATTTAAGCTCATAAGCACTTCTGGAATTCTGACCCGGAGGGTGGACGTAACCACAAAATGGCTTCCACAAGAGGGAGAGCCAACATGAAATCTCAGAGACAGAGGACATGCATAACTCTAACTCTTCGATCTTTCAGGCAGCAGCTCTGTTTAGCACAATGCCTTTTACAATGAGGGTCTGCAGCTCAGCAGTAGAGCACCTGCTTGGCATGCAGAAGGCCCCAGGTTCAATCCCCTGGCATCTCCAGTTCAAAGGATGAGGTAGCAGGTGATGTGAAAGACCTCTTCCTGGGACCCTGGAGAGCTGCTGCCAGTCTGAGTAGACAATACTGAACAAGAGGGACCAAAAGTCTGATTCAGTAAACAAAGGCAGATTGACGTGTGTAACATATGCTGTGGTGACAACTGTTGTCAAAGATTTAAAAAATATATATATATGCACAGCTAATTAGATCTGCTGTGGCCAATGAGAATCCCTGCTGGGCAAAAGCCCTACCCAGCCCCATCCCTTCTCTAAAAACGATTGGCCGGCACCATGAAAGGCGTCAGTGGATTCCATGGTTTCACAGCCATCACATTGGGCAACCCTGGTCTTTCCTGAGTCTACTTCTGAGCTTTCTTTCTGGTCTACCACACCCAGTTCAGTCCCCACCAGTGTCTAGGTGAGGTTAGGTTCCTTTCTTCAATTTGCATTGCTCTACATTCTCTCACCATCGGTCTCAATTCCAATGTCCACTTCAGAGTCAGTCCTGCCACTAGGCAACCTAGGTGACTGCCTAGGGTGCTGGCCTTTTGGTGATGCCAAACTGGGTGCTCCCATGTGACTGAGTGATGTTATTGGTGGGGGGAGGGCTTACTTAGAGTGCCAGATAGTCTAGGGTCAGCCCTGCACTCAAAGTCAGTTTGCAGAGATCCTTTTGTGGCTCTTTACCAGAGCTTTTTTTGTAGCAGTAACTCCTTTGCATATTAGGCCACTCCCCTCTTATGTAGCCAATCCTCCAAGAGCTTACAGGGGTCTTCTTACAGGGCCTACTGTAAGCTCTTGGAGGATTGGCTACATCAGGGGTGTGTGGCGTAATATGTAGGTTCTTCTTATCCTGCAAAAATTTAACATCATTTTCAAACTTGGACACACACTACTCAACCCTGACTCCAGATCACTGAGGAATGAGTTAGCTAGAACCAGCTCCAACGGAGACGCTTGTGGCAACTCCACTGCTCACACCTCTCTTGTAGCTGAAGCTGACATTGAAAGAGAACGGCTGGCATAAGGCCACCTAGTGTGCTTTCTCAACACAGTGTGATTGGAACTGGGGGCTTCCTGGATCACATTCCTAGCTGCTAGGCTACAACCTGATATGAAAAAGCCTCACCATTTGCCCTTGGGCACTGGCTACAAACGAACCGGCAATGCTCAATGGCATTCCTCTTGCGAATCTTCAACCCGAAAATAAAACCTGTCTCTTCCTGTGGCTCAGCAGAGGTCTTTATTTAGGTCCCATATTACTAAGACTTCATTAGTTTTACAGAATATACTACAGCCCATTTTACTAGCAGGCGACAAAGTCCCATAAATAATTAAAACTAAATTATACTTGTCAAGGAAATGAGAGAAGTGCATTTTTTTTCCGAGTGTGTTATCCTTTCTTTTAGATGGGGCGGGGGGCGGGGAGAGGGTTCTTCATATTGTTTGATCATTTGGAAAGTCTCAAAGTGTTCCCCTCCCTCCCTTTCCCTCTTCACCGGCAGCGCTGCCTTTCCAGGTTGTTTTGTATTAACAGAACCCATGGGGCTCATTCTGATCTCGCATGCGTTGGCGGAAGCCAGGAACACAGGCTGGGCCACACACAAGTGGTATCCACAACGGATGCTAAGCACTAAATGAGAGAACACATATTACCTCTTGCACCTGACGGCTATCTGCTGTCGTAATGGGGTGCACTTTGTGTGTTGCCAGCACAGCACAAAGTGGTTTAATAAATATTAATTGATTAAATTTAGGGGGTGAGGGGTGGGGGAATCACCCCATGAGAATCTTATTAAAAATTACTAAATATTCAACAATATTACTACACAATTGTACACCAGACTCCCTTCTGCAGGAGGGCTTTATGTAAATGAAATGAAACAAAATGCAAATATATCTTTAGGACAAAACACACACACACACCAATTTTCTCTTAGGTCTCAATGGAGAATGTTCTTACCATTTTGTTACATTGCCAAGCTTGAAGCTTAACCCCCCCATTGGTGCTTTTGCAGTCAGAGGGATAACTTTTTAATACCCTTTAGTGAGTGTTGCTTAATGGATTCTCACCCTTTCTGAAAAGGAGGGGAAAGAAACTAGGACTGTGACATGCATTCCCTTTCCCCATTGGGTTCAGCCAGAAGCCACCCCAACCTGCCTCAAGACATATCGTTTGTTTTATCGAAATCGAGGCAGCCCTCAAAATCCAATAGCCAGAGGAGAAGGAAGTCCCAGAGAAGGCAAACATGTAGGTTCAGTGGTAGAGCTCCGTGAAGTAATTGGGCCTTTAGTTCAGTTTCTTGTCCTTTCATTAAACACTGGCTCATATTAAAATCTAGGCCTGCAAACGTATTGAAGGAAAATGGGAAATGGCTGTTGGTATTGAAAGGTGGGCAAATTGACTTTGTGATCTTTGGATAACAATTCAGGTGCAGAGACAAACCACTGGTTGCTTCTAGCCCCACTTAGGAACCTCCTGATGGCACTTGGGTGGGTTTTTTTGGCCACTGTGACACAGAGTGTTGGACTGGATGGGCCATTGGCCTGATCCAACATGGCTTCTCTTATATTCTTACCAGTGTCATTGCATCCCTGCTTCACCGCATTCCTTCAATTGGTGCCATGATACACACTACCCAAAGGAATGGGCTAGACTGCAGATAACCCTCCATCCTGCCATTAAGAGACCCCCTCCTGGGCCACCTGCTAGAAACAGGCTGATGTCAACATAACTTCAATTGTCTGGTTTTTGATTGAGCTACTGAGCCCCAGCCCACTCAGATCATATATCTTAAAAAGGTTATTATTTCTGTTCTTTGTTCGTAGTTAGCCTCAGCTATAGAATCATGAAATCCCAGAGTTGGAAGGGGCCATACAGGCCATCTAGCCCAATCCCCCTGCTCCATGCAGGATCAGCCTAGAGAAGATGCCCCTATCCTCCATTACTTTCAATTGAGGGAAACGAAGAAGAAGAAGAAGACTGTAGGTGTATACCCTTCCCTTCTCTCTGAATCAGAGACTCAGAGCGGCTTACAATCTCCTATAACTTCTCCCCCCACAACAGACACCCTGTGAGATGGGTGGGGCTGAGAGAGCTTTCACAGCAGCTGCCCTTTCAAGGACAACTTCTATGAGAGCTATGGCTGACCCAAGGCCATTCCAGCAGCTGCAAGTGGAGGAGTGGGGAATCAAACCCGGTTCTCCCAGATAACAGTCCACACACTTAACCACTACACCAAACTGGATTTCTAAAAGGTGTGCAGTCCATTAAAATGTGATGACTAGGACTTTGGAATTCAATCCTGCTTGTCACAACCTTGCTCCTAGCTCCACACCCAAAGTCTCCTGGCTCCACTCTCAAAGTCCCCAGATACTTCTTCTTGAGCCATACCTGGCAACCCTACTTACATATCACCTGGGATCTTCTGTATGCTTTACCACTGATACTCTACCATTGAGCAACCCCCCCTCCCCTTACCTTCAGAAAAGCCATTGCCCCATTGGTTTGCTGGTGGAGGAGGGGGAGGGTGCAAACAGCACAAATGAAACAAAAGGAGAGGTGCTGGGGTT
Source organism: Heteronotia binoei (assembly GCF_032191835.1). Classification (NCBI taxonomy): domain Eukaryota; kingdom Metazoa; phylum Chordata; class Lepidosauria; order Squamata; family Gekkonidae; genus Heteronotia; species Heteronotia binoei. The sequence goes on along the minus strand of NC_083234.1, from coordinate 18,796,564 downwards.
GTCGCCTGCCAATGTACTAGCAGCAGGAGAGCTCCAGAGATGTGTATCATCTACAAGTCATTCAACACAAACCAAGTAACAGGGTTCTGATGCTTATGAGCAACAAGGCAGAGAAGCTGCTGTAGAAATGGTATGGGTAAGGCCATGGTTCAGTAGTAAAACATCTGCTTCACACACGGAAGGCCCCAGGTTCAATCCCTGGCATCCGCAGTAGAAATGATAGTAAAAATAGGGTTGCTAGGTTCTCCATGGCCACTAGCAGAGGTTGCAAGGTTAAGAGCCAGTTTGGTATAATGGTTAAGTGTGCGGATTCTTATCTGGGAGAACCGGGTTTGATTCCCCCACTCCTCCACTCGCACCTGCTGGAACGGCCTTGGGTCAGCCATAGCTCTGGCAGAGGTTGTCCTTGAAAGGGCAGCTGCTGGGAGAGCCCTCTCAGCTCCACCCACCTCACAGGGTGTCTGTTGTGGGGGAGGAAGATAAAGGAGATTGTGAGCTGCTCTGAGATTCGGAGTGGAGGGTGGGATATAAATCCAATGTCATCTTCTTCTTCTAAGGTTGCCAGAATCAGGCTGGGAAGCTACTGGAGATGTGAGGATGGAGCCTGGGGACGACAAGGACCTCAGTGGGATACAATGCCACAATGCCCCAAAGCATCCATTTTCTCCAGGGGACTGTATTCTGTCTATGATCTGAAATCCCAGGGGATCCCCAGGTTCCACTAAAAGGCACATTGAAATAGATTTTTTAAAAAAGAAGGTTGTCATTGTGTTAAATATCCAGATAGCTGTATCCCAAATAGCTGAGGAAACTTTTTCTAAAATCTGGAGAAGGCATCCTGGGGCTTTTCTTCTCCACAAGAGCACTTTTTAAAAACTTGCTTCTAGAACTTCATCTCTCCCCCTTCCTCTATCCCCACCAGGATACAAGCGTCTCTTTTAAGGAACTGAAGGGAGCCAGAGTATATAATCTCCTTTAATCTCCCATATCTGTCGAACAGTTGTGATGTTTTATTAATAGTCCTGTTCTCTTTTCAAGGTGGTTCGAATCCTGCCTGTTATTTGGGATTGACAGTCAAAAAAAAAAAAGAGGAAAAAAAGAACAGGGAGGAAAAAAATATAGCTGGTTATTAATAGCTAAGAAGAAGGGAGAAGGAAAGAATGAAAAGGCAGCATAGCTCCTGGACTCTATTTTCACCGCCCACTACTGACCTTGGATGAGATCTTCAAGGAATGAGCACCCTAGGGTGATCTAAGTCAAGATTGCTGCCAACAGTCACTGCGCCTGCAATCACACAGGCTCTCTGCTGAGCAACGCCGGTCCTCCAAATGGCATGGTGGAGTCTAGCAGGATCAGCATAGGCACAGTTGTGCATATCCCCGTTTCCCCCAGCAGTCAGCTGCAAGGGTGGCTTCACCCCAGTGATCCAGGCAGCTGCCTGGGGTGACAAAATGGAGTGGGAAGGGGATGGACTGTATGACTGAAGGTAAGCTGTGTGGGATGCAGGAAAAGGTTTTTAAGGGGTATGTTCATTTTGGTGTTATTGATGGTGTTATTGATGATATTGGATTTATATCCCACCCTATACTCTATCTTAAGACTCTCCAAGTGGTCACAATCTCCTTTTACCTCCCCCGCCCCCCACAACAGACACCCTATGAGGTAGGTGGGGCTGAGAGAGCTCTTACAGCAGCTGCCCTTTCAAGGATAACTTTGTGAAGGCTCTGGTTGACCCAAGGCCATTCCAGCAGCTGAAAGTGGAGGAGAGGGGAATCAAACCCGGTTCTCCCAGATAAGGGCATCCTTCTTTTGGGGGGCATGCTTTGGGAAGGCATCCTATTAAACAGAGCTTTTGCCTGAAAGGTTGAAGAGTTACTATCAGAGTTATGCACAATTTTTGACAATCCACGCAGTCTAGCCAGGGCTAAGCAAACTAGGTGATTGCCTAGGGTGCCAGCCTTCTGGGGGTACTGAATTGGGCACCCCCCCATGTGACTCAGTGACATGGTCAGTGCAGAGAGCTGCCAGAATTTAGCCTTGCCGAAGGTGCCAGAGGGTCTAGGGCTGGCAGTGAGTCCAGCCCCTGGGGTGTTGTCTGCTGCAGCTCATCTTGCACCTTGGCGAAGCGGCACAAGAGAAGGATGCTTAGACAGCAAAACGCCTTGAGCTTCCCCAGTCAGCTGTCAACTATGCAAAAGTGTTCAATGTGTTCTGAAGTGTGTTTTGACAGCGGCTGTGGAGTGCTGGATGAGAAATCCCTTTCATTGAACCTGATTCCCAACATAAACGATGTGCAGCCTAAGGACCAGTAACCTCTAGCTGCATCTGCTTCTCTAAGCCCGTCTCAGATCACTCCTCCTTCTAGTGACCTTAAGCTTCTCACAGACTGTGCCTTCTTGGAGAGCCAGTTTGGTGTAGTGGTTAAGTGTGCGGACTCTTATTTGGGAGAACTGGGTTTGATTCCCCACTCCTCCACTTGCACCTGCTGGAATGGCCTTGGGTCAGCCATAGCTCTGGCAGGAGTTGTCCTTGAAAGGGCAGCTGCTGTGAGAGCCCTCTCCAGCCCCACCCACCTCACAGGGGGTCTGTTGTGGGGGAGGAAGGTAAAGGAGATTGTGAGCCGCTCTGAGACTCTTCGGAATGGAGGGTGGGATATAAATCCAATATCTTCTTCTTCTTACCTTGCAAGTAAGGTTCAGTCTTGGTTCCCTAGGCACCCTAAGCAAGGCTAATTTCTGGCAGTCCCCCCCCCCCCACACACACACACTGATAATGTCACTGAGTCACATGGGGGACATCCAGTTTGATGCCCCCAGAAGGCCAGAACCCTAGGCAATCATCTAGATTGCCTAGTGTCAGGGAGGGCCCTGTGTGGGGAGAAGCCTCCAGCTCCCTGCGGCAGTTCTCGGTTCTGACAGCTGCTACAAACACCTGCACAGGATGTTCTCAGCATTACCAGAAGCAGCTGGTTGCCTTCCTATGATGGCATCTGAATTCTACATGGACTTAGGCTGGGGAACTGCAACCTTTTTTTAAGCCTGTGGGCATCTTTGGAATTCTGACACAGGGTGGTGGGCATAACTCCAAAAAGGCTGCGATAGGAGGCAAAGTCCACTACAGAATGGTGGCCACAAAAGATAGAGCCAAGCGCAGGATGTCAGAGACCAAGATTGTGCATAATTCTGATAGTCAGGGCTGGCCCTGCCACTAGGCAAACTAGGTGATTGCCTAGGGTGCCGGAATTCTGGAGGCACCAGATCATGTGCCCCCATGTGACTTGGTGACGTTATCAGTGCGGGGTGTGTGTGTGTGTGTGTGTGCCAGAAGTTAGCCTTGCCTAGGGTGCCAGACAGGCTAGGGCGAGCCCTGCTGTTAGTAACTCTTCAACCTTTTTGGCAGAAGCTGTTTAACAGGATGCCTTTTGAGACAAACATACCGCTTAAAAACCTTTTCCTGCATACCAGACAGCTTACCTTCAGTCATACAGAGAAGTCCTGTTGTGGTGGCAACTGCTACAGGAGCAACATTTTTTAAAAAAATCTGCACTGCCAATCAGTGGTCAACTGGAAGCCCCGCTGGGCAAAAGCCCCACCTGGATTTGCCCACTTTTCCAAAACACTTGATAGATGACAAAAAAAGGCGTTGGTTGGTACCACTGTGCCCAAGGGTGCTGCTTTGTGGACCCCTGACGTATGAAGAAAAGGGGAGGGGGCTACACCAAGGCAAAACAAAGAAAAAGAAAGAAAATGGTGCAGAGGGAAGGGAATATTTAATAGTTATACAACCCCTATGTGTTTCATATACAGCTTCATCTAGGGTAGTCTGTCCCCAAGTCCAAGCAGAGGATTCCCCAGTTTTGGGAGCTTCCCCCTGCCATGAACCAGCCAGTGGGAACCCCCCCCCCCCAAAAAAAAAAACCAAAAAACCCCCCATGGATATCACTGCACAATGTCCCCAATGCAATGACCTCACCCCCAAAGTGTTGTCGTATGGGGGCACTCTGGTTTTTGGTCAAAACTCTATGGTTTGAGGTCAAATTTACCATAGAGTTTTGCCCAAAAACCAGAGCATTGCCCCCCTGGTGTCACCAGAATGATAACATCGCTTCTGTGTGACATCAGCACCTGCCCACCTCCGGAATGCCCCCCAAATCCCCTGGGCAACCCGAGCTTCATCTGGGAGAATCTTTCAGATTCTTTTTTTGCCCTGTTCCCATACATACACTGCAGCAAAGCATAGCTCTTAAACTATTCCAGTCCCTCTGCACCATTTTGTTTTTCTTCAGAGCAGCTGCAGGGAGGGCCACACTGATTCAGTCAGGGGCTTCAGACCACAGGGTGTTCTTATGTAAACCTGGAGTGCCCACCCACCCTAGGCTGTCTGGCACCCTGGGCAAGGCTAACTTCTGGCGCTCCTCCCACACTGATAATGTCACCAAGTCATGGGGGGGTGCCCAGTTCGGCACCCCCAGAAGCCTGGCACCCTCAGAAGTCTGGTGCCGTAGGCAATTGCCTAGTTTGCCAAGTGGCAGGGCCGGCCCTGCAGCCATCACCGTCTTGTTAGACACTCTCCATCTTCTGCTTTTCGCACCTCAGGAAGACCCCAAGAGTAAGCACCTTCACAAGGAAAGCTAAAGGAGGATGAATGTTGCTGAGGCTACTTTTAAAGAGGATCTGGAGGTGTGAGAGGACGCAGACCTAGAAGCAGCCCCTCCCCTCTGGTCTTATTAGAGTCACTTTCACACCTCAGTTGAAGAAGCTCACTCACCGTCTCCTTTCTTTAACCAAGAATATATTGAATACATTAAAGAGCCCTAAAGGACAACACAGTTTGAAGTCCATTACTGTACCAATTTTTACCCCTACATTCCACCCAGTGTACAAAGAAAAAGAAAAAAGAAGGGTTTTATATCCGTTTTCTCTACCTGAAGGAGTCTCAAAGTAACTGACCATCACCTTCCCTCCCTCTCCTCACAACAGGCACACTGCTGTGAGGAATGTGGGGCTGAGAGAGTTCTGAGAGAACTGTGACGAACCCAAGGTCACCCAGCAGGCTTCATGGGGGAAAGGGAGGAGTCAAACCCACTTCTCCAGATTCTCCACTTTTAACCACTACGACACGTTGGCTCTCACAGTTACACAGTCTTAGGATTTGATCATTCCAGACAGGTCACTGCATTTGTCTGCAGCAGTAAAATAAAACGGGCTCAGTGGCAATTCAGAGGCTAACAACATTTATTCCAGCGTAAGCTTTTGTGACTCATAACTCATTTCATCAGATGCATGACACATCTGTCCACAAGGCCGATGAATTTATCGCAAAAGTGGCAAACAATAGCAACAGGGTTGGCAGGTCCTCTCCCGCCCCCACTGTCTGCTCCTGCTGTCGCTCAGCCATCACCGTCATCCGTCATGCAATGATATCATTTCTGGGGTGACCAGAATTGATGTTTTCACATCCCTGGGGACAGTCTAGCATTCAGCCAGCACTCTATAGATGAACCATAACACTTTGGTTGAATGCTACTGCGTTCCCAGCGAGAGCAGGGCATCACCTCCGCGTACCCCAGAAGTGATGTCATGGTGTTGCCAGTGACATCATCATTATGTTGCTGGTGAGCATCCTCCACTCCTGCTCAGTCTCCAACTGGTTTTCATGCTGGCAACTCTAAAGGGAATGGTTGCTGGGAGAGAGGCAACATCACACAGAGAGGTCTGCTGAAAGGAAGATCCTATCAAAAGAATAATCGATCCACTGAGAGTGGGCAAGGATCACTCTGAACTGTGCTAGATGGGCAAAGTCAGATCTGCAGAACATCCGATTCACAAATCTCTGTGCTGGAATAAATTTGGGTAGCCTCCAAAACAACGGAGGGAATAATATCTGCCCCTCACCCTGGGCCTGCGAGGATAGGAGCATAGGCTTCCCAATCCCCAGGTCCCAGCAGGGGATCCCCTGGTTTTACAGGCTTCCCCCCTCCCCCAGTCAGCTGGCCGGCGGGGGAAGCTCCACCCCCATAGCCATTATCCACCTCCAGGAACGATTCCCATAGGGAATAAAGGGGAATTGATCCGCGGGTGTCAGGGGCTCTGGGGGGGGGGCTGTTTTCTGAGGTAGAGGCGCCAAATTTTCAGTATAGCATCTAGTGCCTGTCCCCAAAATACCCACCAAGTTTCAAAAAGATTGGACCAGGGGGTCCAATTCTATGAGCCCCAAAAGAAGGTGCCCCTATCCTTCATTATTTTCTATGGAAGGAAGGCATTCTTAAAGGTGTGCTGTCCCTTTAAATGTGATGGCCAGAACTCCCTTGGAGTTCATTTATGCTTGTCACACCCTTGCTCCTGGCTCCGCCCCCAGTGTCTCCTGGCTTCATCCCCAAAGTCTCCTGGCTCCGCCCCCAAAGTCCCCAGATATTTCTTGAATTGGACTTGGCAACCCTATAGGAGCATGATCCACGTTTGAGCATCAGATGAGGTGTCATGTTGCAAAAGGGGAAGGTACCTGCAGAAAGCAAAGCTGGCTGAGAATGAAGGTAAGAACAAAGCAGGAAGAGAATGACGGTAGATACAAACTTCCTCTCAGCCAGTATTGGAATCCTTAAATATGTTCTGGTTAATGTTTAGACATGCAAGTGGCATTGCCACATTGCGGCAGAGACACTGGATACACACCTTCAGAAGCCAGATTTTGGATGCACTAAAGTCATTGGTGGGCCCTTTTGCCCTCCTGCTTCCCTCTCCTGCTGCACGGTTCTCCTGCTCGCCATCTGACTGACAGGAATGTTCTTGATTCAGTTCAGGCCGCAAAAGAACAGTCACAAACGCACAACTTCTGCCCTGCCCCTGTTCCCACCCCCAAAGTGAAGGGAATAATTTTAAATTATGCATTCTACCCTTTTCATGACTTTTGCAACTGCTTCGCATTTACATGGCACTCACTTCCTGCATTCCCTCCCCCCTCCCCTTACCACCTATATGTCTCTAGCCAGTTTCTGCACACCCTCCATGCATCTGACGAAGAGAGCTGTGTTCCTCGAAAGCTTATGCTGCAATAAAACGTGTTAGTCATAAAGGTGCTACTGGGATCTTTACTAATTTTTAATGTGTGTCCCAAGTTTCTACGATGCATGTAACAGCTTCTAAAAGGAGTAAAAAGTGCAAGAATCAAACAGGAGAGTATCACGGAGCAACAATAAAATGCCACTCAAAAATGGCACGCAGAGTCCTGTGACAAAAACTCACCCCACTAGGGTTGCCTCTCCCCAAGTGGGGTCTGGATTACAGGGCTTTTGTTGTAGCAGGAACTCCTTTGCATATTAGGCCATACACCCCTGATGTAGCCAAGAGCTCACAGGGCTCTTAGTCCAGGGCTACATCAGGGGTGTGTGGCCTAATATGCAAAGGAGTTCCCGCTCCAAAAAAAGCCTTGGATCTGTGGATGATAGAGATCAGTTTCCTTGGAGGAGATGGCAGCTTCCAAAGATGGACTCCATGACACTGAACCCCTACTGAGCTTCCTCCCCTCTGCAAACTCCACCCTCCTCAGGCACTGCCCCCAAATCTCCAGGCACTTCCCACGGCAGAGTTGGCAACCCTATCCCATACAGGAGGCCAAGCCTGCCTTCTGCTGCCAGAGCCTAGTTACAAACATGTACTCATTTGTGTAACCAGACTAGGAATTCCCCATTAAACACCTGACTGGCGCAGCTCACAGTTTGGCTTTTCTGCTATTCTGGGGCTAGAAATGCTTTCAGGTTCTTCCTTTTCCTGACTCCCGCCTCTCTGCCCCTCTTGCTTTGATTCTAGTTTTCAAAAATGACACTCTCGGGTCTCCGTCTCACCTTCCAAAGCCACTCCCTCTGTGAATGAGCAGCGGGATTGATTTAACCTCCCTTATCTCCCCGATTAGCCCAGCCACAGAGCAGATATCTGGCTCTTATCAGCCTATTAAAGAGTCAAAGAATGCTGTTACCAGTTTTTTATCTACAAAATGCACACAAAGCCCTGCTGATTATTCTATTAATTTGTTAATGAAACTGTCTGGCAGACAGATTTACTGCTCCTCTTGGAAGGCAGGGAGAGGGAACTGAGTCTTTCCAGTAGCCCTGCCACATTTGGATCCTTGGGCTTTTCCCTTAGGATTTTTTATTGGGGCTGGGTCAACTAATCCCAAACCAAATCAGAATCATGTGCAAAGAATAGGGTTGCCAAGTATAATTCAAGACATATCTGGAGACTTTGGGGGTGGAGCCAGGAGACTTTGTGGTGGAGTCAAGACCAAGGGTGTGACACACATAATTGAACTCCAAAGTGAGTTCTGGCCATCACATTTAAAAGGACCACACACCTTTTAAATGCCTTCCCTCCACTAGAAATAATGAAGAATAGGGGCACCTTTTTGGGCCCTCATAGAATTGGACCCCCTGGTCCAGTCTTTTTGAAACTTGGAGGGTGTTTTGAGGAGAGTAATCAGATGTTATGCTACAAATGAAGAGCATCTACTTCAAAAACACTCCCCTAAGAGCCCCAGATACCCACAGATCTATTCTCCACTATACCCTATGGAAATTGGTCTCCATAGGGAATAATGGAGTGCCCAGCAGTCATCCCCCCTTGCTTTCTGATGACCCAAGTGAGAGGAGGGCCCCCAAACTGGGAGGATCCCTTGCCTTCACCTGGGGATTAAGACAACCAAATAGAGTAACACGGAAAATGGAGCAGGGAAAGGGTAAATATACCTCCACGAAAAACCAGCCTCAATAATAATACAAAACTTATCAGTGCTTTATAAATATAGGACAAAATTCCAAAATATAAGGTGAAATTAATCACAATTAATTAATTTCACCTTATATTTTGGAATTTTGCCCTATATTTATAAAGCACTGATAAGTTTTGAAAGTTTATAAAGACTGATAAGTTTTCCCGGAGGTCTTTTTACCCGGGGATTAGCAACCCTAGCACAGAATTATGCTGTACTTGAAGTCCCAGCAATGTTGTAAAGCAAGATGGACACAGTCTGATTTCCAACCATGAGAGCTAGCAATCTGATGACATTACCAGCTCCAGGAGGAGAAGTACCTGGATATTTGGGGGGGTGGAACCTGAGGAAAGTGGGGTTTGGAGATGGGAGGAACTTCAATGGGGTATAATGCCATAGAGTCCACCTTCCAAGGTGGCCACTTTCTCCAGGTGAATGGACTTCTGTTGCCTGGATATCAATTGTAATCCTATGATATCTCCAGCCACCACCTGGAGGTTGGCAACTCTAAGACTTTCAACATGCTAGCAACTGTTTCAAAAAAGATTCCAGAATATATTCATGTGTCCGTTTTCAGAAATAAGCAGAAATTCTAATTCTTGTGAAAGGAATTCTTCCCAGGATTGCTAGAAAACAACCTGGGTTCAACTCTCTTTCTCTAATAGATACATATGTGCCATCAAGTCACATCTGACTGATGGGAGACCCCTTCCTCTGCAAATCCTTCCTTGGTGGTCTCCCATCCTGGTACTGACCCTGTTTAGCTTATGAAATCTAACAAGATTGGGCTATATCACATCCTCCAAACAGAGCCAGTTGGGTGCAGTGGTTAAGTGTGCGGACTCTTATCTGGGAGAACCAGGTTTGATTCCCCACTCCTCCACTTGCACCTGCTGGAATGGCCTTGGGTCAGCCATAGCTCTTGTAGGAGTTGTCCTTGAAAGGGCAGCTGCTGTAAAAGCTCTCTCAGCCCCACCTACCCCACTGGGTGTCTGTTGTGTGTGTTGGGCGGGGGGAAGGTAAAGGAGATTGTGACTGATCTGAAACTCTGAGATTCAGGGTATAGCGCAGGATATAAATCCAATATCTTCTTCTCCATGGGACTTTGTGTGTATAAAGTACAGCCAAGTTACAAGGGGCTATCAAGACAAGTGAGAAGCAGAGGTGGTTGGCCATTGCCTTCCTCTGCAGATAGTTCCTCGGTGGTCTCCCATCCAAGTACTGACCCTGCTTAGCTTCTGAGATCTGACAAGATGCAGCTATAACGGTGTGACCTTCCTTCCCCCTTTGATGATACACATCAATAAACAGCAGTTGGTGTTATTTTCATTTTTTTTTTTGTTATAATTCTAACATCATGGTAATCTCCAAACAACCTGCCCAGTGCCATTTCCCCCACCCAATGGAAATGTCACATCTAAAAGATGAAAAGCCAACAAAGCAAGCTTTTGAGCCCACCTCCGACTCCAATAGCACTCAGATCTTGCTTTTCTTCTGCAGACCAGCACCTGAAACAAAACAAGCTTTTTCCTTCAGAGGAGTCACCATACAGGTCTGCTGCAATCAGGGCTTTTTTTTTTTTTTGAGCAGGAACGCACAGGAACACAGTTCGGGTTGGCATGGAAGCAAGGGGTGTGGCCTAATAGGCAAATTAGTTCCTGCTGGGTTTGTTCTACAGAAAAAGCCCTGTGTGGAACAATGGTGACATCAAGGGTGTGGCCTAATAAGCAAATGAGTTCCTGATGGACTTTTTCTACCAAAAAAAGTACTGGCTGCAGCCAATTGAGAAAGAGTCTTGGGGCACCTGAAAGGCTAATAAATGTGTTGTTGTGGAAGTTCCTACCATCTCACCTTATCAGATTTGTGCACCTGACGTGGTGAGTCTGATTCATGACTGCTTCCATCACAAGAAACAGGTTGGTTTTTCAGGAGGCTCAAGATGCTCTGCCTTGGATAGCCTGAGCTAGCCCAATCTCACTGAATCTTGGAAGCTAAGCAAGGTTGGCCCTGGTTAGTACTTGGATGGTGTCCGACTTACAGTGACCTCATAGGGTTTTCCAGGCAAGAGGTGGTCTGGCATTGGCAATGTCAGCCCACCTATGAAAGTTTCTTGCCATTCAAACCCTACAGCAGGGGTGTCAAATGTGCGGCTCGGGGGCCAGATTCGGCCCCCAGAGGGTTCCTATCAGGCCCTCAAGGAAGTCTGCTTTCTTCTCCCTCTCTCTTGCTTCCTTCTGCACCACAGCTTGCTTTGTGCCAGGCTTGCTCAATCACACAGGAGCTACAGAGCCAAGCCTCTATTTTCTCCATTCGCTGAGGCTCCTCCCTTGGGGAGGAAGGGGAGGGCAGGATATAAATCAAATAAACCTAACCACGTTGCTTTTTGTGTTATTAGCTGAGGTTCCACCCATTCCTCATCCCCTAAGGAGGGAAGGAAAGAGACAGAGCTTCCTTTGCCCATTTCCCTTGATCACATGGGAGAGATACAAAATTTTTCACCAGGAAGAAAGCCCATAGGATATGCTTCCCGTTATACTTGGGGTTGTCTTACATACCAAAAGCGCCCTTACCATATTTAGATTTTTGAATTGTTTCTTGATACAGGTGAGCATTTATGCTTGCAAGGTTGAATTAAGTAACACAAGGTCAAATGCAAAGGACTGTCATATTCTGATGGTCTTTGCAACTGTGCTTCCAGACAGAAAAGAACTTTGGAACATTGCTTACTGGAATGCAATATTAGAGATTTGTGGATCCCCCCCCCTTTGCTGCAATAATGAGGGGCTGTTAACATCAGATAAGGTTAAGAAACTCTTGGCAGACATGGATTTAGGAGTGATGTTGGACATAACTATTTTTTTCTCATCTAATTAAATTTAAAGGACCCCAAAGGTGGTAACTGGTTGGTTGGTTATTTTGTCTCTTGTGCGACATTTCTCAAGGCCTGTAGGTTAAATGAGCAGCATCATTAAAGTAAAACAAACAACATATATATATGTTGCATATATAGTAGTCCCCTATGCAAGCACCGAGTTGTTACCGACCTATGGGGTGACATCACATCAGGATGTTTTCTTGGTTCGTAGACTTTTTATGGGGTGGTTTGCCATTGCTTTCCCCAGTCATCTATGCTTACCCCCCACCCCCCAGCAAGCTGGGTACTCATTTTACCAACCTTGGAAGGATGGAAGGCTGAGTCAACCTTGAACCAGCTACCTGAACCCAACTTCCACCAGGATTGAACTCAGATTGTGAGCAGAGCTTGGACTGCAGTACTGCAGCCTATCACTCTATGCCACATGGATCATTTTATACACACACACACACACATATTTACAAGTGAAAGATGTATTTCTTGGGGAACACCCCTTCCCACCACACACACATACACACACACAACTAACCACAAGCTAGATTCAAATCCAGTAACATCTTAGAGATGGACAAAATTGTCAGGATGCAAGCTTTTGAGAGCCAAACTTCTTTGACAGATCCTCTGAAAATGTCAGTTTCTACAGTGCTATGGTGGTGGAAAGTGCTCTCATGTCACAGCTTTTTCCTTTTCATTTCATTCAATACCATTTTCAAGGCAAGAGACATCCAGAGGTGGTTGGCCATTGCTGCTTCCCAGGGGTGGAATTCTAGCAGGAGCTCCTTTGCATATTAGGTCACACACCCCTGATGTAGCCAATCCTCCAAGAGCTTACAACGCTCTTTTTTCTAAGCTCTTGGAGAATTGGCTACATCGGGGTGTGTGGCCTAATATGCAAAGGAGCTCCTGCTAGAATCCCCCCCTTGCTGCTTCCAATTCACAACCCTGGTATTTAGGGTTGCCAGGTCTGGGTTGAAAAATACCTGGAGACTTTGGGGGTGGATCCAGGAGAAGGTGGGATTTGGGGAGAGGAGGGGCCTCAGCACAGTACAGTGCCCTAGAATCCACCCTTCAAGGCAGCCATTTTCTCCAGGGCTGATGATCTCTGCCAGCTGGAGATCAGTTGTAAAAGCAGGAGGTCTCCAGGCCCCACCTGGAGGCTGGCCACCCTACATGTTTTGGTGATCTCTTATTCAAATACTATGCAGGGCTGACCCTGCTTAGCTTCTGAGACATGACAAGATTGGGCGAGCCTCACTACGTAGCTCTTCTACTGCAAACCAACATGGCTACCCTCCAAAACTATTTACTAAGGAGGCTTGTTAAAGCTAGACAAGAATTCCATGGGTCAAAAGAGATCATGTGCCAGCATCCCAATTCTCTTCTTCAGCTGAAAGTGTCAGAAGGATATTGCAAAAAAAAAAAAAAAAAGGTTATATAGCAGAAAGGTCCACCCAGCGCAAAGAGCCTGGATGAAACAGTCGTGGTGAGAACAATTTGACATCTCCACGGCTTTCTGCTCCAGCTCAGTTCACTCCGGTCTTTAATGTGCATCTTTCCCCCTGTGTATTTTTAGGCAAAAATTAGCAAACTGCCTGGGTATTTAGAAAGCTGTCAATTGAGCAATAAATGAGATGCGTAACCCCACTGGCACTCTGGGGGATGGATGCATTATGGACAAAAAAGCAACTTGTCATCACTCCCACAAGCCGCTTTGTTTGCTGTGTGCTCCTACAAGCCCCGGCTGTCAGCGAAGAGAGAGATGGTGAAAGACAAGAGAGAAAGAGAGAGAGAGAGAGAGAGTGTTCCCTGGGCAGTCTTCATCTGATAAGTCTCATCTCCCCCGCATGCCAAACAGACTCTGGAATCTCAACAGACCACCTGCAGGTAAACACAGGAGCCCCAAGGGGAGAAGGAGCTAACAGGGAGTGAAAGATGCAGAGCAGGGTGGCCAACCTCCCGGTGGCACCTGGAGATTCACCCGCCATTGCAATTGATTTCCAAAGAAGCAAGACCAGTTCCTCTGGAGAAAATGGCTGCTTTGGAGGGTGGACTCTATGGTAGTATACCCTGCTGTCTCTCCTCTGCCCAAACCTACCCAGGTCTCAGGACAGGTATTCTATGTGCATAATAATTTACTTCAGATAACCATTGAGTGGTGCATTCCATGCTAGAAGACACTTCTGTTCTAGACAGCCTTCCATAGAATGCATTTCCAATAATATAGCTTTGAGAAGTTACTATTCTGTGCATCAACATGGTGAGGCTGGGTAGGTCTAAATATTTCATGTGGCCAGGGCTTTTTTCTGTAGAAAAAGTCCAACAGGAACTTATTTGCACATTAGGCCACACCCTCTGACACCAAAACAGCTGGAACTGCATTTCTGGTTAAAAAAAAAAAGCAGCCCTTTATGTGACACTTTAGGAGGGGCTGTGGTTCATGGGAAGAGCTTGCTGGGCATGCAGAAGGTCCCAGGCTCAATCCCCAACATCTCCAGTTAAAAGGACCAGATTGGTGGTGATGTGAAAGACCTCTAAGACTCTGGAGAGCTGCTGCCGGTCTGAGAAGACAATACTGATCTTGATGGGCGGAATGTCTGATTCAGTGTTCTTCCTCATAGTCTGGGTTTAAAGAACCTCTTTCTCTACCCCATACCACCCCCTGTCCCCAAAGAAGAGTTTTCCTTCTGTCACTTTAGTTCTTCCAGCTTTATGGCTCTAGGTGTGATTTATTAGCAAGTGTGAGGTGCTAAAATTGTAGTCTTGCTTCAACCAGAGTCAATAACATAATCAGGGGCTAGAGCATGGGTGGCCAAACTGTGGCTCAGGAGCCACATGTGGCTTTTTCACACATATTGTGTGGCTCTCCAAGTCCCCAGCACCCCATTGACTAGCTTGGAGAAGGCATTTGTGTCTTTAAATCACCTCTTCAAGCCAAGGCAGCTGGCAGGTTGGAGAATGTATTTAAAGTTAAAGTTTCCTGTTTCCAACTCTCCCTCATCCATCCATCCATCCATCCATCCATCCATCCATCCATCCATCCATCCATCCATCCATCCATCTATCTATCTATCTATCTATCTATCTATCTATCTATCTATCTATCTATCTATCTATCTATCTATCTATCTATCTATCTATCTATCTATCTATCTATCTATCTATCTCTCTCCCTCCCTCGCTCCCTCCCTCCTTCCCTCCCTCCCTCCCTCAAACATCTGACATTCATGTCTCGCAGCTCTCAAACATTTGACATATTTTATGTGGCTCTTATGTTAAGCAAGTTTGGCCACCTCTGGGCTAGAGTGTTTTTTTGTTGGGAGCTTGATGGCTCCTCTCTTCATCCTCTCTCCTATTTGCCAGCTACTGGGCTGCAGTTGGGCTCCTGTGCATGGACAGAGAACAGTCACAATAATTTGCATGGAGGGCATCTATCTATACAGACACACCCTTACTTCAAGTCCAGCAGTCCCTTAGAGACCAATCAGATTGTTAAGAGTACAAGCTTTTGACTGTCAGAACTCTCTTTGTCAGAGGGATGAAGTTATCTGATCAAGGGAGCTTTTGACTCCTGAAAACTTTGAACAGAGGCCCTCAATCGGTGCCCGTGAGAGCCATGGCACCCTTTCTTTGCCATTCACCAAGGGCTTTTAGAAAGCAAGCAGTCCTAAGTGCAGCTTTTTCCTAGAAGGGTTTCCAATTGGTTGTGCAAACTGAAAGGCACCCTGATGAACAGAGCTGGTCCCTGAAATGCTGTCAAGTTACTATCAGGCTTGTCTATAACCTCACCTCCTGACATCATGTGATTGGCTCTGCCTCCTGCAGCAGCCATCTCTGTGATTGTGCCCACCAGGCCTGTGGCAAGGATTTCAAAGGTTAAGGGACGTAAATAATGTTCAGGGGCAGGGGTGGAATTCTAGCAGGAGCTCCTTTGCATATTAGGCCACACACCCCTGATGTAGCCAATCCTCCAAGAGCTTACAAGGCTTTTTTTTTTTTGTAAGCTCTTGGAGGATTGGCTACATCAGGGGGATTGGCTACATCCTGCTAGAATTCCACCCCTGGTCAGGGGGCACTTAGCAGCCCCCTCCCCCTGCCACTGCCAGCGGGGCTCAGAGCACACAACTCATAGTGCCTGTTCTTCCCTCTCCTCTTACTCCTTCCCTTAATTAACCTTTACTCTCAAATATCAAACTGAATCTGGATGGGAAGGTGAGAGCCAGTTTGGTGTGGTGGTCAAGTGTGCAGACTCTTATCTGGGAGAACCGGTTTTGATTCCCCACTCCTCCACTTGCAGCTGCTGGCATGGCCTTGGGTCAGCCATAGCTCTGGCAGAGGTTGTCCTTGAAAGGGCAGTTGCTGTGAGGGCCCTCTCCAGCCCCACCCACCTCACAGGGTGTCTGTTGTGGGGGAGGAAGGGAAAGGAGATTGTGAGCCGCTCTGAGACTCTTCGGAGTGGAGGGCGGGATATAAATACAATATCATCTTCTTCTTTAAATCATGCGGGAGACTGGCAGTTACTCCTGGCACCCCTCTTGCACAATTTAAATAGCCCTCCCCCCACTGCCGCCTCCTCAGAGGCTTTGGGCGTGAAGGCTGAGAGGGTGGGAACCACCCATGCAGCGGTGGGGGGAGACAGGGAAGGTCAGGAACCCTGAGTAGGGGAACCCTGAGAGGAAGTCAGGGGCAGATCCCCCACAGGCCCCACTGTGGCTACAGGTCTGGTGCCCTCCACCCTTCAGCAGAATTCCAAAGGTGCTTATACCTTAAAAAATCTAGTGTTTTCTAAGATGCTACTGGACTCAGATCTAGCTCTTCTGCAAAGCTGCATGGCTACCCTCTGAAAAATACTTATTTACACACCAAAGTAACTTGGTTGTTCTACAACTAGGGATGCTTAATTGTTTGGGATTGGTGCTATCTTCTGCATCCATCAATTGATTTTATTGTGTAATCACAAAACTATTAATAGAAGAAATGGGATATATCTGGAGCCATGTGTAACTCTGCAAATTCAGCGATATTCAAGGGTGGGGGAGTCTCCTGCGATTCCTGGAAAAGAAACTGGGCATGGCTCGGAACCATGTAACGATTAGCATCAGGAGAGCGAGGGAGGAGCACAAAGGGAAACAGCAATAAAGGATGGTCCAGATGCACCCCAGAGCTTGGAGAGCTCTTTGCCAAAGCCGGTGCTCACTTATTCTCCCCATCTCCTACACCTTCCCATCCAGATTCAGTTTGATATTTGAGAGTAAAGGTTAATTAATTGTGGCTGGGAGAAAAGGAAAAGGCCGTAGTTGCAAAGATGAATATTTAATGGAGAGCTTCAGGATTAAATTAGGAGGGGTTGGAAATCTTGGGCTTCAATTGTGTTGTAATCTGATTGGCCACCTTGGCGTCCCATTCGAATGCTTTTGGCCAACCTCCCTCCCCAAACATCCCCATTCCTTGTGGGTGCTCAAATGACTGCTGGGAGAAAATGGGGAGGGAAAAGTTGTCGACATGTTGACATTACTGAAGCTCTAGGATTTTGCTGATCTCTTTGGTTTCATGAACTCTTAGAGCATTTGTGATGTTGTCACGTCCGGGTTTTAGTCAGATGTGACACTGATGCATCAATGCTGCTGTTCTCCCTATGTCCTGCTTCCCCAAATCTCCCGGGGGTTCCAGGCAGGTGCCTGGAAACCCTAAAATTGACAACATACACCTCTGAGTAAGATAACAAGCACTCTCTAGGACAGAGGTGTCAAACATGCAGCCGGAGAGCCAGATCAGGCCCTCAGAGGGATCCTACCAGGTAAATGAGAGTTAGTTGAATTACCAAATTCATGATAGATGGACACAAATATAACCTGTATTCTCTACCAGGCCCACGAGCAACTAATCTGCTTCCTTCTCTCTCTCTTGCTTCCTTCTGCATCATAGCTTGCTTTGCCAGGCTTGCTCAATCACACAGGAGCTACAGAGCAAGCCTCTATTTTCCCCATTGGCTGACCAGCAGATGAAGCAACTTACCCCCTGGTCTCAGACCCAAAGCATTGGCCATGAGATTTCTGTAATGAATTTTAATAATTCAAAAGTTGGTTTGCAATTTACAGACTAGGGTTGCCAAGTCCACTTCAAGAAATATCTGGGGACTTTGGGGGTGGAGCCAGGAGACTTTGGGGGTGGAGCCAGGAGCAAGAGTGGGACAAGCATGATTGAACTCCAAAAGGAGTTCTGACAATCACACTGAAAGGGCCCGCACACGTTTTAAATGCCTTCCCTCCATTGGAAATAATGAAGGATAGGGGCACCTCCTTTTGGGGGACATAAAGTTAGATCCCCCGGTCCAATCCTTTTGAAGCTTGGAGGGTGTTTGAGGAGAGACACAGGATGCTGCGCTGCAAATTTGGTGCCTCTACCCCAAAAAACAGCACCCCCAAGACCTGCAGATCAATTCTTCATTGTAGCGTATAGGAATCGGTCTCCATAGGGAATAATGGAGTGCCCAGCAGACCTTTCCCTTCTCCCCCACTTTCTGATGACCCTGAAGTGGGGGGAGAGCCTCCAAACTGGGGGATCCCCTGCCTCCACTTGGGGATTGGCAACCCTATTACAGACCCACACCTGAACAACACCTGAACAGCATACTCAAGATTGCTACAGCACAGACATTGTCTCCAGATTTTGATGCAATAATTCAGAGC
Organism: Heteronotia binoei; assembly: GCF_032191835.1. Taxonomy (NCBI): domain Eukaryota; kingdom Metazoa; phylum Chordata; class Lepidosauria; order Squamata; family Gekkonidae; genus Heteronotia; species Heteronotia binoei. The sequence continues at coordinate 18,778,243 of NC_083234.1, read as the reverse complement.
AAGAGGTGTCAGCAGAAACGGTTAAATAAACAAAATATTGCAAGAGTGCTAATCTTTTAAGTATATGTTAAGTTTACAAAATCTTTAATTGTCTTTGTCTATGTCCTTTATAAAGTTTATATCTCCACTACCTGGCATTACATTTTATGACACACATGGCCCGGCCCGACAAGGTCTCATTTATGTCTGATCTGCCCCTCATAACAAAGGAGTTCAACACCCCTAGCCTAGGAAGTTCTATTGCTCTAGGTCCATTTCAATAGATGAAAGGAGTGCTCTTGAACAGCTTCTATTCATTGCAGGGGGTACAGTTGCCAGCTCTGGGTAGAGAAACATCTGGAGATTTGGGGATGGAACCTGCAGCAAGTACTTTGGAAGATAGGGTTTGAGGAGAGGAAGGACTTCAATGGGGTATAATGCCATAGAGTCCACCCTCCAAAGCAGCTATTTTTTTTTCCCCAGGGGAACCAACCTTGATCACTCGAAGATCAACTATAACATTAGACTTCCAGCTGCCACCTAGAGGTTGGCAGCCTTAACATGGGGTCTTGTGAAGAGCTGGTGTTCCATGTTTTCAAATAATGCAAATAACAAACAATAAATTAATAACACTGCCTGTAAAAAAAACAACCTAACAATTCCTTCAAAAGTGTAATCGTATACCTCTAAAATTGACTTCTAATTTTCACATAATTGCATGTGCAATAACAATTTCTAATTTTACATAATCAAAATAATGATTAGACTTATGATTGCACTGAAATGGTACATATATTGCTTCTGTAGATGAATACAAGTTTAATTTTGCAGGGTTTTTTGGAGGGAAAATAATTACTGACGCTTATTGCTGGTGTATATATATTGCCATTTTGGAAGGCATATCCCCCAACAAAATGTGGGAGGGAAATTAAAAAAATTAAGTTAGACAGTAAATGTTGTAATTTTATTATGCCAGAGAGTCCACCAAATGGCAAGCAATAGTCAGTAACATTTTATGGTTTTTATGCAGGACTGTAGCCAAGATAGAACCAGCGAGTATGGGGGCCTGGTTGCTGGCAGACAAGGAGCAGAGAGATCCAAGTTCAGCTCTCCATTCCTCTATGACAGGGGTGTCAAACATGCAGCCCTGGGGCCAAATCAGGCCCCCGAAGGGCTCCTATCAGGCCCTTGAGCAACTGGCTGTCATTTGCTTCCTTCTCCCTCTCTTTGGCTTCCTTCTGCATCATAGTTTGCTCAACCACACGGCTTGCAAGGCTTGCTCCACCACACAGGAGCTCCAGAGCAAAGCCTCTATTTTCTCCATTGGCTGAGGCTCCTCCCTTGGGGAGGGAGAGCTTGCTTTGCCAGGCTCTCTCAGTCACACAGCACAGCTACTGAGCCAAGCCTCTCTTCCTTCTGTTGGCTGAGGCTCCTCCCCATCTTTGTCCCTTGGGGAAGAAAGGAAAGAGCCAGAGTTTCCTTTGCCCAGTTCCCTGGATCCCATGGGAGAGATACAAAGAAAGCACCTTTAAGACCAACAAGTGCTAATGTTTAAAGCAAGTTTTAAGGGTTTTATTTAAAAAAACCCCTTTAATTGTGTTTGCCTGTATTCTTTATAAAGTTTATATTTCTTAAATAGGTACATGGCCCAGACCAACATAGCCCTGCCTGGCAATGTCTCATTTATGTCAGATACGTCCCTCATAACAAATGAGTTTGACACCCCTGCTCTATGAACTTTGCTCCATGACCTTTTCCAGTTGTCTTTCCTCCCAGCCTCACAGCCTCATCGGGCTGTTGTGAGAAGGAAGTGGAAGACTGGAGATGCATGCACACTGCCCTAAGCTCAAACGATGAGGGGAAATATTCTATATATGTGGAAAGTGCATTGGAACACCCATTTATCCCTCTTAGTTGTGTTTGTCTGTGTCCTTTATAAAGTTTATATCTCTACTACCTGCCATTACGTTTTATGATACGCATGGCCTGGCTTGACAAGGTCTCATTTATGTCAGATCCAGTCCTCATAACAAATGAGTTCAACACCTCCACTCTACAACCTGGATGCTCCTTCTCTTTGCAGAGCATTCCCACCAGCCCAACTAAATGCTTTTCCTTCAAATATGTTATTGGGCAGTTTTTAAAAAAAAAACTCCCTTCCATGAAATGTTTTGTAATTGTGCCCTAAAATCCCTTGATTCAACGTATAATTTCAGACTGTCAACTACATGCAGTTACTCACACGAAATTCTTGTTATTGTATTCTAATTCCAATGCAAACAAAGAGAGAATTATCCAATAGCTTTTAAAGGATACTAACGTTGAAATTACAGCTTTGGTTGCTAAGTTTCTAGTTGAAATTGTCAAAAACAGGTACAGGCTTTTAAAATGAATTATATCTGTTTTACAGTTTACTATTTTATACTGAGGAGCCCCGTGGCGCAGAGTAGTAAGTTGCAGTACTGCAGTCCAAGCTCTGCTCACAACCTGAGTTCGATCTCAGCGGAAGCTGGGTTTAGGTAGCCAGCTCAAGGTTGACTCAGCCTTCCATCCTTCTGAAGTCGGTAAAATGAGTACCCAGCTTGCTGGAGGTAAAGTGTAGATGACCAGGGATGGCAATGGCAGAACACCCCATAAAAAAGTCTGCCAAGAAGACGTCGTGCTGCGATATCACCCCAGAGTCAGAAACGACTGGTGCTTGCACAGGGGACTACCTTTACCTTTCAATTTTATATTAGTCAGTTGAAATTATCATTTTTTTTTTAAATTCCCATTATGCCATTAAAGGTGACTGACTTACTGACTCAGTTCTGAACCCTGCAGGGTAGGGTTGCCAATTTCCAGGTGGTGGCTGGAGATCTCCCACGATTATAACTGATTACCAGGTAACAACAATCAGTTAACCTGGAGAAAATGTCCACTTTGGAAGGTGGAGGATTCTATAGCATTCTACCCCACTGAAGTCCCTCTCCTCACCAAACCCTGCCCTTCTCAGGTCCCACCCCCCAAATCTCCAAGTATTTCCCAACTTGCATCTGGCATTCCTATTATGGGGTCACCCTAAGTCAACTGCAACTTGAAGGCAGCTTCCGTCATCACCAGGTTTCTGTGCAGACCTGCTTAGGATTGTTCTCTCAGTCTAGGAACACCCGTATGGTCGGCTGAGAATGGCAACTGGCTCTCCACGGTCTTAGGGAGAGGTCTTGCCCATCACCAGCTGCCTGAACCTTTTATCTGAAGCTGCTGGAGACTGAGCCTGGGACCTTCTGCATGCAAAGCAGATGCTCTGCCACTGAGCCACAGTCATTTTAGACTCCCCACCCTCAGTCCAGTAAAGCCCAGGGTTGGAATTGTAGCAGGAACTCCTTTGCATATTGGGCCACACACCTGAGTTAGCCAATCCTCCAAGAGCTTACAAAAAAAGAGCCTTGTAAGCTCTTGGAGGTTTGGCTGTATCAGGGGCGTGTGGCCTAATATGCAAAAGAGCTCCTGCTACAATTCTACCCCTGGTAAAGCCACTCTGAGCCAAACCCCTATCTGAAATATGAACACACACAAAGTGCCTTATACTGAATCAGACTCTTGGTCCATCAAAGGCAGTATTGCCTACTCAGACTGGTAGCAGCTTTCCAGGGTCTCTGAGTGAGGTGTTTCCCACCAATCAGACCTGGATTAACCATTAAGCAAAACACTCATGCGCTTTGGGCAACAAGGGAAGGGGGGCACCACAGAGTTTCCCCCCTAGCTATATCATGCCATTAACTCTTTCACTGCCACACTTGACTTCAGTTGATTTTTTTTTTTAAAAAAAATGTTCTTATCTGTTGTGTTTAACTTTAATCTGCATTGTTAAAAATATCCACTGCTTATTTTGTTGTTTTGTGGTATGCTATATATGGATATATCTATTTTTTTCCTTTCTTTATGATTGTTTTTTTTATTTTTATAGAATATGAGAAATATTCATGCTAAGTTTATTGTTGTATTTTGATTATATAAAAATAAAAAATGATATGTTAAAAATATATTCTTTGGCATATGAGTAATTAAAGGTTAAAAGTTTGGTTTGTAGCAGTGTTCCCTCTAAGCTGAAGTTAGCGTGAGCTAGCTCAAAGATTTTTAGCCTCCAGCTCACACATTTTTGTCTTAGCTCAGGAAGGATGATCCCAGAGCACAATAATTTATGCAGTAGCTCACAACTTTATTGCCAGTAGCTCACAACTTCAACAGCAGTAGCTCACAAAGTAGAATTGTTGCTCACAAGACTCTGCAGCTAAGAGGGAACATTGGTTTGTAGGTAGGGTTGCCAAGTCCAATTCAAGAAATATCTGGGGACTTTGCGGGTGGAGCCAGGAGCAAGGTTGTGACAAGCATAATTGAATTCCAAAGGGAGTTCTGGCCATCACATTTAAAGGGACTGCACACCTTTTAAATGCCTTCCTTCCATAGGAAATAATGAAGGATTAGGGGCACCTTCTTTTGGGGCACATAGAATTGGACCCCCTGGTCCAATCTTTTTGAAACTTGGAGGGTACTTTGGAGAGAGGCACCAGATGCTATGCTATAAATTTGGGGCCTCTACCTCAAAAAACTGCCCCCCCCGAGTCCAAGATACCCATGGATCCATTCTCCACTATTTCCTAAGGGAATACGTCTCCATAGGGAATAATAAAGTTCCCAGCAGACATTTCCCTCTCCTCCCTCCACTTTCTGATGACCCTGAAGTAGGGGGAGGGCCTCCAAACCGGGGGACTCCCTGCCCCCACCTGGGGATTGGCAACCCTATTTGTAGGTGTCATCAGACATGGCATTTGAGAGTTTCGCTTCTGTGGAGTGTAAACACAGCTGGCTGGGTCTGGTGGACACTTAACTCATAAGCTGATTTGTGTAATGGACTCTTGAGCTCTTTATTATTTATTCTACTGTTTTCCCCCCACATAAATGAGGCAACGTCACCGTTATTGGACTGTGCTCAGGGCATCAGTTGGTCTTAATCTGGCCCTGCCGCTAGTTGCTGCCTGGTCCTTTTTAATCGCCTGGAGATTCTGAGGATTGAACTTGGGACCTTCTGCATTTAAAGCAGATGTTTGACCATTGAGCCACCAGGTCTCTCTACAAACAGTAGGATCTCCAGATCTGACTCAAGAAATATCTGGGGACTTTGGGGGTGGAGCCAAGAGCAAGAGTGTGACATAGGGTTGTCAAGTCCCACACAGGCTCTAGCCATAGAGTTTTCCCTCCCAAATTGCTAGATCACCCGGGAAAACCATAGAGTTTTCACAGAAATGCCTAGAGTTGCTGGTGTGCGACTTCACCAGCACAATGATGTCACTTGTGGGTGACATCATCATGCCGGCAATGTCAGGGGAGGTTCCCCCCACCGGCCCAATGTGGACCGGTGAGTCAGGAACCTCCAGGGTGGGAGAACCGCCCCCCTTGGTCTGGGGCTTGGCAGCCCCAGGACAAGCACAATTGAACTCCGAACGAATTTCTGGCAATCAATTTTTAAAGGGATCATACACCTTTTAAATGCCTTCCCTCTATTTGCAAATAAAGAAGGATAGGGGCACGTTCTTTTGGGGTACATCAAATTGGATACCCTGGTCCAATCTTTTTGAAACTGAGGGATGTGTGTTTTGAGGAGAGGCACTGGATGCTATGCAGAAAATTTTGTGCCTCTACCTCAAAAAATACCCCCTGAGCCCCAGATACCCACAGATCAATTCTCTATTATACTCTATAGGAATCATCTCCACATAATATAATGCAGTGCCTAGCAGCAGGCCTCAGATTCAGTGGGAGCTCACAGGAGCACAGCTCCTGAACCTTTCTGAGAGTTCCACCTCCTCCTTCTGAGAGTTCCACCTCCTTGTCCATTGAATAGTAGGTGCAGTTGCATAACAATCCCTGGATGAGCTCCACCACCTATTTTTCTACAAAATGACCCCTGCCTAGCAGACATTTACCTTCCCAAGCCCCCCCCCGGCTTTCTGATGACCCTGAAGTGGGGGGAAGGCCTCCAAACCAGGGGATCCCCTGCCCACAATTGGAAATTGGCAACCCTAACAAACAGGCAGTTTCAGAAACGCAAGTGTGAAAGCAGAAATATGAGTGAGAAAACCACAATGGAACCATCTAATACTTGCCCCATGCTCCGACTCAACTGAGGGCTGAGCAGGAAGGTTGATTAACAATTGTATTGCAGCTGACCTGCATTTTAGACCACAACTTGTGTCCTTTCAGTCCTTTATCTCCAGCCACCACCTGGAGATTAGCAATCCTAGGTGGGTTTCCCTCATTGCTTTCATATGATTTCCTCAGCCCCTGAATGTCATTACCCCGGTAGGGAAAGAAGACTTTGACTGAAGAAAAAAAAAAAACTCCGAAGGCAGAGTTAACTTCTCCTTTCTTGGTAGTCCTGGTAGAGCTGCCAACCTAAACATGGTGTGTGGAGATCTCCCACTATTACAGCTGATCTCCAGGCAGGGCCGGCCCTAGCCTGTCTGGCACCCTAGGCAAGGCTAACTTCCGGCACTCCCCCTAGGGTTGCCAATCCCCAGGTGGGGGCAGGGGATCCCCCCGTTTGGAGGCCCTCCCCCCGCTTCAGGGTCGTCAGAAAGCGGGGGGAGGGGAGGGAAATGTCTGCTGGGAACTCTATTATTCCTTATGGAGATTTATCCCCATAGAAAATAATGGAGAATTGATTTGTGGGTATCTGGGGCTCTGGGGGGGGGCTGTTTTTTAAGGTAGAGGCACCAAATTTTCCGCACAGTGTCTAGTGCCTCTCCCCAAAATATTCCCCAAGTTTCAAAACGATTGGACCAGGGGGTCCAATTCTATGAGCCCCAAAAGAAGGTGCCCCTATCCTTCATTATTTCCTATGGAAGGAAGGCATTGAAAAGGTGTGCGGTCCCTTTAAATGTGATGGCCAGAACTCCCTTTGGAGTTCAGTTATGCTTGTCACAGCCTTGATCTTGGCTCCACCCCTAAAGTCTCCTGGCTCCACCCCAAAATCTTCTGGCTCCGCCTCCAAAGTCCCCAGATATTTCTTAAATTGGACTTGGCAACCCTACTCCCCCCCCCCCCTCACCGATAATATCACTGAGTCACATGAGGGCATCCAATTTGGCACTCCCAGCAGGCCAGCACCCTAGGCAATCACCTAGTTTGCCTAGTGGAAGGCCGGCCCTCTCTCCAAGCAACAGAGATGAGTTCACCTGGAGAAAATGGCCACTTTGGAAGATGGACTTTATGGTATTATACCCACTGAAGTGTCTCCCCTCCCCAAACCCCAGACTCCACCCCCACAAAGTTCCAGGAATTTCCCAACTCCAGGATTGCCAATCCCCAGGTGGGGGCAGGGGATTCCCCAGTTTGGAGGCCCTTTCCCCTGCTTCAGGGGCATCAGAAAGTGGGGGGGAGGAGAGGGAAATGTCTGCTGGGAACTCTATTCTTCCTTATGGATAGAAGATAATGGAGAATTGATCTGCGGGTATCTGAGGCTCTGGGGGGGGCCCTGTTTTTTGAGGTAGAGGCATCACATTTTCAGCATAGCATCCAGTGCCTCTCCCCAAAAACCCAACCAAGTATCAAAACGATTGGACCAGGGAGTCCAATTCTATGAGCCCCAAAAGAAGGTGCCCCTATCATTCATTATTTCAATCATGGTGGGGAGGAGGAGGTAACAGAGGCCCCACATTGAAAAGGTGTGCGGTCCCTTTAAATGTGATGGCCAGAACTCCCTTTGTCACACCTTTGCTCCTGGCTTCACCCCCAAAGTCTCCAGATATTTCTTGAATTGGACTTGGCAACCCTACCCAACTCAGAGGTGGGAAGCCTACTTCCTGGTGCCATAGGCTCAGTCCTGTCCTTCCCCTTCTCAAGGCTGCTTTTTAGGGTTAAAAAAAAAAAAAATCTCCATTCCTTTAGTGATTCTAGGGCCTTTTTCACCATGCTGAATGATGCCCTTGCAAATATATTTTCAGTGCACTTCAACAATTGTTTCCAAGTGTCATTTCCCACAGTGAAATCCAACTGCAAAGTGCACCAAAAGTGGATTGAAAGTGTATTCTGCAGTGCCGCGTGAAAGCGCCCTAATGCACGGCAGCTCTTTCCTGCTCCCAGACTGGAATTTGTCCCTGAAGAGTTTTAAAAGAACTTCTCCTTTCTGAGGAGGGAAGCAAAATGTCTTTCGTTTGAAAAGCAAAAATACACCCTGGAGCCCTACTGAAAGACAAGCAAGCCTGCTGTGTTCAGTGGAGCTGTGAGGTTGTGAACCCTTTTAAAAACACACACATGCCACCAAAGAAGCCCCGTTTTGCAAGCTCCCCTACAACTCCTCCACTGGCTTAATGTAAACACGCACCTTTTTTGGCTCCCCCCCAATAATTAACTATTTAAAATTCTAAACAGTGCTAATCGCAGCGGCAGCATGGCCTGTATTCTCATTACCCAGAATCAATTCCTGTTGAATATTCACCTCCAGGGGTGGATGCAGCCGGAATGAGCTGATGAATCTCCCCCTTGCTCTGCCGGAGCTAATGAGTAGTTGCTGCCGCCGCGGCGAAGTCACTCTCCCATAATCAGTCAAAATAACAAGAAACTGCACCTTCCAGGGACACGAGGGGGATATTCTACATAAATATACATAGACAGTCGGCCGGGCCAATGGGCACTCCATCTCAATGAGGCAGGCATGGCTGGGAGCAGATGGAAAACGCAGAGGACCAGAATTTGTTTAGGAGTCAGAGCAAAGAGCCAGACATTCACTCCAGAGACAACGAGATACACAAATATGCCATCCTGGAGATGTTCAAATTTTTCGATTTCGCCCAGGAAATAATGCACTCTGGTTCTTGTAGCACAATGCATGTGCATACTTCTTTTTGAAGCCCAAGCAAGTAAGAGACATGTGCTCCAGTGAGCCCATCTTATGTACTGTGGATGTTCTTGATTTTCTGGAATTTGCCCTTGAAAAATAGTTGGCCTTGCTAATACTTATTGCTGCTGCTATCACTTCTGTCACTGTTACCTTGATTTATATCCCACTTTTCTTCTGACCTGAGACTAGGGTTACCAACTCCAGGTTGAGAAATACCTGGATATTTTGGGGGTGGAGACTAAGGAGGGTGGAGTTTGGAGAGGGGAGGGACTTCAGTGGGGTATAATGCCACAGAGATCACCTTCCAAAGCCATTTTCTCCAGATGAACTGACTTCTATCGCTTGAAGAAGAAGATACTGGATTTATATCCCACCCTCCACTCTGAATCTCAGAGTCTCAGAGCAGTTCACAATCTCCTTTACCTTCCTCCCCCACAACAAACACTCTGTGAGGTGGGTGGGGCTGAGAGAGCTCTACCAGAAGCTGTCCTTTCAAGGACAACCTCTGCCAGAGCTATGGCTGACCCAGGGCCATTCCAGCAGAGGTGAATGTGGAGGAGTAGGGAATCAAACCCGGTTCTCCCACATAAGAGTCTGCACACTTAACCACTGCAGCAAACTGGCTTGGAGATCAGTTGTCAGTATTATTTACTCAGACTGGCAGTGGCTCTCCTAGGTCTCAGGTAGAGTTCTTCCACATGCACTATTACCTGATCTTTTTAACTGGAGGTACCAGGGATGGAAGCTGGGACCTTCTGCATGCAAAGCAGATGCTCTACCACTGAGCTACGGAGCCTCCTCATTGAGCAATGCTAATCGTTATTATCAAGCTTTGGAGGATAGATCTCTGACTGGGGGATGGAGGAAGGTGGAAGCCTCTTCTATACACCTGCAATTGTAAACCACTAAATGAGAAACCGCTTCATTCCGATCTGCTTCTGCCCCAGTTTTAAGAGGGACAAACAAAACAAGAATCCTGCATGAATAAAGCTGGCTAGCGCTTCAGATTAAGCGTGCCCTTGGAAAATATCTGCCGCGCAGTTGCCCTCTACTTGAGAAACAATGCTAACCTTTGAGACAAAAGCAAATTCTTTCACTTCAGGCACCCTATCTGAGCAGGTTCACTGGATGAGGCAAAGCATTCACTATACAACTTAAGCCAACATACTTCACTAACAGCATCCTCCTGAGTGGTGGTGACCCTCTTTTCAGGGCCGGGCTCCTGCGTTGTCAATAGCAAGAAGAAATCAGGCGTGTAGAAATGTCCCCATGGATTGCAGTTCCGTGATCTCACAGGTTGTAAATGTTGGATTCCAACCTGCCAGGCAGCAGTTAAAAACACCAGAGCCCCAATCAGGACAAAAGGGACTTTCAAACATAAATTCCCAAGTCCCTCTGAAACTAAAAGCAACTGATAAAAGGTAAAAGCAGTCCCCTGTGCAAGCACCAGGAGTTTCTGACTCTGGGATGATGTTGTTTTCTCAACATTTTTATGGCAGACTTTTTATGGGGTGGTTTGCCATTGCCTTCCCCAGTCATCTACATTCCACCCACCCCAGCAAGTTGGGTACTTATTTTATCAACCTCGGAAGGATGGAATGCTGAGTCAACCTTGAGCTGGCTACCTGAACTCAGCTTCCGCTGGGATCAAACTCAGGTTGTGAGCAGAGGGCTCAGACTGCAGTACTGCAGCTTTACCACTCTGCGCCACAGGGCAACTGATAACCAGATATAAATTTGCAATGATTTTGCTGCAGGCTTGAGATGCCGCCATTTGGAAACTGACAGTGCTACAGCTCCCAAGCTCCAGATGGGATCTGGAGATCTCCCAGCATTACAGTTGATCTCCAGTTGACAGGGATCAGTTCCCCTGGAGAAAATGGCTCATTTAGAAGGTGGATTGAAGTCCCTCCCCTCCCCAAATCCCACCTTCCTTTGACTCCTCCCCCAAATAGCCAGGAATTTCCCAACCCAGAGATGGCATCCCTACCCATGTCACTTGGCTGTGAGGTGTTGGATTCTTTGATACCTTCTGGGAGAGACTGGAGAAGAGCCTTGCCAGTCCTCCTAGCCCTTCCCCCAACACAGGAGAAAGCAAAGGAGGAAGAGTGCCTGTCCTGGCTTCCAATGGAGAGTGGGAGGGAAGAAGCAGGTTTGCTGCAGTTCCTGCCTGGCTTGCATTTACGCATCATATGCAGCATCACAGCTGGCCCTGCCACTAGGCAAACTAGGTGATTGCCTAGGATGCTGACTTTCTGGGGGCACAAAATTGGGTGCCGACCTTCTGGGGGTGAGCAACCTGAGAGAGGTCACCTCAGACTAAAAAATACACACAACCCGAAGGTTATAGTGACCAAAATTACTAAATTCCAGGGCTCTTTTTATAGCATATTAGGCCACACACCCCTGATGGAGCCAATCCTCCTTGAGTTAATAATAATAATTTAATAATTTTTAATTTATTTTGAAATTTTTTAAAAAAATAGTTTTACAGTAGGCCCTGTGCTAAGAGCCCTGTAAGCTCCAGGTGGATTGGCTACATCAGAGGTGTGGGAGAGCTTGCTTTGCCAGTTTCTCTCAATCACACAGTAGAGCTACTGAGCCAAGCATCTCTTCCTTCTATTGGCTGAGGCTCCTCCCCCTCCTGGCCCCCTGGGGAAGGAAGGAAAGAGCCAGAGCTTCCTTTGCCCAGTTCTCTGGATTCCATGGGAGAAATACAAAGAAAGCACCTTTAAGACCTACAAGTGCTAATGTTTTAAGCATCTTTTATTTTAAGGTGGTGTTTTTGTGTGTGTTTGTCTGTGCCCTTTAAAAAGTTTATATCTCTGCTACCTAATCTTAAAAAGGTATGCACATGGCCCAGCCCATCATGACATGGCCCAACAAGGACTCATTTATGTCAGATCTGGCCCTCATAACAAATGAGTTTGACAGCCATGCATTAGAGTCTCGCTCACCAACTATCTCCCAGGGCTGAGGCCGAATTTTGCAATCGTCGGTTCAGTTTCAATCTCCCCGTTTCAATCTCGCGTCTCCCTTGTTAGAAGTGAAACTCGCCGGGCTTTACTTTCATGCCATTTGCTGTTTCCTGGTGCCCAATTCCCCCTCATAAAAATGCAATCATTTTTAACACTCTTTTGCATCAATTGTGTATAAGTGGCACAAAGATGGCGTAAAGGGAATGCAAGCATCGGCAATAGTCATGAAACTGAAGCAGATGAAAACCAATGACCATGACAACATAGAAAATAATAATAAAAAAAAGAAGCAATACTGGGCGTTATCAGCTCAGCAGGGCAATATCCTGTTCCTTAAGGACTGTTACCATGATTTAAGACCTTAGGGTTGCCAGTCTCCAGGTAGTGGCTGGAGATCTCCTGGAATTACAACTGGTCTCTAGACAATAGGGATCAGTTCCCCTGGAGAAAATGGCTCATTTGGAAGGTGGACTGCATGGCATTATACCCTGCTGAGGCCCCTTCCCTGCCCTCCCCAAGTTAAATCTCCAGATATTTCTCAATCCAGACCTGGTAATCCTATGCTGGTCAGGGTGTGACCTGACCAGAGGCATTGTGGGCTCCTGAGACTGGGCCTAGGTTCTGAACTAAAGTTTCCTGTGACTGCAGGGGCTTAGGAGCCCCTCTGATAAGATGCAGGGTTAGCCAAATTGGAAGCACTCTGGCTAGGACGTGTGCTAAATGGTGTCCTGTTTGGTGCAGTGGTTAGAGTGCTGGACCAGCAGGTGGAAGATTCAGATTCAAATCCCCGCTCTAATCATGAAGCTTGGGCCAGTCACTCTTTTTCAACCGACCTTTTCAGATCTTGTCACTGTGCCCTGATAACACCTGGATTAGATTACTGCAATGTGCTCTACATGGGGCTTCCCTTGAAGACTTGTCCAGAAGCCACAGATGTTACAGAACATTGCAGCCAGAGAGTTGGCTGGAATGGACCATAGGGATCATATTACTACAGTCTTGTTCCATCTACAGTGGCTTCCAATCTGTTTCTAAAATCAATTCAAGGTGCTGATATTGACCTCTAAAGCCCTCTACGGCTTGGGACCAACATGCTGTAAGGACCACCTTCTCCTGTATGAATTGACCCATATGCTCTGGTCTTCTTCATATACTCATATAGCCTGCTTCTGTTGCCTCCTCCATCTGAGGCTAGCAAGGTGGTAAGCCAAGAAAGGGCTTTCTTGGTTGTGGCACCAAAGCTTCAGAGCTCACTCCACAGGGAGGTTCATCTGCCTCTCTCAGTGTCTTCTGCTAACAGGTAAAGATTCCCCCCCTTTCATTTGGCATACTCTCAAGTCATGGTTACTAGGCCTCTTCCCTGGTTCTGGCATCATTTGTTTCTTTAACTGAACTTTTTAATCATATTGAATGAGTTTTTAATTGTTCAAAAGTTTTAATGGTTTTGTTTCTGCTTACTGCCTTGGGGACACTGATCAGGTGCAAAAGCAACACATTTTTAAACATGCAAACAAATAAAATACTCCACAGGCAGGGTTGCCAACCTCCAGATGGTAGCCAAAGATCTACTGAGATTCCCATGAAGCTCCAGGCAACAGGTGTCATTTCACCTGGAGAAAAATGCTGCTCGGGAGGATGGATGCTGTGGCATCAGACTCCATTCAAGTCCCCCCTCCAATACCCCACCCTTCCCAGGCCCCAATCCCCTCATTTCCAGGTATTTCTCAACTTGGAGATGGCAATTGCATTGAATTGCTAGCTCTCATCGTTGGGAAACGTACCCAGTGCTTTCCACAGGGTTGTTGTGAGGTTAAAACAGGAGGAAGGAAAACTGCTGCTCTGCGGTCCTTGGAAGAACAGTGGGATAAAAACACCTGCAAAGTAAGTCCCCAATACTGCTGACTGTCGGTGGCATTTTTCGTTGGTCTGGATTCAAATCTACCCATCCCAGCTGTCCCCCGTCATCGCTTTAATTTCTTCTCTCCCTGGTAGGAAAGCACAAAAAATATCCCCATGTTCCCGGGGGGAGGGGATCCACAGTAATTGGCAACCTTACTGTCAAGCATCTAAAAGTGCAACCATGAGCATAGGAAGCAGAGCCTTCTTGATCTTGACAGAGCACTGGGCATAAGTCACAGATCTTTAGGGTGAAGTGATCCATGTTAAATTACATTGCTCAGAAACCCGTGGTGTTGGCGATCACAATGCCGGCAGCCATAAATACTGGGGAAGACAGCCATTAGCCTAACTGGGAAGGGAGGAAGAGGGCTCTGCATTCCTGGGCTTGGGCAGACGCTCCAAGAAATGGAGACAAATTGACATGCGGCACACAAGCCCTCCCTTGGCTCAGGCTGTCACGAAAGGCCTCCTGCCCGCCTGCCGGAGAAGGAGAAGAGCTGACTGTGGGGACAGAGATCTCCAACCCTGCTCTGCTCAAAGGTGAGGGGCTGGTCGCCATGGAGCCGGGAGCATGTCACTTGGGTGACAGGGGAAGATTAGTCAATCCTGGCGAGAGGCAGGCGGTGCTCCATCCCAGCAGTCGGGGGAGATAAGTGAATGTCATTTCCAATCAGGCCTCCCCCGGACAAGTGGCGGGACAGCAGGGAAATCGGAATTGGCAACTGCCTCCTCCCGACGCCGCAAAGCCTTCCCCGGCTCTGCTGCTTAGCAGCCAATTAGGCAAAGGAATTAGGCGGATGTCTTCTTAACAGCCAGCTGCCACCCAAGTGGTTGGGGGAAGGAGGAGGAAACTCTTCCTTCCATTGATGATGATGAAGAAGAAGAGGAAGAGATTGAATTTATACCCCGCCTTTCACTACCTGAAGGAGTCATAGAGCGGCTTACAATCTCCTTTCCCTTCCCCACCCCACAACAGACACCCTGTGAGGTAGGTGGGGCTGAGACAGCTCTGACAGAAACTGTTTTTGCGAGGAACAGCTCTGTGAGAACTTGTGACTTGACCCAAGGTCACATCCGAAGGTGCATGTGGAGGAGTGGGGAACTGAACCTGGTTCTCCCAGATAAGAGTCTGTGCACTTAACCACTGCACCAAACTGGCTCCGAACTGGCAGACCAGCACAAGAGACAATGGTCAGGGCTGTGGGACAGACTGGCCAATAGAATGGCTTAGAGGCCTCCCCATAAATCAGGCTAAGCATAATCTAGGTCTAGGAAAGCATTGGACAGTGTTTCCCAACCTGTGAGTCAGGACCAAAAAGTGTGTGACAAAGCCTCCGAAAGCGGGTTGCAGGCCAGCCCTCCTAACGGCGGCTCCTGTCTTTTGCATCCATCAGCTTTCTTTCCTTCACATTCTCATGTCCTCCTCTCTCTCTCTTTGTGACAATGATCCAACCAGCAATAATCCTCCCTCTAAGAAGAGAGGGAAAGGTCAGACCTGCTCTAGTAAGACCTCACCTGGAGTACTGTGTTCAGTCTTGGGCACCACATTTTAAGAAGGATATAGACAAGCTGGAACGGGTCCAGAGGAGGGCGACAAAGATGGTGAGGGGTTTGGAGACCAAGTCCTATGAAGAATGGTTGAAGGAGCTGGGCATGTTTAGCCTGGAGAGGAGGTGGCTGAGAGGTGATATAATCACCACCTTCAAGTACTTGAAGGGCTGTCATATGGAGGATGGTGTGGAATTGTTTTCTGTGACCCCAGAAGGTCAGACCAGGACCAATGGGTTGAAATTAAATCAAAAGAGTTTCCGGCTCAACATTAGGAAGAACTTCCTGACCATTAGAGTGGTTCCTCAGTGGAACAGGCTTCCCCAGGAGGTGGCGGGCTCTCCTTCCATGGAGGTTTTTAAACAGAGGCTAGACAGCAATGAAGATCCTGTGAATTTAGGGGGAGATATTTGTGAGTTTCCTGCATTGTGCAGGGGGAAACCCTGGAGGTCCCTTCCAACTCTATGATTATATAAGAATTGGTAGGAGCTGTCCAGGATGCCATGGAAAAACCAGAGGAAGATAGAAGGAGCTAGGGCTGCCAGATCCAGATTAGGAAACTCCTGGAGATTTGGGCATGGAGCCTTGGAAGGACAGGGGCCTCAATGGGGTACAATGCCATAGAGCCCACCTTCTAAAACATCCAATTTATTTATTTATTACATTACATTACATTAAGCTTATATCCCGCCCTCTCCGCAAGCGGACTCAGGGGAACTGATCTCCATAGTCTGGAGATGAGATGCAATTCTGGGAGATCCCCAGGTCTCACCTGGAGGCTGGCATCCTTAAGGCATGCACATGGGTGGGCTCTCTCTTGGCGCTGCTCATTCAACAGCCTGACCTGTTGCCCTACCCCCTGCAGTGCCTTTCTGCCCTCTACCTGCTGTGGGAGATGTACTGCCCTGAGTCCTTGCCATTCACCTCTTCTCCACCACAGGCCCTAGCTATGGGGGAGGCTGTGGGGGCCCTGCCTTCGACTTCTGGGAGGGCCCCCCCTCTCTCATGGTCCCCAACCATCTGTGGAGCCTCTGCTACCTCCTCCTCCCCCCCATGATTGAAATCATTCCGGAGGAGTGGTAGGAGTAGCTACCAGCCTTCAGGAAAGATCTGAAGCATGGGGAGACGTGGCGGCTGAAGCCTTCCCTTCATACTGCACCTCCACCATAGTTTGGAGGCCTTTTCCACCTCCCCCACCATTCAAATCATATGGGAGGGGCAGCAGGGGCAGCCCCCAGTCTCCCTGTGCCATTTAAAGAACCCATTGACCAGCTGGTCCATGGGGCCTTTAAATCACTCGAGGAGGCAGCGGCTGCTTCTGCCGCACCTCTGGAGTGATTTGAATCATGAATGGGGTGGCCTGCGGCCTCCTCTGTGGCTTGGCAGATTCCTCCCTGCCCCAACGAGAGATTCCAACTAGGCTGCCTAACTCAGGTGAAAAGCAGTCCATATTTTGTATGATTTATCCAGTGCCACAAACTCTACATTTGATTTGAAAAGTTGCTTTGCCCCCTTGCCCATATGAAAGATTCTATTTTGTATTTACGGGAGCCGCACTTCAATAGCCACCTGACGCTATTGTTATTTCACCCTTCCTTCAAGGCACTCTTCATGGTGCTTGATGATGCTGTAGGAATGCCCCAGATCTCCTTGGAAGGTGCACAAGCACAATGGTTTCCCCTCATCTGTTTGAGCCTTCCAGGGTTTTTTTGTAGCAGGAATTCCTTTGAATATTAGTCTATCCACCCCCCCATGCAGCCAATCCTCCAAGAGCTTACAGTAGGCCCTGTAAGAAAAGCCCTATAAGCTCTTGGATGATTGGCTGCATCAGGGGAGTATAGCCTAATAAGCAAAGGAGTTCCTGCTACAAAACCCCCCCCCTGCTTACAATCCCGTTAGACTAAGGGTGTTTTTACATTCAGTTTGATCCAGAGTTTTAGAGTCTTTAAATCGCCTGCCACCGTTCTGCTTTAATTATTTTCCTTTCACACTTGTGGATTTGCTCTGCTCATTTTGCATAGCCAGACTTCTATGTTGCCTGCTGCAAGTGTTTCAGTTGGGGGGGGGGGGTCTCTAATCAGAGGCCAGCTGGAATACCAGTGCTTAGTTAAATGTATACGATTGCTTGGAAATCATGTCAACACTGCAAAAACAATACAAATTTAAATTACAAGTTGAGGCAAGCAATGATATGTAAAAATTTCAAGTGCTGTCAGTTCTCATGCAAATTACTGTTGGTGAGGAGAGGAGTCTTTTAAAACGCATGAAAACTTCTACAATACAAGTTTGAAATGCCTGTAGAGAAATGACCGGATCAAAACTAGGTTTGAGAAAAACGTTGTAGCAGTAGCACCAGGACCCATCTCACTGAAATAAATGTAGATGCTTCAGGCAGCAAGAATGCAAAACAGTTGTGAAAATGTTAGGTAGTGTAAAAGATGAATTTCCAATGCGGTGATAGAGAGTCACAAACTATCAGTGTAAAAACACCGAGAGAGTGACTAGCTCATCAAGCAAACTATCACATAATGGGGATCTGAACCCAGGTTTCCTGGTTCTAGTTTGATATTCTAACCTAGTATCATATAATTACAGTCAAATTAAGCTCCGCCAATGCTAATAATCTGGAGGCATGCTCAAACGCCCTATGTTTTGGCTCACATCCCACTCAGGGTTCATAAGAAAGGAGCTGATTGTTCGGTCAGCTTCTCAAATGCATCCAAGTGAATTTGGATGCATCCACCTGCATGATTACCCCGTTTACTTGCATTATTATGCTTTCTCGCCACCATCCTTCTGCTGGTGCCTCCAGTTTTTAAAAAGGCATGTGGTAAAATGGGAGGGGGGGATCAGTTTCTAATATTTCTGCTGGGACTTGTTAGTGTTGCTTGTGTTCATGAACCCAGCTAACCTTGTGATCAATTCTTGCAATTGCTTTATGACTACAGATATCAGGCAGCGCCAGCGCAAAAAGCAGGCTCTTCTGCCCTATCTCTGCCATCTAAAGAATACATCTCTCTGCACAAGTGGGCTGAGGAGACAAACTGCAAGTGATCCCGTGCTCTCAATGCCAGCCAGTCAATTTATTGACTCAAATGATTCTGACTCCAGAGGATAGTGCCTCATTTCTAGAAATTAAAATATTCAGTTCTTGGGCAAGGCAAAAGGAGGAAGAAGAAGAGGAAGAGGAAGGAGGAGGAGGAAGAGGAGGGGGGGGAAATAGGATTTGTACCCCACCCTTCATTACCTGAAGGTGTCTCAGAGTGGCTTACAATCTCCTTTCACTTCCCCTCCCCACAACAGACACCCTGTGGGGATGAGAGAGCTCTCCCATAACTGCTCTTGAGTAGAACAACTCTGAGAGAACTCATGGCTGATCCAAGGTCACATCAGCTGGTGCATATGGAGGAGTGGGGAATCAAACCTGGTTCTCCCACATAAGAGTCCACACACTTAACCACTAAACCAAACTGGTTCTCTTCAGCAGCAGCAATGACCTCTTCACTACCGCACAGGTGCAAAACCGATGGGCCTGGTATTCCACCAGGAAACATCAAGTCAATCAGATTAGAAGCTTGCTTTCACTGTAATCAAGGGAACTTTAACAAGATAAGGTCATCCAGCCAGGATGTCAGCATGCCTAATAAACCTTTAGCACTTGGATAGTATGTTCAGTGCTTGTAATCCTTAAAACAGGCCTGCGAGGTAGGCTAAAAATTATACTAATTTTGCGGATGAATCTTTCTAATCCCATTTTTAAACCCATGCACACAAGTGGCCATCAGTGTATTCACTGGCAGTGAATGCCACAAGTTAATTGCTTGACACATGTTTTTAAAAAGATGCCCCCTTCTCCATCTTACACTGACTTCATCAGGGGCCCTTGACTTCTAGTATTATAGGAAAGAGAGAAAAAGTTCTCTCTACCCCTTTTCTCCACCCAATGTATAATTTTGGAGAGCCAGTTTGGTGTAGTGGTTAAGTGCATGGACTCTTACCTGGGAGAACCAGCTTTGATTCCCCACTCCTCCACTTACATCTGCTAGAATGGCCTTGGGTCAGCCATAGCTCTAGCAGAGGTTGTCCTTGAAAGGTCAGCTGCTGTGAGAGTGTTTTCAGCCCCACCCACCTCACAGGGTGTCTGTTGTGGGGGGGAGACGATAAAGGAGATTGTAAGCCGCTCTGAGTGATTCAGAGAGAAGAGCGAGGGATAAATCTGCAATTCTTCTTCTTCTTCTTTTATAAACATCTATCATGTTCCTACTTACAGGGCATTCCTAAACAGAGTTACACCCTTCTAAGCCAGTCTGGTGTAGTGATTAAGTGTGTGGACTCTTATCTGGAAGAGCCAGATTTGATTCCCCACTCCTTCACATGCATCTGCTGATGTGACCTTGAGTTAGTCACAAGTTCTCTCAAGGCTGTTCCTCTCGAGAGCAGTTTCTGTCAGAGCTCTCTCAGCTCCACCTACCACACAGGTGTCTGTTGGGGGGAGGGGAAAGGAAAGGATATTGCAAACTATTCCGAGACTGCTTTAGGTAGTGAAGGGTGGGGTATAAATCCAATCACCTCCTCCTCCACCACCAGTGTGAACTGGTAAAATTCAGTTGGAAAGTTTATCAAAAGAGGACTGAAAATACATTATTTAGTATGTGTCAGGGCTTCTTTTCGTAACAGGAACTCCACATCCCCCTGATGTAGCCAATCCTCCAAGAGCTTACAGGGCTCTTCTTAAAGGGCCTACTGTAAACTCCAGGAGGATTGGCTACATCAGGGGTGTGTGGCCTAAAATGCAAAGGAGTTCCTGCTACAAAAAAGGCCCTGATGTGCGTGATCACAGCCTAGCTCTTCTACTGCAGGTCAACATGACTACCAACTGGAAACTACTTAGGGTCTCGACTCCTTAATTATTGTGGTTGCCCTCTTCTGCACTTTTCCTCTGACTCTGAACCAGAACTGTGTATCGTTCTCCCATTGTGATGAATATCTGATGTTATATGTATTGTTGGGGGCAGGGGGGGGACCCAGGTTATTTTAACAGTATATATTGCATGAAGCAGTCCCTTCTTTTATGCATCTTGTGTACTGGAGAATTAAACAGGTTTTGCATTTCACTGCTGCCATATTTAAATACCCCTCCCCACAACATGTTACCTTTTTTGGTCTGCCTCAGCTGCAAAAGGGAACACATCAGGGCCGTGTCCCCAGCTCCCTTGTGCCTGGTGACGCATCACCATCTCCCGGCAAAGTGCTTGAATGAGAGTGCTTGAATAAGAATTCAAAGTGGGCAAATTCATTTTGCCCTCTTTCTAACCGTGTTCTAAAATTAAAGAGGTATTTGACTTCAATATGAAGGTTATTGGATTTGTGCTTCAAGGGAGAAAAAGGGAGGGGAGAAAAAAAGGAAGTGGTACAAAATTGGAAATCGGATCGCAGCATTTGTGTGTGTGCACACGCACACAAAATCAGAGATTAATTCCCTGGGAGAAAATGGATGCTTTGGAGGGTGGACTCTATGGCATCACACCTCGCTGAGGTTTCTGTCCTCCCCGGGCTCCATCCCCAAATTTCCAGGAGGTTTTTCCCAACTTGGATCTGGCAACCCTACATCCCTGTAGGGGGGTGGGTGGGGTGGGACTGGGAACCCTAGTGGGTTGGCACATCGCAACCATACCCCATTCCCCACCAGTGACAAGGGGGGACCTGGTAATACTGAATTTAAAGGTAAAAGTAGTCCTCTGTGAAAACACCGAGTCATTACTGACACATGGGATGACGTCACATCATGACATTTCCTTGGCAGACTTTTTTTATGAAAGGGTTTGCCATTGCATTCCCCAGTCATCTATGCTTTACCCTCAGCAAGCTGGGTACTTGTTTTATGGACTTTGGAAGGATGGAAGGCTGACTCAACCTTGAGCCGGCTACCTAAACCCAGCTTCCACCAGAATTGCTCTCAGCTCAGGAGCAGAGCTTGGACTGCAGTACTGCAGCTTACCATTCTGTGCCATGGTGCTCTTTAAATGCTGATTTAAGGTAAAGGCACAGAATGTTAAAGCTGCAGTACTGCAGTCCTAAGCTCTGCTCACGATCTACGTTTGATCCCCGGCGGAAACTGGGTTTTCAAGTAGCCGGCTCAAGGTTGATTCAGCCTTCCATCCTTCTGAAGACAATAAAACAAGTGCATTATTTAGTGTGCATGATTGCAGTGTTGACTCAGCCTTCCATCCTTCCGAGATCGACAAAATGAGTACCCAGCTTGCTGGGGGAAAAGTGTAGATGACTGGGGAAGGCAATGGCAAACCACCCCGTAAAAAGTCTGCCGTGAAAACATTGTGAAAGCAACATCACCCCAGAGTCGGAAATTACTGGTGCTTGCACATGGGACCATTCCTTTCCTAGTCTCCCATGCAAGCACCAGTCATTTCCGACTCTGGGGTGACATCACATCATGACATTTTACTAATACATAAAACTGAAAAGTGCAAAAGGAAAGAATCATGCAGGTAGTTCAGTTGAAATGGGGATCTGGGGATCCAAACAGGAGGGAGGAGACAATGGACACCCAAATATAGTTGGAGAGAAGTTGCAGAGACCGGGCGCCATGTCTTTCTCCTTCAAAACCACTCTGTTAATGGACAGAGCAAAAATCTACCAGACACCATTGTCCGTCATGGTTCAACAGCGTGTCAAAGAAAGAGGGTGAGGATTCTGGTGTAAAGGGAATGTCTCCCTCTATTTAAAGTTAAAAAAAAAAAGAAAAAAAAAAGAAAGAGGGTGAGGAAGAAACCACTGACACTGGGAGGCACTTATCTTATAGAAAAATCAATGCCGTATTGCAAAAAAAATGAATCCATTGCCCTACGGAACAAACTGCTGCAGGCCTCTCCATAACTCTGTGCAACAGTCAATATTTACAGTAAGTGTCTCACATAAAGATTGTACTTAGATTTAGTGGGGGCCGTTACTGTGTGTTAATAATATCTCCGATTGATTATTAAATATATCTATAGAACTTATGGAAAACAGGCTTCAAAAAAAAAGGATTGGGATCCAGAGGCTAGAGCATTAACTGCGTGGAGCCGCATTAGCCAAATTAGCATCACATCGTTAAAAATCATTTTGGAAAAGACATTAGCGTAATTCAGAAGGTGAGAGCAGACATGAATATTCACGCTAAAAAGGTCACATTGCATTTAGATACTCCGGAACAGGCAATGCTGTGAAATAGGAAAGTTTGCCAGCTTCTTACCATAGCTGGAAACCAGAAAAGGTTATACAAAATTAGAGGTGAAGTTCAGTCAGTTCCCATCAAAGTTGGGTTTTTTTTGGTTTTTTTGTGTTTGTGTGTGTGTGGCTGCACTTGGAAGTCATGGTGACTTCTAGTGACTGACCCCTGTCAGGGGCCCAGTGGATATTCAGAGAGGTAGCTAAATGAAGCCTCCCCCTGTTCTCCCAACTTGGTATTTCAAGGAGGTTTCCCATCCACATTCTTGCCAGAGTCGACCCTGCTTAGCTTTCAAGATCTGACAAGATTAAGCGAGCCTAAACTCTCCAGGTCAGGACTAATTCCCATTAATGTATTGAAAGGCCAAGGGGGAGTAATTCTAACTTTCATATGAATACCAGGTTAAAGATCATAATAGGTTAAAGATCAGTAACTGTGGTCCACAGGTACTGCAACACAGGCCCAAACCCAAGGACCATCCCTTGGGTTGCCAACCTCCAGATGGTGGCTAGAAATCTCTTGCTATTACAGCTGACCTCCAGGTAGGGTTGCCAGGCCTGTGTTGGAAAATACCTGGACACTTTGAGGGTGGAGCTGGGAGAGGGTGGGATTTAGAGAGGGGAGGGGCCTCAGCAAAGTGCAATGCCATAAGAGCCTACCCTTCAAAACAGCTATTTTCTCCAGGGGAGCTGATCTCTGACAGATGGAGATTAGTTGTAAAAGTGAGAGATCTCCAGGCCCCACCTGGAGGTTGGCAACCCTACCTTCAGGCCACAGAGACCAATTCACAGGGAGAAAATGGCCACTTTGGAAGGTAGACTGTATGGCCCTTGAAGGCCATCCTCTCCCCAAATCCTGCTGTTCTCAGGCTTCAACACCCAAATCCCCAGGCGGTTCCCAATATGGTGCTGGCAATCTTGACCATTCCCTCATTATGTACCTCAGAAGCTTTCCTGTACTGTCAAGGTCCTAGGCCTGAGGCAACGGAATAGAGCAGCACAAGGCCTCAGGCCTCACTCAGGAGGTTGCCAGCCTCCAGGTGGGACTTGGGAATCTCCTGCTATTACAACTGAGCTCCAGACAGTAGAGGAAATGGCTGTTTTGATGGGTGGAGTCTACCCAGAGCTGGCAACCCTACTTCCTGCCATTTTTCCCTGATCTAAGTTTCCTAGGCACCTTCCAAGCAGTAGGATTGGACTGGGGAAAATGGAAGGCAAAGTAAGAGCTAATCATTAGGAACACGAAGCAGATCACCTCCCATTCCTGGCCTCCCTCTGCAGCTTGGTTACCAACTCCAGGTTCAGGAATTCCTGGAGGTTTGAGGGTGAAGCTTGAGAGGAAAGGGTACAACCCCATAAAGTCCACCTTCCAAAGCAGCCATTTTCTCCAGAAGTGGAATAAGTGTTTTAAATAAATATTAAATAAGATGCCTGTGTAGTCTGGAGATCTGTTGTAATTCTGGGCATCCTCCAGCCCTGGCCTGGATGTTGGCAAGCCTACTGCTCAGTGGGGCAAAGAGAACAATGGTGCCCAATGATGCTCTAGGATTCTCCCAGATCTCCTTAGAAGGGATCCCTGCTCAAGCCTCTAGGGATTCCAGCCTCTTGCTGGGACCTGAGGTTCCCCTGGAATGACAACTCATCTCCAGACTACTGAGCTTACTCCCTCTGAATAAAATGGGCAATGGATGCTTAGGAGGGTGGACTGTATGGCATTGTACTCCACTGAGGTCCCTGGCCTCCCCAGGCTCCATGTCCAAATCTCCAAGAGTCTCTAGGGTTCCCAAGTCCAACCCCAGAAATATCTGGGGACTTTGGGGGTGGAGCCAGGAGACTTTGGGGGTGGAGCCAGGAGACATCGGGGTGGAGCTAGGGGGAGGGGGGGGAAACGGCGAGCTGCCTCGTCTCGGAGCGGGCGAGGCCGCTGCACCGCTGCCGCCTCTTCTCCGCTCGCTGTGGCTGCTCCTCCGAAATGGGCTCAGGCTCAGGCTGAGCGGAGAAGAGGCGAGTGGAGAAGAGCGGAGAAGAGGCGGCAGCGGCACGGCGGCCTCGCCCGCTCCGCCTCTGGGGTGGAATTGAAGGGGGGGTGGGCCGGGGGCGTGGCGAGCCACGAGTCCGGGTCCTAGAAGGGCCCGGATTTGCGGCTCACCATGCTCCTGGCCTGCCTCGCCCTCCCCTGCGCTGCTGCCGCCTCTTGGCTGCTCCTCCGAGATGGGCTCAGCCTGGGCTCATCTCGGAGGAGCAGCTGCGGTGGGCGGGGAGGGGGCGGCAGCGGCGCGGTGGCCTCGCCCGCTCCGGGATGCGGCGGCTCGCCATGCTCCCCGGCGCCATTTCCCCCTCCCCCCGCTTCCGTTTTTTGGGGGAGCGGGGGAAGAGGGTGGAAATCCTGGGGTCCCCCGCCAGGGCGGGAGGGTTGGGAAGCCTAAGAGTCTCCCAACTTGAAGCTGGCGACCTCATCAAGCACAGACAACACACCTCTCTAATCCCCCTCCTTTTTTGGTTTCCACATTTTCCTAATGTTTGGGGGACAGTGTCCCTCGGGTCTGTAGAATAATATGCTGGTCCCATTTTCTCAATTTTGGGTTTATCTACCAGCAAGTTCACAATTAGATAAATTTATAGTCATTGTCATCGTAGTAGTAGTCTGCATTTAAGTGCTCGTGACATATAATTTAAACATTCTTTCTTTTCTATTACTGTTCATTCAACCTGCTGGTCCCAACTCCCAAGCAGCCACTGAGAGTTTATCTTTAAATAACTGATGGGAAACCACCCACAGAATGGGATCTTCCTAACAGAATGTGGCAGGGTTTATGCAGTTGTTTTAGAAAGTTTCTGTGTTTCTACAATGGCAGCCAAAAATCTGGCCACCCCATATGTAACCCGTCCATCTACATTGCTCAGTAACCTAGAAGCCTCAGCAAGTCTAGAAACAGTTTTCTTACTATTTGCACCCTGCTTTTCTGTCCCAAGAGGCCCAAAGTGGTATTATAAATAATACAAGACACATGAACTAAAACTAACAAACAAGAAACTATATAGGCTGTTTCTACACTTGACAGAAGATCCTCTCTTGGTGTGCATTTAAAGTGTTCATCTATATTGCCTACTGCCATCACTTCTGTCTTGCTTTGCATTATCTTATCCTTTTCTTGAATTGGCACTGAAAGCGGTTTCACCCTGGAGTTGCTCCTCACTTTACAAGAGTACTTTTGAACAGGAGTTTTCTGCAGGCAGATTCAACGCTCCTAAAGTCAGAATCAACCCTAAGTGTAGAAACAGCCTAAATCTTGGGAAGATCATGGATTCAGCAGGTACCTCATGCTAAGATATCGTTTGCAAGCCACAGGCTATGAGCTAGGATCCCTTTGACTCTTGCCCGTCAGCCGATTGTCATGATTTCGCCAGTAAAAAATAAACCGGATGTCAGCTCCATGCTGAATAAATGTGTTTGGGGTTTCTCTGAAATACAGCTTAAAAATATTCTGTATATTTGGGGCTTTGATGTGTTAACAAAGAGAGAGAGAGAGAGAGAGAGAGAGAGAGAGAGAGAGAAGAATGGAGAAGAATAGAAGTAAAGTTGATTGCGGATGAATTATGATTCTATTTCATTTTTCTGTTTTACTCATTTCCCTTTTGCATGTGATCAAATTTGGTTCTATGCTTTTCATGGCAGGTTTTGTAGATTTGTTTGGATCGTGCACGCATGCTGTACGCTGTCTTTCCAATGCATTTCCAGTGCACACTATGACATTTATTCATATTCTAGATATACATATAACGTGCAATGCTGTTTTATTGACACTCAAATAATGTTGAAAGATGTATATATTTTAATGGGAAAGAATCGGCAAATGGTATGAAAACAAAGAGTCAGGTGTTCACAACAGGAGAAGTGAAAATGAATGGCCCTTTCTGAGTTGAAATAGCAGAGACGAGAAATGGAAAGATATTAAAATTACATGGGGCATTATGGAGCATGTTGCTTTTAAAAGGGAACACCTTTTGCAGAGGAATGACTTTCCTGAGCAATGCTGACAGCCCCTCATGCTATCCACTTCATTTTAATAGTGGTGGAAAGTGCTGTCAAGTCTAGGATTGCCAGGTCTGTGTTGGGAAATAACTGGAGACTTTTGGGGTGGATCTGGGAGAGGGCAGGGTTTGGGAAGGGGCAAGGTACAATGCCACAGAGTCCACCCTTCAAAGCAGCCATTTTCTCCGGTCACTGGAAAAAAAAGGCCACAGGAGGGGGGGAAAAAGGAGTTTTGAGCTCTATTATGATGGAACATGTTTATTGAATGGATATAATTGTGAAATCTTATAATATTTATGTGTTTGTGATAATACAAACAATATAGCACTAGCAACAGTTCATATTAACAATCAGGGCTTTTTTTGTAGCAGGAACTCCTTTGCATGTTAGGCCACGCCCCCACGATGTAGCCAATCCTTCAGGAGCTCACAGGGCTCTTATTGCAGGGTCTACTGTAAGTTCTTGGAGGACTGGCTACATCAGGGGTAAGTGGCCTAATATGCCACAGAGTTCCTGCTGCAAAAAAAGTCATGTTAATAATCTTTTTTCATGGTTTTACATCAAGTGTTTGCTTAACTTAGACCGTGTTTTCTCCTTTTTTGTTGCCCACCTGGAGGCTGGCAACCCTAGGGTTGCCCCATAGAGTTTTCAAGGCAAGAGACAAACAGAGGGGGTTGGCCATTGCCATCCTCTGCCTAGCAACCCTGGACTTCCTGGGTGGCCTCCTATCCAAGTACTAACTAGAGCCGACTTTGCTTAGTTTCTGAGGTCTGATGAGATCAGGCTAGCCTGGGCCATCCATTCATTTTAATACACTGCATATAGCAGGGCTTTTTAAAATATTATTAGAAAAACCCCACAGGAACTCATTTGCTTATTACGAGAGCCAGTTTAGTGTAGTGGTTAAGTACGCGGACTCTTATCTGGGAGAACCGGGTTTGATTCCCCACTCCTCCACTTGCAGCTGCTGGAATGGCCTTGGGTCAGCTGTAGCTCTCGCAGAGCCATCCTTGAAAGGGCAGCTTCTGTGAGAGCTCTCTCAGCCCCACCTACCTCACAGGGTGTCTGTTGTGGGGTGGGGGGAGGTAAAGGAGGCAGTAAGCTGCTCTGAGACTCAGATTGAAGGGCAGAGTATAAATCCAATGTCATCTTATTAGGTCACACCCCCTGAAAGCAAGTCGGCTGAAACTGCATTCCTGTGCATTCCTAATCAAAAAAAGCCCTGGAATTAAGTCACAGTCCCTGATAGACAAGAGGCAGGTTTACTAACTGCCAGTACAGGGCATGACATCTAGCATGTTAGATTCTTAGTTTTCAGGGTTACCTTTTGCAAATATGACCTTAGGGATTTTGAAGTGGGTGGGGCTGTGGAGGCTCCCAATACTTAGTGCTATGTACTCTTGCTGATGGACAAAATTGTAGAAAGTAATGGCTCCTGCAGTTTGGGAGTAGTCAGGGGAATGGGCAGCTCTTCCCAAATCCAGACCTGAATTGTGTGTTTTCCTGGGGTAGCTCACCAGCAGGGATAAAGAGACTAGGCTATGTCTGTATCGCATTTCTAAAATCTGGTGTCAGACTCATCTTGGGCTGCCAAGCTCCCGGTCCGGGCGGGGGAACCTCCCCCAATGTCGCTGGTGCAATGACGTCACCCGGAAATGACATCATCACACTGGTGATGTCGCACAGCAGCCACTCTAGGCATTTCCGGGGAAACTTGAAGGTTTTCCCAGACGCTTTAGCCATTTGGAAGGGAAAAAATCTATGGTACCTATTGTACCATAGAGTTTTTCCTCCCAAATGGCTAGAGCATCTGGGAAAACCATAGAGTTTTCCTGGAAACACCTAGAGTGGCCGCCGCGCGATGTCACCAGTGTGATGATGTCACTTCTGGATGATGTCATCATGTTGCGTGCAGCTGCAAGGGACTTGGCAACCCTAGACTCTTCCCTAGTACCTGAGACCAGTTGCTGGAAGACTAGGAATCAGCAAAAGCTTGAAATGCAGCTGGTACAAGATATTGCTCTGTTCACCAAGCAGGGGTGGAAAGTCAAGTGTGGCCAGTCCACAGGCTTTGTAATGCCTGACAAAGGAGCCCAACAGAACACAATTCTCATCCTACTGATTCCAATGGAAGACATTTAAGCATGCCCTTAAGCCTACATGGCAATCCATTGGATTTAAACAAGTTCAGCTTTGACTTGGTTGTTGTGCCTTTCCTGGGTTTAAATTTTCAGCTCAATTGAGCAGTCAATTCATGCGAAAAACATAATGCAAGAGCTGAAAATGCATCCGACTGCAAGTTAGCATGCAGACTGACAATGATTCATTTCCTCCCCCAGGAAAGAGGCACTCCAGAGGCTGGGGGGGGGGGTCTTGTTTTCAAAAGATGACTCGCTGGTGTGCTTGATGGAGTGAGCAACTTTCCCCGGGAAGAAACTGTTTTGTGCTCTGCCACGGCTGCCAGAGGGAAGGTGACGGATAGGGTACCAGAGAGCTCTCCGTTTACCTCTGCTGCCTGGCCAACTGCAGCCGGAATGAAGATAATCTATGGGCAGGACTCGAGCATCACTATCACTCTCTGCTCTATATAAATCAAGGGGGTGAAAAGCTTAGTGAAAACAATGCTCTGGGTGCTTTCCTTCCTCACACCTGCCGGGCTATCCATCTGGTTCTGAAGGTCACTTGGAGCAGGAGGATAATCGGCAAGGAGGGATGGCTCCGGCATCTTCAGAGGAGAGGAAACATGGCTGCAGGGGCGGAGGGGGGGGGGAAGGGAAGAGCTAAGCTTGTGAAATGAGGCTAGCCTCTTATCATCAGATCTCCAAATCTAAGCAGAGTCAACCATGATTCGTGTTTGGATGGGAGACCGCCAAGGAAGTCCAAGGTTGCTATGCAGAAGCAGGAAATGGCAAATCACCTCTGAACACCACTGGCTGAGAAATTGGTGACTCTACCTCAAAAAACAGCACCCCCAGAGCCCCAGTTGCAAAAAGTTAGCTGTGACTTGACAGCAAAAAACAACAACATCTGATTGTAATACTTGCATTGGCCACTGTGTCTGCCCTGCCCCAGATGGCCCTGGACAAGCCTCAGATTCAGCAGGAGCTCACAGGAGCACAGCTCCTGAACCTTTATGAGAGTTCCCCCTCCTCCTTCCACCTTGTCCATTGAATAGTAGGTGCAGCTGCATAACAATCTCTTGATGAGCTCCACCACCAGAGAGCCAGTTTGGTGTAGTGGTGAAGTGTGCAGACTCTTACCTGGGAGAGCCGGGTTTGATTCCCCACTCCTCCACTTACACCTGCTGGAATGGGCTTGGGTCAGCCATAGCTCTCGTGGGAATTGTCCTTGAAAGGGCAGCAGCTGTAAGAGCTCTCTCAGCCCCACCTACCTCACAGGGTGTCTGTTGTGGGGGAGGAAGGTAAAGGAGATTGTGACCTCTCTGAGACTCTGAGATTCAGAGTATAGGGTGGGATATAAATCCAATATCATCATCATCACCTATTTTTCTACAAAACGACCCCTGGCCCTGGCCACCCCAATCTTGCCAGACGTCAAATGCAAGCAGGGTTGATGCTGGTTAGTATTTGGATGGGAGACCACCAAGGAACTCCAGGATGGTGAAGAAGAAGAAGAAAAAGAGGAGGAGGAGGAGATTGGATTTATACCCTGCCCTTTGGGTACAAAGGAATCTCAGGTGACATGATAGAGGTTTACAAGATAATGCATGGAATAGAGAAAGTAGAGAAAGAAGTACTTTTCTCCCTTTCTCACAATACAAGAACTCGTGGGCATTCGATGAAATTGCTGAGCAGACAGGTTAAAACGGATAAAAGGAAGTACTTCTTCACCCAAAGGGTGATTAACATGTGGAATTCACTGCCACAGGAGGTGGTGGCGGCCACAAGTATAGCCACCTTCAAGAGGGGTTTAGATAAAAATATGGAGCACAGGTCCATCAGTGGCTATTAGCCACAGTGTATGTGTGTATATAACATTTTTTGCCACTGTGTGACACAGAGTGTTGGACTTGATGGGCCGTTGGCCTGATCCAACATGGCTTCTCTTATGTTCTTATGTTCTCAGAGCAGACACCCTGTGAAGTAGATGGGGCTGAGAAAGCTCTTCAAGAACTGCTCTTGAGCAGAACAGCTCTGAGAAAACTTGTGATCTGAGTCCACACACTAAACCACCACACCAAATTGGTAGGCAACGGCCAATCACTTCTAAACATCTCTTGCTTTGAAAACCCTACACCATATGTCAGCTTTGACCGGAGAGCAAACCCCCCAAAAACTGAAAAAAAAAACCCTTGTGAAATGTTGGATACTATATTTCAAGCCTGTCTGGAAGCATTGCCTTTGAACCTTCCTGCCTCCCTAATTCTGGCAGAATTCAGTTGCTTCGTGGTAACCTCAAGGCCTTTTGCGCTTTCAGTGGGTGGGATTCTACAAGCATTTCCGGATCAGGACCTACCAGCTGCCTATGTCAAATAGAAACTCAGAGGGAGGGGGAGTCTTCTTCCAACTCTGAGAGACCTTGAGGCCAGTTAGACTCGCCATCCCTTTGTTAGGCACAACACCTCCCTAGGGCACGCCTGCCTATGAAGTCTCTCCAATACAGAGACTCTGATTTAGACCCTTGTTCCATGCCCAGGTTCTTCCTATGCCAACAATCATTTCTTGGGTCCCAAGAACTATTCATTTATACTTGCTTTGCATACCCTGTCTTTCCTTGTGTTGGGGTTGCCATCCCCCAGGTGGTACTGGAGAGCAAGCAATAGGCACCGGGTACCACTGACTCCTGTAACAGAGTTAACCCTTGACAAACCAATTCAAAAAAAGTGAAAATATATCCAAAAATATTTATCAATTAATTCAGATGGTGAACATCAACCACAAGGGTATAAAAAATTCTTCAGTATCAAAGATTAGTTCCCCACAAGGGAGTAAAGCTGATAGGCAAAACTGGTCTATTTTTCCCTGTTTCACTGTAAGCTTTATCTAACCCACTGCCTATTCCATTTTCAAAACAACTTCCACTCTTTTTTTCAATTTTGAAAATGATGATGTCCCTTCTGGTGCATGCTGGAAGTAACATTGCCACATCTCTGGTGAAGTAGCCTGGACCTCCCTCCCTCTCCTAGTAAGTCCTTCCGTTGGCCAGCTGATTGGTGGAAGGGGGCAGAGCCTGGTGGTGGGAAATCCCCAGCTTCCAATGTGGGTGGTTTGGTGACCCTAACTGGACTTCACATGTGAAGGCTGTATGGAAATGTTATGTTATGGCCCAGTGCATCAAGGCTTGGCAATACCGGAGGAAGTCCAGTCTGAGTGGATGATTCCCTTTCCTGAAGGATAAGCTCTACACCATGGGTGGCCAAACTGTGACTTGGGAGCCACATGTGGCTCTTTCATACATATCGTGTGGCTTTTGAAGCCCCCATTGCCCTATCAGCCAGCCGGGAGAAGTCAATTGTCTCTTTAACTCACTTCTCCAAGACAAGCCAGCCAGCAGTTTGGAGAATGCATTTGAAGTTAAAGTTGCTTTCTTTCCACCTCCACTTTCCTTCCTTCCTTCCTTCCTTCCTTCCTTCCTTCCTTCCTTCCTTCCTTCCTTCCTTCCTTCCTTCCTTCCTTCCTTCCTTCCTTCCTTCCTTCCTTCCTTCCTTCCTCCCTCCCTCCCTCCCTCCCTCCCTCCTGCACTCCACTACAGTTTGGTGTAGTGGTTAAATGCGCGGACTCTTATCTGTGAGAACTGGGTTTGACTCCCCACTTTTTCACTTGCAGCTGCTGGAATGGCCTTGGGTTAGTCATAGCTCTGGGAGAAGTTATCCTTGAAAGGGCGGCTGGTGTGAGAGCCCTCTCAGCCCCACCCACCTCACAGGGTGTCTGTTGTGGGGGGAGAAGATATAGGAGATTGTAAGCCGCTCTGAGTCTCTGATTCAGAGAGAAGGGTGGGGTATAAATCTGCAATTCTTCTTCTCCTCCTTCTTCTCCTCCTCCTTCATCTTCTTCTTCTCCCTTCCATTCACATCTTATGGCTCTCAAAGATCTATGTGGCTCTTACATTAAGCAAGTTTGGACACCCCTGCTCTACGCAAGCCAAACTTAGTTTGGATCAGGCCTATGCATTTATTCCAGTGCCACAGGACTTTGTTGTTTCCTTCTTGCAATGGGGAATTTTGAGAAGGAGCTGAGACAAAGGGCCATTTCTGATCAAGCTCCCATTTCTACTTTGTGTTGACTTCAAATGAAGGATGGCTTGCAAACGTCTGTGGCTGTGTTCTTGAAAGAATATCAACCCCTCTTTTTTTTAAAAAAAGATTGTCATTTATTTTGGAACATCAGAAGCATTGGCTGTGCTTTATTTTAGACACCATCACTTCAAAATGCCCCTTATTGTTGAAATTTTGATTTGGCAACTCCAAGAGTCAGCTGAAACCCCACTAGAGAGCTGGAAGAAAGGGGCCCTTCTCACAAAACAGATGGGCATTGGGAAATTTCACTAGCCTCACCTTCTCCCCCTTTCTTTCTTGAAAATTCCTCAGGGGGTTTTCCTTGAGATGGACCTTCCAACTGAAACTGGAAGTTTTGCTGGAGGCAAAATCTATTGACAACTGCAGGTGGAAGTTTCTTGCTCTCAAGGCAGCAAAGGCCTTTCAAACCCGCTAAAGAAGAAAATAACAAGAAACCACAAAAAGTTTCTTTAACGGAAATTGCAAGCCTGAAATTAATTCAGGCAACTTCTATCAGATGCCAAGCTTTGACTTTCTGTTCTGTAGAAAAGAAGAAGATGATGATATTGGCTTTATATCCTGCCCTCCATTCCGAATCTCAGAGTGGCTCACAATCTCCTTTATCTCCCTCCCCCACAACAGATACCCTGTGAGGTGGGTGGGGCTGAGAGGACTCTCACAGCAGCTGCCCTTTCAAGGACAACCTCTGCCAGAGCTATGGCTGACCCAAGAGCCATTGCAGCAGGTGCAAGTGGAGGAATGGGGAATCAAACCCAGTTCTCCCAGGTAAGAGTACACACACTTAACCATTACACCGAACTGGCTCTCTACACACTCTCCCTCAGACGCCAATTGCAGGGTAGGCAGAAAGCCTCTCATGGTCACCTGTGCAGAGGCTGCATGTTTAGGACATAAGAATATAAGAATATAAGAATATGGCCATTGCCCTGCTGGATCAGACCACTGTTCCATCCAGTCCCGCATCCTGTCTCACACAGTGGCCAACCAGTTCCTCTGGAATTCCAGCAAGGGTTGCCAACCTACAAGCTGCGTTCCCTCTAAGGTGAGTTAGTATGAGCTAGCTCACAGGGTTTTTTTAGCCTCTGGCTCACACCCTTTTGTCCTAGCTCAGGAAGGATGGCCCCAGAGCAAACTAATTTATGAGTAGCCAAATGGCTCGCTCACACCTTTAATGCCAGTAGCTCACAAATTTTTCGCTCACAAAACTCCTCACAGCTTAGAGGGAACATTGTGGCACCTGGATATCTCCTACTATTAGAGTTGATCTCTAGGTGACAAGAGATCAGTTCCCTTGGAGAAAACGGCTGCTTTAGAGGGTGGATTCTATGGCATTTATATCCTGCTGTGGTCCCTCATATGAACATATGAAGCTGCCTTATACTGAATCAGACCTTTGGTCCATCAAAGTCAGTATTGTCTTCTCAGACTGGCAGCGGCTCTCCAGGGTCTCAAGCTGAGGTTTTTCACACCTATTTGCCTGGACCCTTTTTTAGAGATGCCGGGGATTGAACCTGGGACCTTCTGCTTCCCAAGCAGATGCTCTACCACTGAGCCACTGTCCCTCCCCAACATCTCCAGGTATTTTCCAATCCAGAGATGGCAACCTTAGGTCCAATACCAGGGCATAGAGGTAGAGGCCTTCCACTCATGTAGGAAAGAAAGGACTCCAATTTCAGAATGAACTGCCTGCACATGAATTGAACACCCAAAGCATGAGTGCTAAAGCTGTGTTAAATGCGTACCTTTTGGGTGGACCATGCAAGGGGGGGGGGGGGGGAATCAAGGCTCCATGAAATGGGAGCAACTCCTGTTTGGAACCCAACAGCAGGGAAAAATGCTTCCCGAGCCAGGCTTTTATCACGCTCGCTCAGCAGCCGAGGAGCTAGATTTGAGAAGCAGCTATTTATCAGCTCCCGATGACACAATCGATAATCTCATCCTTCTTCCTGACACAGCCTTGATGGAAGACCCAATCAGATGGCATTTAACAAGCTGTGAGATGCAACTGACAGGAGGAAGAACCTATTCCACATCAGAGGCAGGAGTGCCATGGGGCTGCAGGGAGAGAGGACCCTCCAGCTGCAACCGAGCAAATCCCTGGGCCCTTTTCATCTTCCCCTTACCTGCCTCCCTCCCTCCCAGCCAGAGCGTCTGCCTCAATTTTCCCCGTTTGGCTCCCTTTCCCCAGCTCCTTCCCTGGAGTCTCTCTCTCAAGCTCCTTCCTTGGCAGATAAACTTTATAATGGTTGTAATTTATCTGCTGCACAACTTAATTAAAGTCAATGCCAAGGAAGAGCTGAGCGAGTAATTGAACCTGTTTCTAGGTAATTCTTGCTACTCTGTTCCTGAAAGGAGCTAGCCAAAGCACCTGTTCTTGCCATATGCACGGAGTATTACAGATTGGGTGGACAGTGTCAGGAAGGAGGGGTGGGTGGGATTCTTGGACACCAGGCAACTATTCCTTCAGTACAAGACCGCTGGGATGCTCTCCCCAGCAAAAGGCTTAATCTACATCAAAGCAGCCCCTCCTTCAAATGATATATGTAAATTAAATTATGCTAATCAACAGAAGGGAGCCCTGTGGTGCAGAGTGGTAAGCTGCAGTACTGCAGTCCAAACTCTGCTCACGACCTGAGTTCGATCCCAGCGGAAGCTGGATTCAGATTATCGGCTCAAGGTTGACTCAGCCTTCCATCCTTCTGAGGTCGGTAAAACGAGTACCCAGCTTGCTGGGGGATAAAGTGTAGATGACTGGGGAAGGCCATGGCAAACTACCCTGTAAAAAGTCTGCCAAGAAACGTCATGATGTGACATCACACCATGAGTTGGTAATGATTCAGTGCTTGCACAGGGGACTACCTTGACCTTTTAATCAACATAAGCCCTGGCCTGGACTGTCCAAGCTAGCTGGATTTTGTCAGATCTTGAAAGTCAAGCAAGGTCAGCCCTGGCTAGTATTTGGATGGGAGACTTCTGAGGAATATCAAAATTATGATTCAGAGGTGGGCAATGGCAAACCATTTCTGAACAGCTGCCATCCAATGTTCCCTCTAAGCTGCAGAGTCTTGTGAGCAAAAATTCCACTTTGTGAGCTACTGGCATTAAAGTTGTGAGCCCCTGGCATTAAAGTTGTGAGCAACGGCATAAATTAAAGTGCTCTGGGGTCATCCTTCCTGAGCTAAGACAAAAATATGTGAGCCGGAGGCTACAAATCTGTGAGCTAGATCACACTAACAGCTTAGAGGGAACACTGTTGCCATCACACACATGCAATAATGCACTTTTGCGCAATAATGCACTTCCAATCCACTTTCATTGCACTTTCCAACTAAATTTGACTGTTATCAAAGATTTCAGGTTTTCACAGCTGGTAACACCAGCACAATTTTAACAGAAAGGAAGAAGGCATTTTCATCCACCAATCTTGGTACCCAGCTCTGCTAAACACCCTACAGACTATAAATTGCAGAAAGTCTCAGAACAACCAGCAAATTCCACAGAACGATCAGCACAGTCAACAACCATCTTCCTTATCTTCACACCCCTTCCAGCCCTCCCAGCAATTAACACAGAACAATGGTCACATTCAACAGCCAGTTTCCTTATCACTACCCTTCCAGGAAGCCCCACCAAACAATGGGCACATCCACAAACCAATTGCCCTTTCATCACACCCCCTCCAGCCTAGAAATAGCAGCTCTCCAGCAGCCCTGGCCCCACTCAATGCACAGCAGCCAAGAAGGTCAGAGCGCCTGCTCTGGCTGCAACGCCACTGAGGATGTTCTCCGCAGCTGAGAACGAAACGTCTGGAAGGAAAACTTTCTCCAGTAGAACACGGAACTTGAGCCTGAAAGATTCAACAAACCCTAAATTTGACTGTGTGAACTGGCAAAATCCAGTTGGAAAGTGCACTGAAAGTGGATTGGAAGTGCGTTATTTAGCTTGTGTGATCACAGTCATAGTCTCTTGCCTTGAAAACATAATCTATCTCCAAACACAAGAAAAGCCCTGCTGGATTTGATCAAAGGTCCAGCTAGTCAATTGTCCTCTTCCTTCAATAACCCAAGAGATGCCTCCAAGAAGCTCCCAAGCGCCGTATGAAAGAATTGGGCCTATCCCTTCTGCTCCTGTTGTCCCCCCCCCATCCAATGGTGCATGAAGAAATTGGCTTTCTCCCCTTCTGCCCCCCTTGCCACCCCAGTCACAGGTATCTGAGGTTGATACAGCATTGCTGGTCAAATGGACCAAGTCCTATGAGGAAAGGCTGAAGGAACTGGGTATGTTTACCCTGTAGAGGAGGCGGCTGAGAGGTGATCTGATCACCATCTTCAAGTACTTGAAGGACTGTCATATAAAGGATGGTGCGGAGTTGTTTTATGTTGCCTCAGAAGGTCGGACCAGAACCAATGGGTTGAAATTAAATCAAAAGAGTTTCTGGCGCAATATTAGGAAGAACTTCCTGACAGAGCGATTCCTCAGCGGAACAGGCTTCCTTGGGAGGTGGTGGACTCTCTTTCCTTGGAGGTTTTTAAACAGAGGCTAGATGGCCACCTGACAACAGCAATGCTGATTCTGTGAACATCGGCAGATCATCAGAAGGAGAGCAAGGAGAGGTTCTTGTGATTTTCTTGTATTGTACAGGTGGCTGGTCTAGATGACCCTGGTGGTACCTTCCAACTCTATGATTCTATGAACACCCCACCTTTCCACAGCCACCTACTCTAGCAGCCACTGACTGTATCTTGTGGCAGTGAGTTCCATAAGTTAAATACACATTGTGTCACATGACAAGGAGTTTCGTCTTGTCCTGCTAAGCACATGGATTAAAGGGGAAGAGAACAGGAAGGGGGGGCGGAACCAGTTGTTTGCTGATTTGTGCTTGATCTCCTTGATCTGAGTTCCTGCAGGATATTGCGAACCTATTTTTCCCTTCCCTTCTTCTGGCAGCATCCCTTGATGCCAGGGGCTGGAATCCACCCTCTGAACCCCCTTCCTCTTTGCCACTGATCAATAACCAGCCCTGCGGCTAATGACTTCCCCAACCCTTTTGTGGAGCGCATCATTCAGACAGCCAGGGCTGACTCAGGAGCCCACTCATCTCTCCCCCCCTCCCTCTGGACACTGACTAATCACCACCATTAGATGCAGAATTACCAGCAAAGGATGAAGGTGCGGAGAGGACTGACCCCATGTTTAATGCAACTGATGACCAAGTGCCCATCGCAGCCTACAATGCAAAGGGAATTTTAATCACCTTCACAGCAAAGCACTTCTACATCTTTCCCAGCTGTCTCACTCACGGGAAGGAAATGTGCCTAAGAGAGCCAGTTTGCTGTAGTGGTTAAGTGTGCGGTTCTCTTATCTGGGAGAGCCGGGTTTGATTCCTCCACTTGCAGCTGCTGGATTGACCTTGGGTCAGCCATAGCTCTCATAGAGGTTGTCCTTGAAAGGGCTGGGAGAGCTCTCTCAGCCCTACCCACCTCACAGGGTGTCTGTTGTGGGAGAAGAAGATAAAGGAGATTGTAAGCCGCTCTGAAACTGGATTCAGAGAGAAGGGCGGGATATAAATCTACAGTCTTCTTCTTTGAAACCATAGATTTATACCCCGCCCTTCACTCTGAATCAGAGTCTCGGAGTGGCTTACAATCTCCTTTACCCTTCTCCCCTTCACAACAGGCACCCTGTGAGGTAGGTGGGGCTGAGAGAGCTCTCCCAGAAACTGCCCTTTCAAGGACAACCTCTACAAGAGCTATGGCTGACCCAAGGCCAATTCAGCAGCTGCAAATGGAGGAGCAGGGGCTAAAGATCCTTCAGAGGATCGCCTGAAGAACCAGAAGGGCCATGGCATAGGGATGCTGCCCAGAGTCATCTGGCAGGCATAAAGGAATAGAGTTGCCACCTTAGGGTTGGGTAATCCTAGTGTTGTCAGCCTCCATGTGGGGCCTGGAGATCTCCTGCTATCTCTTGCTATTGCAATTTCTCTCCTGCTCTAAGGATTTGGTTGCCACCATGAGGACTAGCAACTTATGCCTGGAAATGCTGAGATGTTCAGAAATCACCCCAAGGTCCCAGATCATGTTAGACTCTGTTCTGCATGGTGAAATCAGGGCTGGATGAACAATTAGGCACTGACCTATGGGCCCCCAGGCCTTTAGAAGCCCCAGGCCAGCATTTTCCCATTCCCCTCCCCCCACCCTCTGCTTGCAGCCCTCCCACAGCCTGCACATGCAGCTAGCAACTGAGCCACTCTTTGCCTGACTTGCCTGGTGTGGCTGATGCTGGCTTCGTTGCCAAGTGCCTCTCCCCCACAGCTTTGCCAAAGGGGCTTTAGAGGAGGTGGCTGCAGCTGGAGACACGGGTGGTGGAGTGGGTGCTCTGACTTTGAGATAATTTGCGAGGGGGCCCCTTGAGATTTTGACTGCCTAGGGTCCTCCTCAGGGTTGAATCCAGCACTGGGTGGAATTGCAGCCCTGAACATCTCCAGACACTGACTACGCAAGGCGTTTGTCAACCCAACACAATTCCCCGGGTTTGCTAATCTAAGATTAGTCATCTTGTTTTCAACCTATTTGCTGCAGCTGGATAGATATTTTTGTGTTTGAAAACGAAACAGGCGTTGGATTGTTATGGAAAAGGACAACGCAATCATTCAGTACCACTGTTGTGTTTTATAGCCATTAAAAAAATAAATAAAGCTACACCGAAAAACAGAGACGGGTTCACATCTCTCCTTGTTTTCTTCCTTCCTGCGACCCCAGGCCAAACTCTCTCTCTCCCTCTTGCTCTCTCTGGATGTCTAAAGCCCCGCAGCCTGACAAATTTTGCTATTTGTTATGCACAGTCAAAGCCTAAGATCACGTCTCGGCCTTGAGTTTTCTTTTATTTACCAACCGGTATCAATCATCAGCTTTGGAACTATACTCAGGGTGTCTGCTTGCAGGTGTTTCTTGCTTTCTTTATGATCCCAAGTTCAGAAAAGTCCTCACTTGCAACGTAATTCTGACTGA
The DNA here is from genome assembly GCF_032191835.1 of Heteronotia binoei. Lineage (NCBI taxonomy): Eukaryota > Metazoa > Chordata > Lepidosauria > Squamata > Gekkonidae > Heteronotia > Heteronotia binoei. The sequence goes on along the minus strand of NC_083234.1, from coordinate 18,738,435 downwards.
TCTATAGCCCCAAAGTAATAAGAATGTTCCTGTACCTGAAATAGCGGTACTGAAGAGAGAATTTCAGCAGGCAGGGCTCCCCCATGCTCTTGTGTGCTGAAATCCAGCCAACTCTGTTAAAAGCACAGGACCTCACTTAGAGTTGCCAGTCTTCAGATGGGGATGGGAGATCCCTCAGAATCATGACTGATCTCTAGACTACATGGTTAACTTATGCATTCCATTTTTCCTGGAGAAAATGGCTGCTTTTGGAAGGTGGAATCTATGGCATTATACCCTACTCAGGTCCAGGGCTTTTTTTTTTTTGCAGTAGGAACTCTTTTGCATATTAGGCCACACACCCCTGATGCAGCCAGTCCTCCTGGAGCTCACAGTAGGCCCTGTACTAAGAGCCCTGTAAGCTCTTGGAGAATTGGCAACACTAGGGTGTGTGTCCTAATATGCAAAGGAGTTCCTGCTACAAAAAAAGCCCTGCTCAGGTCCCTCCCCTCTCTAAAGCCTACCCCTCAAATCTCCAGGAATTTCCAAACCCAGAACTGGCAACCCTACCTCAATTGTCTGTTGGAAGGTCTGATTAGAAAGAAGTCTAGCTTGGTTAGAAAGAAGTCTAGGCTGAACAATTTTTGTGCATGTGTGGCTGTGACTATTTTTAGAGATGGTGTAAAACTCAGGGCTTTTTTGAGCAGGAACACACGGGAACACAGTTCCAGCTGACTTGGTGTCAGCGGCGTCACTAGGGCGGGGCCAAGGGGGCCATCGGCCCTCCCCCAGAGCATTCTCATTGGCCCCAGGCACTGACCCATGACCGCCCCCCAACAGGAAGGGGCTGGCCCTGGGACTAGAATGCTGCTGCTGTGTGTGGGCTGGCCGGGATTCTGAAACCGGGGCCGTGCTGCCGCCGGCTCAGCTAAAAGCGTGTGGGTGAGTGGGGGAAACTTAAATGCTGCAAAACTGGTATCTTGGATTACGGGGGCTGGTCATGTGACCAGAGGGTGGATGAGGGAGGGGCCATGTGAAGTGGGTGAGGTTGTGTGCGGAGGGGGTGACGCAGCCCTCCAAAAGGGGTGATGCCCAATGGGGGGGGTGACTTGAATCAGTTACACCCCAGGGTGCAACCCACCCTAGTGACGCCTCTGCTTGGTGTCAGGGAGTGTGGCCTAAAATGGAAATAAGTTCCTGCTGGGCTTTTTCTACAAAAAAGCCCTGGTAAACTTAAGCATTGGGGAGCTCATAATGGTGAATGGAAGAATTCTCCTTCCCAATTCTTGATGAGCTGAGTCCAAACTCCACTGAAGTTGGCAACCAGCTCATAATGAGTGAACCCCAGTACCATCACTTGTTGTGGTCATGGCTACTAAATACTCTTGTCCCCAAATGCACCTGGTTGTCAATATTGCAATCAGGAAGCCAACTCTGTGAGGCTTCCATTTCTGGTTAGTATCTAAAATGCTGAAACAGTAGACTGTCACATGACAGTACCCTAGGTTGCCAGCCTCTAGGTGGGACCTGAAGATCTCCTGACAATACACCTGATTTCCAAACTACAGAGATCAGCTCCCCTGGAGAAAGTGGCTGTTTCAGAGGCTTGACTTTATGGTATGTCAAAGAGTCTAGGAAAAACTGAAGACTGGTGCCACCTCAAATCTCCACAAATTTCCCAACCTGGAATTGATAACCCTAGGCATGAGAAACCCTGGGATTTGGTTTGCTGCAATAAATTTGTTAATCCTGAACACCTCACAAGACACTTTGTCACTTGTAGTATCTTTGATGTCCCCAACAAGGGCTCAGGTGCACTCAAAAACTGTAGCATTCCAGGTGTTTTGAGTGACCAGGGTTTTGCCATTTCTGGAACCAGGAAGAAATGGAGGCTTGGCAAAGGTCTCCCATAAGATCCCATGAGACATTACAGAAGTTGTTAATTCATTGGGGTACCTACAAGTCAGAATTGATTTGAGGGGACATAATGCACCAGCCACTTTGGAAGTCATCCTTCAGATTCACTGTTGTTGCAAGTCCAGAAGGGTACTTTCTACACCCATCACACCAAGAGATGAAACATGGCACATTGGTGCAAAAAAATAATACCGCAAACAGTTGAAGATAATGCAAATGAGTGAATCAAACCACACATTATTCAGCGACTTTTTGCTGCTCGAAGCAAAAACGGAGCACCATGACTTGAACGTGCTTGCAGAGTGGCTGGGTTGGGCTAGGCTATGATGACTTGGTTGATAGCGGCACCATACGTGTTCATTTCCAACTGAACTTGTCCATTTCCTAAGTGACAGAAGTTCATATTTCATTGAAAGAAAGAAATTGTGACTTAAAGTATGTCTCCGGAAACTCTAGAAAACACTTAGATAAGAACATTGTCAAGAGTATCTGGATACAAGCTTCAAGTCACAATTTCTTTCTTTTCATGGAATATGGACTTCTGTCACTTAGGAAATGGACAAGTTCAGTTGGAAATGAACACATATAGTGCTGCTATCAACCCAGCCATCATAACCCAGCCCAACCCAACCACCCTGCAAGCACGTTCAAGTCATGGTGCTCCATTTTTGGCAGACTGGGAAAAAAGGCAGCACCAGCTAGATTCGGGGAGGGATGGTGGTTCAGTAGTAAAGCATCTGCTTGGTAAGCAGAAGGTCCCAGGTTCAATCCCCAGCATCTCCAACTAAAAAGGGTCCAGGCAAATAGGCATGAAAACCCTCAGCTTGAGACCCTGGGGAGCCGCTGCCAGTCTGAGTGGACAATACTGACTTTGATGGACCGAGGGTCTGATTCAGTTTAAGGCATCTTCATATGTTCATATCTGAACCAGGAGACACCCTATCTGCATTTGAAAGACAAATTGCTCAGACTGAAGAGCCAAGCCAGAGGTATATTTGTAGGGTCAGGTAAAACTCTATTGAAGAAGAAGAAGAAGAAGATATTGGATTTATATCCTGCCCTCCACTCCGAAGAGTCTCAGAGCGGCTCACAATCTCCTTTACCTTCCTCCCCCACAACAGACACCCTGTGAGGTGGGTGGGGCTGGAGAGGGCTCTCACAGCAGCTGCCCTTTCAAGGACAACCTCTGCCAGAGCTATGGCTGACCCAAGGCCATTCCAGCAGGTGCAAGTGGAGGAGTGGGGAATCAAACCCGGTTCTCCCAGATAAGAGTCTGCACACTTAACCACTACACCAAACTGGCTACTCCAGTCACATGACCCCTGCTGAACTGTAGCTGCAATACCACCTTCAGGCCATTTACAAATGGTGGTGCTGCTGAAGAGCATCAGAGAACTGGACAAATGTGTCCTCCCTGAATTACTGTGGGCATTTAGGTTCCTGTATCCCTCTGCCAGGGCCCCCAAATTCAGACCTCCAGTGCAATTTCTCTAGTGCACACTGCTACTAAGATGCCCAGGGAATAGCGCTGAGGGCAAGCTTCTAAAGAAGAAGACATCAAACAATGTCAGCAAACAAAGTTGGCAGGAACTCTAATTCAGGATGTCCCTTCTTTCCAACTGTTCTCTGTACTGGAGCCCTTCACTTCACATCACCCCAAGCGGTGAATGAAAAACTATGCCTGAGATTTGCTTTGTAGATCAAGATTGAGTAGACGTGTCGACTTAGTTGGGCTGCAGAAATGACTGATGGCTGGTTTCAAAGGCAATTAAGCTGCAAGAGTACTATGATAGACCACACAGACGCCTCCCTTCTTGTCTGCCAGCCTTTATCTCCTCAGCAGCCTCCTGCACCTACTCCGGACTTTTCTCCCCGGAAGCTCCCGCTAAGTCCCTTTGTCTTTCACACACAGCAATTACTCGCTCCCTCTGAAGGATGGATGGCCGTTCCCAGCTTCCTTCTTTAATATCAGTCCTCTAGCAATTGTATTTTATTGAAGGGGGGGAGGATATTGCTTACATAGCTCCTTCTTCTCCCTGGCTTGGGGTTTTTCCATACTGGGTTTTAGTACCAGGTTGGCTTCTTAAGTGCATGAGCCTTTCTTCTTTCTTAAACATGATAAAAAAGTAAAGGTAAAGGTACCACCAGTCGTTTCCAACTTTGGGGTGACATCGCATCACAACATTTTCACAGCAGACTTTTTACAGGGTGGTTTGACATGGCCTTCCCCAGTCATCTACACTTTCCCCCCCCAGCAAGCTGGGTACTCATTTTATCGACCTCGGAAGGATGAAAGGCCGAATCAACCTTGAGCCGGCTACCTGAACCCAGCTTCCGCCGGGATCCAACTCAGGTCGTGAACAGACAGCTTGGACTGCAGTTACCACTCTGTGCCATTGGACTACTCTTAAACATGATACCATCTGCCAATTGTTGCTCTCCTGGTTTTTTTTTTCTGTTTTTTTTTTCCAGAATACTTTTATGGTGGGAGGGAACATGGGAACAACTCAGGTACAGCAATAACCACAGTATGTGTGCAATGCCATGAAGAAAACAACAACAATGCAGTTAAGAAGCCAAGCTGGGGGGGAAACCTGAAAAAGCCTTTGAACTCTATTTGTCACTGTTGGAATGCAGACCTCCCAGGGCCCTAAAGGGGGAAAGGGTAGGTTAGAAGAGGGTCTCCACTGGGAATGCACAAAACATGTGCCAGCGTGGATCATGTCCCCTTTGCTGGTTGACAGAAGGAAGCCAATTTTTATTATTATATATATTGGCATTTTTTTATTATTATATATAATCATATCAATATTGATATAGAAGAGCTAGATGTTTATGTTTATGTTTATTTGAGATTTGAGTCCAGTTTGAGATCTCCAGGCCCCACCTGGAGGTTGGCCACCCTAGATCTTTCCCATTCTGAGCTGCCATTTTGCCAGGGGAACTGATCTTTCCAGTCCACATATCAGCCATAAAACAATGAAAACTCCTGGCTGCACCTGGATGTTGGCAACCATATTCTCCTGGAGAAGCAAGTACAACTTTGCTCTGCTTCCACAGCCTTCCCCTGCATTCCAGGTATGCCACAATCTTGAAAGTGATAACTTAAAAGCCCCAAATCACATGATATGGCACCAGCCACAGTAGCTCTCTCTTCACTTAGGCACTACTGAGAGTCAGGAATCACTTAGCTTTGAAATGCAAGCATACTTCAGACTACTTCATGCACACAATACCAGAAAGAAAGTTGCCTTATATTCAGGGCTTTTTTTTTGTAGCAAGAACTCCTTTGCATATTAGGCCAAACTCCCCTGATGTAGCCAATCATCCTGGAGCTTACAGGGCTCTTATTCCAGGACCTACTGTAAGCTCCAGGAAGATTGGCCTACATCAGGGGTGTATGGCCTAATATGAAAAGGAGCCCTTGCTACAAAAAAAGCCCTGCATACTTAATAAGACTATTGGTCCATCAAGGTCAATATTGTCCACTCAGACTGGCAGTGGCTTTCCAGAATTAACTGGAGACTGAATCTGGGACCTTTGAAATGGAAAGCAGAGGCTTTTCCACTGGGCAGCAGCCCCTCCCCTGATTTTGCCCAGAAGTACTAATTTTGACTCCTGGAAGATGCCTATTTGCACCACCACAACCAACATGATTCCTGATGAGTGGTTTTATAGAAGTGTTTCAAATTTCAATGCCTTTGTTTTCTGCGGTTCCAGTTTCCCAGCTTCTGGGGTGAAAGACTGCAGGCAGAGGCTTCTGGGGAAATGATCAATACTTCATTAAAACTATCTTATCCTCAGCTTGAGAGTCGAGGTTTAAACCTGTGTGTTTCTCAGTTTCCTTTGCCTCGTTTTGGCCTGACCTTTCCTGACTCAGTAGCTACCCAGAATCCTGCCTGGTCTGTCGTCCTGTTCCTTTCACTGGTTTTCCTGATCTTGCCTGAAAGCACTGCTTTTGACTCCAGAAGGCTACCTGTTTGCAACCTCACAACCAGCTTGCTTCCTGCTGTTTGATTTTTGTATATGGGCTCCAAATGATCAAAGCTCATTGCCAATTTTAAAAGGGCTGAATCCGAGGAAGGGCTGTGGCTCAGTGGCAGAGTATCTGCTTGGCATGCAGAAGGTCCCAGGTTCAGTCCCCAGTATCCCCAATTAAAACACTCAGATACAGGGTTGCTAATCCAATTCAAGAAATATCTGGGGACTTTGGGGACGGAGTCAGGAGACTTTGGAGGTGGAGCCAGGAGACTTTGGGGGTGGAGCCAGGACACTTTGGAGGTGGAGCCAATAGAAAGATTGTGACAAGCATAATTGAACTCCAAAGGGAGTTCTAGTAGGGTTGCTAAGTCTGACTCAGAAAATATCTGGGGACTTTGGGGGTGGAGCCAGGAGACTTTCACATTCCCTAAAATAAATAAGTAAAAAAAAACCCCAGCAGTGCCGTTCCCCTGAATACAGTCATCATTTCCTCACGCCAACCAGCTGCACCTCCTCTGTATTCTCTCTCTCTCTCTTACACACACACACACACACACACACAGCAGCCAAAATAAACAGTTTACAATTCCACACTTGTGTGGTCTCACTAGGGCAATTTACTCACAAGTTGCGTTCCAAGTTCTAAAGAATAACACAAGGAAACTAAAGGTTCTAGTTTACCCTTTCCTGTGCAAATGACCTCTGAGAAGATTATAAAACCAACACCATTCCTGGGCTCCTTCCATTCCCTCCCACCAAGCACATTGTTCTGCAGACTTGTCCCGCCCCCAGCCTGGTCTCAGATTTAAAGGCACAGAGCACCTTTCTAGGAAAAAAGCCATTCCCAACATCTTCTTAAGCCTTTGAGGTTTGAAGGCACATGGAGGCTGTTGGGGCGGGGCGGGAAGGAGCCTGCCAAAGTGGGGGAACCCCCGCTGGGACCTGGGGACTGGCAAGCCTACACAGATATGAGATGAGGTGGAAGAGCCACTACCAGTCTGAGTAGACAATACCGACCTTGACGGGACCAAGTCTGTGATTACTGATGGCAGCTTTATGTGTATTGAGTTTATTCTCAAACTGACTGACACAAGTTTAATGTGAATGGCACAGATACAAAGTTATCAAGGTTAAAACCATAAGCCCCTAAGTATATCCCATTTAAAGAGTTTACTGCACTTTGCATTGCTTAATTACAGTGTATTGCTGAAATTACAAAAGCCAGCTGTTTCATATTTGAAGGGATGCCTATGGGTGCAGGAGTGGCATTTTAAATAAGAAAAGGATTTTCTAAAAATAAAAATGAAATCATTGCTTCATTGGGAGGGAAGGCTTGTTTATAGGGCACAGGCTGTGGCTCACTGGCAGAAGACACACCTCACATAGAGAATACCCCAATTGCAGCTCTTGGAGTCTCTGGATAAAGTATCAGAGTCTCTAGTCTCAAGTACTGAATCTTGGGAAAGGCCTTTCTCTGCCTGAGATCCATAGAAACAGCAGCCCAATGGAGCAGACAAAGTAGACGAGAGCATCGCTTTGTTTGTGTGTGTGGTAAACAGCAACATGTTCCAGAAATATCACTGACAAATTTTTATGGGAATCAGAGGAACAATGCTTTTTTTTTTTTTTTTTTTTTGCAATCAAGTCACATATGACATATGGTGACCCTGGTGGGGTTTTCAAGGCAAGAGATGTTCAAAGGGTTTTTTTGTAGCAGGAACTCCTTTGCATATTAGGCCACACACCCCTGATGCATGTAGCCAATCCTCCAAAAGCTTACAGGACTCTTTCTACAGGGCCTACTGTAAGCTCCTGGAGGATTGCCTACATCGGGGTGCGTGACCTAATATGCAAAGAAGTTCCTGCTACAAAAAAAAAGCCCTGTATCCCTCCAGTGTCCTCCCAACCTGGGGGGCCCTCTTGCACTAGCTTGTCCAAGATGGTGGGGGATCTTGGTGGTACAGAGACTGAGAACCAACCTCCAAAGTCAAAAAGGATTTACCGAAAAGAAAATATTTATAAGCATCCTTAAGCACAACACTAGATCAGCAAATGGATTTCAAAAGAAATTTGGTCATCGGCGCTATCCCCTGTCCCTCTTCTTGACATACCTTAACTCATGTTAACATAAGGGCAGGCACTAATCTTAAAAAGTTACAAAGTTCCTACCTGTGTTCCCTTACCTGGGAGACCACTTGGTCAGAAAAAAGATGGCTGTCTGCTTGCAGACCAGAGCACAGCATCCTCCCTAGCCAAGCATTCCAAGGAGGCATTGCAAGGAAGTTTTCTTAACCCTCTGTCTCCACCCACTTTACATCACTCTCTCCACCTCCTTGACCTGGTCCACCTAGGTCACTGGTGCATCCTGGGAGCCCTCCTGAAAGGCATTCCGGGAAATGTCCAGGAATCTCCTGGGAACTTCCTAGCACCAAATTCCTTAGTAGGTTTTCTATCCGGGCCATTAGCATATGTATAGACGTTATTTAGCAGGTCACTGAACTGGCTCCCTGCCACTTCCAGGGAGAGAGAGAGAGAGAGAGAGAGATCACATGTTTAAAACTTGGCGGGGTGGGGAGGTTCTTCACACACCCTTTGTCCTGCCAGTTAATATGAATTTTTTAGCAATTCCCAACTATAGTCCAGCATTTCTTTATTTTTTTCCCTCCCAATTTATATTCTGCTCTACCCCATGATTGTGGGGCTCAGAGTGGATTACTACATAAATAAGCAGTTTAAAAACAATTAAAATCTATACATACAATTCAACAATTGACCAGATGGTGCATAACTATATCACTGATTCCCGGGAGAGAGGGGAAGGGAAGAAGCAGAGGGCAGCGTATAAATAAAAACTCCCTAGTAATTACCCATAAACCTGGAGGTAGAATTCTATTTTGCAGGCCCTGAAGAATTCAGCTAAGTCCCACGGGGTTTGGATCTCATTTGGAATTGCATTCCACAAAACTGGACTATCATCGAAAAGGCTCTAGCTCCAGAGGAGGCCAGGCGAGTGGTCCTTGACCCTGGGACTGTCAGCGACTTGTTACCTAAGGAGCATAATGGTCTTTGGGGAATATGCCAGGAGAAACAGTTCTGAAGTTATGTTGATCGAGACCATGAAGAGTTTTAAAGGATGAATGTGCTTCCTTCAGTTGTTCTGTTGTTCAGTGCCGGATTAAACCCTGTGAAGGCCATTAGGCAGTCAGTATCTCAGGGGCCCACTCGCAAATTATCTCAGAGTCGGAGTGCCCGTCCTGCTGCCTGTGGCCCCCACTGCAGCCTGCAGGCACCTTCTCAAAAGCCCCTTTTACTAAGCTGCCGGAGAGAGGAAGAGAGAGGCAAACTTGGCAATGCCACCAGCAGCAGATGCACCAGGTAGGGTTGCCAAGTCCAATTCAAGAAATATCTGGGGACTTTGGGGGAGGAGCCAGGAGACTTTGGGGGTGGAGTCAGGAGACATTAGGGGTGGAGCCAAGATCAAGGCTGTGACAAGCATAATTGAACTCCAAAGGGAGTGCTGGCCATCACATTTAAAGGGACGGCACACCTTTTCAATGCCTTCCTTCCATAGGAAATAATGAAAGATAGGGGCACCTTCTTTAGGGGCTCATAGAATTGGACCCCCTGGTCCAATCGTTTTGAAACTTGGGGATTATTTTGGGGAGAGGCACTAGATGCTATAATGAAAATATGGTGCCTCTACCCCAAAAAACAGCCCCCCCAGAGCCCCAGATACCCGCAGATCAATTCTCCATGATTTTCTATGGGAATAAATCTCCATAGGGAATAATAGAGTTCTCAGCAGACATTTCCCTCCCCTCCCCCTGCTTTCTGACGACCCCGAAGCGGGGGGAGGGTCTCCAAACCGGGGGATCTCCTGCCCCCACCTGGGGATTGGCAACCCTAGCACCAGGCAAGTCGGGCAAAAAGCAGCTCAGGTGCTGGCTTTGCATGCAGGCTCCAAGGGCTGCAAGCAGGGGGTGGGAATAGGGTGGGGGAGCCGGCCTGGGGCCCCTAAAGGCGTGGGGGCCCATAGGCCAGTGCCTACTTGGCCTAATTGTTAATCCAGCCCTGGGGACTGGGTTGTTATATGAAGACTGCATTCCAAGGTAGATACTGTGGAAGTGGGCGGAGAAAGCTTGAAACACTGAATCAAATGACCTTGGGTTGTTCATGGTATGAGTTACATAGAGTGAAATGGTTGGAACCAGTTGATAAAACTAAGATAGTGCTATTTTTATTAAAGTTTGAGGGCCCAAAGATTGCTTTAGCCATCCCAAACTGCTTCTTGGTGGTGGTGATGATACATGTACACACATGAAGCTGCCTTAAATCAGACCCCTGGTCCATCACGGTCAGTATTGTCTATTCAGTATTGTCAGTTCATGGTCTCAGGTAGAGGTCTTTCACATCACCTACTGTCAGAGTGGTAAGCTCCAGTACTGCAGTCTAAGCTCTGCTCACGACCTGAGTTTGATCTGGGTGGAAGCTGGGTTCACGTGACTGGCTCAACGTTGACTCAGCCTTCCATCCTTCCAAGGTCGGTAAAATGAGTACCCAGCTTGCTGGGGCTAAAGTGCAGATGACTGGGGAAGGCTATGAAAAACCACCCTGCAAAAAGTCTGCCAAGCAAATGTGATGTGACATTACCCCATGGGTTGGTAAGAACGTAAGAGAAGCCATGTTGGATCAGGCCAATGGCCCATCCAGTCCAATACTCTGTGTCACACAGTGGCCAAAAAAACAGGTGCCATCAGGAGGTCCATCAGTGAGGCCAGAACACTAGAAGCCTTTCCACTGCTGCCCCCCTGCCCAGCACGAAGAATACAGAGTATCACTTGCCACCAAACAGAGAGTTCCATCTATACCTCGTGGCCAATAGCCACTGATGAACCTCTGCTCCATATGTTTATCCAGTCCCCTCTTGAAGCTCCTGTGGTAGTGAATTTGGTAATGACTCAGTGCTTGCACAGGGGACTACCTTTACCTTTCCTGTCAGATCCTTTAACTTCAGACGCTAGGGATTGAACTTGGGACCTCCTAAATGTCAAGTGGAGGCTCTTCCACTGAGCTACAGCCCTTCCCCTTGTGATTGTGTTGGAGGGAAATATATACTTCAAATGAAAGGGCTAATAATACAATTTAGTAATAATAATTTTAAGAGCCTAATTTTAAATCTAGAAATAACATAGATCGATAGGGTTGCCAGCTCTGGGTTGGAAAATACTTGAAGATTTTGGGGGTGGAATCTGAGGAGGGCGTGGTTTGGGGAGGGGAGGGACTTTAGTGCCACAGAATCCACCTTTCAAAGCAGCCATTTTCTCCAGGGTAAGAAGCTGATCTGTGTTGCCTGGAGATCAGTTGTAATCAGGGGTGAAATTCTAGCAGGACCTCCTTTGCATATTAGGCCACACACCCCTGATGTAGCCAATCCTCCAAGAGCTTACAAAAAAGAGCCTTGTAAGCTCTTGGAGGACTGATTACATCAGGGGGTGTGGCCTAATATGCAAAGGAGCTCCTGCTAGAATTCCACCCCTGGTTGTAATAGTGGGAGATCTCCAGCTAACTCCTGGAGGTTGGCAGCCCTAAGCAGCAACTGGTGAAGAGTGCGCTATTAATTGCAGCTGCAGTGCTCCAGAAACGCACCTACTGTAATCGAACTGCACCATTAAGTCCATGACAGAGTTGCAAATAAATCCTTAATAAATATTCTGTCATAAAATCCCTTGTTTTTTAATTATGCAAATTATGTATCTTTTTAGAGCTAAAATTAATTGTGCGTTTGAAGGGAGCTTCATTTCCTTTCCCACCTGAGCAGGAAAAAAAATAGAGCCCCCCCTCCCCCACCCCGTACCTATTCCTGATCACTGTGGGGCTCAGAAAGACACAGCTACACAATGTAGACAGTGTGTGAATAATTAAGTGTTGAATCTTCTTCAGGCAAAGTGTTCTGAGAGAGAGAGAGGGCGGAAAAAAACGCTAAAATGAAAATGGAATAAATAAGAGGAATGCTAGCAAATTTTGCCAGCTTTCTGAGTTGATTTGATTATCCTCGGTTTGATTTAGCATCTCCCTTGTGGGAACTGAACCCATGCACTCACTTCTTGTACACATTTTCTGTTTCCTTGTGCTGAATTGTCTCTCTCCATAAAATGTACATTTTTTTCCAACACTATTTGTGCACAATAAACATTGGGCATATAAATCACACGCATTGTAGAAAGGAATTGTCTTAAAGGCCCGTAAAAATACATGCACAGACCAAACAAAGCATCAGCAAGGAAAATGGATAAAACAAAACTGTTCATGGTGAGAGAGAGAGGAATCTTTGTCCATCCTAATAGATAACCTCATCTTCAGACTGGCATATCTGTAATCCTCTGGGATGTATTAAGAGAATATTCAATACGCTGTTCAAAGCAGAAGACCATAAACCTATTTCTGCATATGTTGGAGCTGTTTGTTTGCTTTATGAAGGACAAAACACTCTGCACATGCTCAGAGGCACTCATATTCACAGTGAGTCCACTGTGTTTCAAACAGGCTTTGGGGTTTCGGCTCCAGTGAGCCCAAGCTAGGGGCTGTGATTCAGGGGCAGAGCCTCTGCTTTGCATGCAGAAAGTCACAGGTTCCACCCCTGACATATCCAGTGAAATGGACCAGGTACGCAGATGATGTGAAAGACAATTGGAGAGCTGCTGCTAGTCTGAGTAGACAGTACTGAGCTGACCTTGATGGGCAAAGGGTCTGATTCAGTAGAAGGCAGATTCACAGGGCTATTTTTCGGAGCAAGAACACACAGGAACAGAGTTCTGGCTGGCTTGATGTCAGAGGGTGTGGCCTAATATGCAAGTGAGTTCCTGCTGGGCTTTTTCTACAAAAAAAGCCCTGCAGATTCATGTGATTGTATGTACCTCTGGAAATAGTCGGAGTTTTGGCAAGTTTGCTTGATTTTGCTTTAGCAGAGATCCCAGGGGACATTTCCAGACACGACCACAACCCCACATAGAAGCATCATTGTGCACTGGTTCTCTCTCTGTCCCTAGCCTACGATGGACTCACGCCACCAAGGGGGAGAGGACGGAGAGCCTGAAGAGCTTTTTATTTCCTGCGACACGCCAAGGCCGATGACAAGTTTGCTTTGGGCGCGTGCAATAATATTCGGAAAGGAAACGCCGAATCAATCTATTGAAGGAAAAATTAATGCGCTCATTAAAAGACTTCATTATTGACATCATCATCTGGTTATTTCCTCTGACATCAATTTCATTTCCGACTACGGAGCCGTGGCTCTTTGCAGACTTATCTGGCGCTCTGCAGGTGTCTGTTGTCTCAGGAACGTTTACAGCCCTCGAGGTGATCAAACAGCCTCGGAATAGACCCCCACGGCTCCTCCTACCCGCACACAGGTGTGCTGTCCAACCGGGCACTCCTGCCTCACAAATGCTGTCTCACGCGTAAGATGTCTGCTTGCTTCTCATGGTTGTTGTTTTTTTTTCTTAAGTGTCATGCCATCTGCGTCTCTTTGAGTGAAAGGAAATGTCCCCTTGATACCAAGGATTGTGGCCCTCTCAGGCCTTCTCATGCCCATCCCTACTCCGGAACCTCAGGCAAAATTTCCCCCCGCTCCCTCCTTTTCTCACTCTTGGGTGGTTGTGGAGGAAGTTAATTTCTTTTAAAAGACTGCCGAAATGGAAAAATCTGCTGGGCATAACCCCAATCTTCTGTATATTTAAGCTTGGGTAGAAAGTTCACCATGCACAAAAGTAAAGCACCTCTTCAAACACAACACATAATTAACTTATGGGATTTATTACCACGAGATGTGTTGACATTTCCTGGTTAAAGCTCAAACTAGACATGAGGGTAAGATCTAGACTAGCTGTCTCCCCCACCCTGCCTCAGACAGTCTTAAAAAAAAAAATTCCCCTTGGTTTATCAGGTCTTTATGCCCCCACTTTTCTCCTTTATCCCCCCCCCCCAACATACCTGCACCATAAATAATTGGGACAGGTTAGGCTAGGAACTCCCCAAAAATTGCCCAATGAGCTTTTTAGATTAATAGGAATTCGAACTCGGGTCTCCTTGACTGGAGTGGTTTGCTGCTCTGGTGGTGGAAAGCGCCATCAAGTCACAGCTGACTTAAAGCAACCCTGTAGAGATTTCAAGACAAGAGACATTCAGAGATGGTTTGCCATTGCTTGCCTCAGGCCTCAGATTCATCAGGAACTCACAGGAGCACAGCTTCTGAACCTTTCTGAGAGTTCTGACTCCTCCTTCCCACCTTGGTCATTGAATAGCAGGTGCAGCTGCATAACAATCCCTGGATGAGCTCCACCGCCTATTTTTCCACAAAGCGAACCCTGGCCTGCCTCCATGTCATGACCCATATAGTCAAAGCAATGGTATTCTCAGTAGTAATGTATAGCTGTGAGAGTTGGACCATAAGGAAGGTCAAGCACCAATGAATGGACACTTTCGAACTGTGGTGCTGGAGAAGACTCTTGAGAGTCCCTTGGATGGCAAGGAGATCAAATCAGTTATTGCTAAAAGGAAATCAACTCTGACTGTTTCCTGGAAGGTCAGATACTGAAGCTGAAGCTCAAATATGTTGACCACCAAATGAGAAGGGAGCACTCACTGAAGAAGATCCTGATGCTGGGAAAGATTGAAGGTAAAAGAAGAAGGGGACAGCAAACAATGAGATGGTTAGACTGTGTTATCGATGCAACGAGCATGAATTTGAGCAAACTTAGGAGGACAGTGGAAAATAGAAGGGCCTGGCATAATGTGGTCCATGGGGGCATGAAGAGTTGAACTCCACTGAGCAACTGAACAACAACAACAACAATGTCACGACCCTGGTATTGCTTGGAGGTACTAGCCAGGCTCGACCCTGCTTAGCTTCTGAGATCTGATGAGATTGGGCTATCCTGGGTTATCCAGGTTAGGGCATTTGCCCCTCTAGCCCTCTAAAAACTCCCTGCTATATAAAACAAGGTGTGCTTCTAAGGAACACACAGGAAAAGAGAGCTTTGCCTTTTCCACTTCCTTCCAGATCTCTCTCCCACAGCCCACTCTCTGCCCTGCCTAGCTCCAATATAGAAGTGAACCTGTGGTGATAACCTTTAAAATCAGGATGGACTCAGCCGTTTCGCTCATATCCCCCTTTTGATATTAACATCACACCTAGGGATGCCAGCCTCCAGGTTGCAGGCTGTAGATCTCCAGGGATTACAAGGGATCTGAAGACTACAGAAATCATAGAATCATATAGTTGGAAGGGGCCATAGAGGCCATCTAGTCCAACCCCCTGCTCAATGCAGGATCAGCCTACAGCATCCCTGACAAGTGTTTGTTCAGCCGCTGCTTAAAGATCGCCATGTATAAATCTATGGTGCGGTCTCATTTGGAATACTGTGTACAATTCTGGTCACCGCACCTCAAAAAGGATATTATAGCATTGGAAGAAGTCCAAAAAAGGGCAACTAGAATGATTAAAGGGTTGGAACTCTTTCCCTATGAAGAAAGGTTAAAACACTTGGGGCTCTTTAGCTTGGAGAAACGTTGACTGCGGAGTGACATGATAGAGGTTTACAAGATTATGTATGGGATGGAGAAAGTAGAGAAAGAAGTCCTTTTCTTCCTTTCTCACAATACAAGAATTCGTGGGCATATATTTGGCCACTGAGTGACACAGAGTGTTGGACTGGATGGACCATTGGTCTGATCCAACATGGCTTCTCTTATGTTCTTAACTCACCATCTCCTTCAGAAGCTGATTCTACTGTTGAACAGCTCCTGCTGTAAAAAGGTCCTTCTTAATATCCAGCCAGTGCCTTCCCACCCTTAATATAAACTCATTATTGTGAGTCCTCTCCTCTGCTGAAAACAGGAACAGCTCCATGCCCTCTTCTAAGTGTAAAAGGTAAAGGTAAAAATAGTTCCCTGTGCAAGCACAGAGTCATTATTGACCCATGCGGTGATATCAAATCATAGTGTTTTCATGGCAGACTTCTTACAGGGTGGTTTGCCATTGCCTTCCCCAGTCATCTATACTTTTTTTATTTTTTATTTATTTGATTTGATTTGATTTATATCCCTCCCTACCCCACCGAAGCGGGCTCAGGGCAGCTCACAGCATAAAAATTCTAACAATAAAATTCAGAATTAAAATACAATCGTAATTTACATAGTTAAAACATTAATATCTATACATCAGTCCATATCAGTGTGCTATCTATAGACTTCCTTCAGTATTTCGGTGCTGGTCAGTTATAAGCCAACCGGAAGAGGACTGTCTTACAGGCCCTGCGGAACTGTCCAATATCCCGCAGGGCCCTGACCTCTTCCGGTAACTGGTTCCACCATCGGGGGCTGTAATTGAGAAGGCCCTGTCCCTGGTTGACTTCAACCGGGCCTCCTTTGGCCCGGGGATTACAAGCAGATTTCGAGAGCCAGATCGCAGTACTCTCTGGGGGACATATGGGAAGAGACAGTCCCTAAGGTAGGCAGGTCCTAGGCCATATAGGGCTTTAAAGGTAATAACCAGCACCTTGTACCAGACTCGGTATATTATTGGCAGCCAGTGCAGTCCCCGGAGGCCTGGCTGAATGTGCTCCTGTCTAGGGAGCCCTAATAACAGCCGAGCGGCAGAGTTCTGCAAGCTGGTGACTCATTTTACCGAACTCTGAAGGATGGAAGGCTGAGTCAACCTTGAGCCAGCTACCTGAACCCAGCTTCCGCTGGGATTGAACTCAGGTTCTTAGCAGAGTTTGGAGTTCAAACACTTAAAGAGAGTGATCATGATCCACATCAGCTTCTTTATGATTTACTTAAAACATGTATTCCATTTTGCCTGGAGAGGAGACTACTGAGAGGTAATATGATCACCATCTTCAAGTACTTGAAGGGCTGTCATATAGAGGATGGTGCAGAATTGTTTTCCGTTGCCCCAGAAGGTAGGACCAGAACCAACGGGTTGAAATTCTATCAAAAGAGTTTTCAGCTAAATGTTAGGAAGAACTTCTTGACAGAGTGGTTCCTCAGTGGAACAGGCTTTCTCATGAGGTGGTGGGCTCTCCTACTTTGGAGTTTTTTTAAACAGAGGCTAGATGGCCATTGACAGCAATGAAGATCCTGTGAACTTAGGCAGATCATGAACGGGAGGGCAGGAAGGGGTGCATCGGTGCTTAGTTCTTATGGCCCTTTCATCACACCAGAGATGTCACAGTGGGACATTGCTGTTTGGGGGTGGAGCCCCAGCCCACTCCCAGAATGTTCCCTCTCACCCCTGCTAGCATTTTATGGAGACCTGACAACCCTATTCAGATCCCACCCCCAAATCTCCAGGAATTTCCCTCCCCAGAGCTGGCAAATCGACATTCACTCTCCACCTTTGATTGTAACCTGAACTTCAGAAGAATGCCATCCTTGGTACCTGGAACAAACCCCAGGGTGGGAAGCAGTTTTTCCAGGGGCCATACCCTTCAGGCAACGGTGGTGAAACTATATTTCCCAGAGTTCAATGGTGCAGCAGCTCACAGGGCTGCAAAGAGCTTTACTGTAGCAGGGCCTCTTTACTGTCAGACTCCGAAGCATGAAGTGGAAAGATGTCCCTCTGGAGGGAATGTGGCTGTTTCCACACTGCAAACATGCTCACGTCTTTCGGAGCCCTGCTGGAAAAAACATTCCTTGAAGTTGTCTCTTTTCACTTGGAAATGAAAGCCCTCATGCCCTCCCCAGGCTATTTTGCTAATTCCGTGTATGAGCTCTCCCTGGGTGAGAGGTAATTCCATGCTCACTGCACAAACAGCATGTCAGGGAGCACTGAAGGTTTATGGCAAACCATCTCTGAACCTGTTTCACCTTGAGAACCCCAGGGGTCACTAGGGTTGCAAACCTCCAAGTAGTGGCTGGAGATATCCTGGAATTACAACCTGATCTCCAGACAACAGAGATCAGTTCCCCTGGAGAAAACGGCTGCTTTGGAGGTTGGAGTTTATGATATGATCTCCAGTTGAAGTCCCTCCCCTCCTCAAATCCCATACTTCCCAAAGCTCCATCCCCAAATCTCCAGGAATTTTCCAACCAGGAGCTTGCAAGTTGACCCAACCCCAACCCCAGAAATCTTTCCCATAGTTAGGGTTGCCAACCTCCAAGTCAGGGATGTAGATTTCCTGGGATTACAGCCAATACTCCCTCTAAATTGCAGTCTTGTGAGCAAAAATTCTATTTCGTGAGCTACTGGCATTAAAGTTGTGAGCTACTGCTTTGGAGGCATTTTTACTGAACTAAGACAAATATGTGTGAGCTGAAAGCTAAAAAACTTGTGAGCTAGCTCACACTAACTCAGTTTAGAGGGAACACTGCTTACAGCTGATCTCCAGATAGGAATGCCAGCCTTCAGGTGGGGCCTGGGGATCAGTTCCCACTGGGGAAAATGGATGCTTTGGAGGGTAGACTCTGTGGCATTGTTCCCCCACTGAGGTCCTGTCTTCCCCAGGCTCCATCCCCAAATCTCTAGGACAGGGGTGGCTAACGGTAGTTCTCCAGATGTTTTTGCCTACAACTCCCATCAGCCCCAGCCATTGGCCATGCTGGCTGGGGCTGATGGGAGTTGTGGGGAAAACATCTGGAGAGCTCCCGTTGGCCATCCCTGCTCTAGGAGTTTCTTAACCTAGATTAGGCAACCTGACCCCCTCATCCCCTGCCAGTGGCCAGGGGGCACCTGGCTAAACTTTCTCCAGACCGCAGAGGTCAGTTCCTCAGTTGAAAATGGCTGCTTTGGAAAGTGTATTCTTGGGTATTGCAGTTTCTCCTCCCCTCCAGAAGAAGAAAAGGAGGAGGAGGAGGAGAAGTAGTAGTAGAAGAAGATGAAGTAGAAGAAGAAGAAGAGGAGGAGAAGAATTGCAGATTTATACCCTGCCCTTCTCTCTAAATCAGAGACTCAGCGCGGTTTACATCTTTATCTTCTCCCCCTACAACAGACACCCTGTGAGGTGGGTGGGGCTGAGAGGGCTCTCCCAGCAGCTGCCCTTTCAAGGACAACCTCTGCCAGAGCTATGACTAACCCAAGGCCATTCCAGCAGCTGCAAGTGGAGGAGTGGGGAATCAAACCTGGTTCTCCCAGATAAGAGTCCTCACAATTAACCACTACACCAAACTGGCAAGATAGCCTGGGGAGGGCATGAGGGCTTTCATTTCCAAGTGAAAAGAGACAACTTCGAGTAATGTTTTTCCAGCAAGACTCCGAAAGCCCCGCCCTTCTCAGACTCTACGCTCTCCCCTCTGCCCAGTCTCCAAGAATTTCCCAACCCATCACTCACTAGTCTCCCGTGCTCAAAGACAATTTTTTGGTACAAAAATCTCCCCCCCACAAAAAAAAATGGTTTGCAGCAGCCAAGTCCGGCAGCAGCTGCAGCCACGTGATCCCTCGGCACGCACAGCTCAGCTCTAAGTAGGAACTGTCACACTCGATGGTAATGACTACAATTTCTTTAGCTGTGTCATTTCACCTGTCAGACGGAACCAGCCAGGCTATTGCGCCCCCCCCCCCTTCCTCCGTGCAATTCGCTCCCATTCAGAAATCGGATGTGCCCTATCTTTGGGTGTGCATCATTTCATGCAAATTGCTCGATAACAACCCTTTTATGCTCGCAATCAAGGTGCTTAAGAGTTTCAGGAGCCTCCGTATTTTTCTCCCAGTGCTTTCAATGCATTTCTAATTGGGCAGTATGAGAAATGGGCTGTGTGTTACGCTTTACTTTAAAGAGGATGCCTCCAAAATAACATGGCATCGTCTTGGGCTCACTGTTCTGAGACCAGAGGAGTGTATTTCCCTACCCACACCTTTGGGTCACTAGTTTAGTTTAGTTTATTCAGCTTATATCCTGCTCTCCCCACCAAAGCGGACTTAGAGTAGCTTACAGATCATTGAAGATAATAAAAACCACAAGACCAATAAAACAATTACTACAGTAACATTATAAAAGTGCTAAGTCCAAGATGGCAAAGTGCAACTAACTTCTTCGTATCAATTAAACAATCCTCCAGATAAAATAATAGGTCTGGGCTTCACAGTGACTCCATTCAGTCTGCTCAAAACGATGATCTCTGATTTAACAATCAAAGGCTTGGTGGAAGAGCTCCGTTTTACAAGCCCTGCAGAACTGTAAAAATGTCCTGCAGGGCTCTGAAGTCCTAGGGGAGCTCATTCCACCAGCACGGGGCTGTGACCAAAAAGGCCCTTGCTCTTATTGTAACCAGCCCAGCCTCTCTGGGGCTGGGGACTGAGAGGAGGTGTTGAAACCCCAACCACAGTACTCTTTGGGGAACATGTGGGGAAAGATGGTCTGTAGGTATGCAAGTCCCTGCCCATATAGGGTTGCCATCCTCCAGGAGGAGCCTAGAGATCATCCAGAACTACAGATGATCTCCAGACAACAGAGGCCAGTATTTCAGAGTGGGGTCTCTCCAGTAATACACCCCACTGAGGTCCCTCCCCTCCCCAAACTCCACCCCCAGATCTCCAGTAATTTCCAACCTGGAGTTGGCATCCTTACCACTGCCTTCAGCATTTTAATAAAACCCAGCCTCAGGATTCACTTAAAGCCAAACGCGAGGCCCTGAGATTGGCTGGGATCAGGCATTGGTTCTCCATTTCCCTGTACACAGATTTCCTCTCTCTTTAATTCCACCCCTCCTTCTTTCCCCTCTAGGCAGAGTTGTCTGACATAAAGACAGATTCTTCAAGGGGTGTAAATTCAATCTTGACTCATCAAGGGCAGCAGAACAGCGGCATCTTATACCAACGGAAGATCAGGCTTGTGGTCTCTAAGAAACGGTGAACTTGTCTAAACCGGGTTATTACCCCCCCTCTATTTCCAGCCTTCAAAAGATTTTGGAGGAAAGGAGTGGAAGAGGAGGTGGGGGGGGGGAATAGGATGAATTATACACCAAAAATGTCAACTTCTAGGTAGAATGATAGGGTGGAAGAAGAGAGGATGGAAAGGAGAGAGGTGAATGTGTGTGCGTGCGCTTGACTGTCACAGACGGAGGAAATATCCTTGCGGGACTAAATTGCGTTCAACATAATAAACTATCATCTTGAAACGAGTGCTCCAATTGAGTTTTGATGTAAACACTAATATTTTCTCCACTCTGCTATTCTCTTCTGGGGAGATCTCATGTATATTTCACCGGGCGTCCTACCTACGATTGCTCTCATACATCAAAGGGTTCGAGGACAAGCAGCCTGATTTTGAAAACATTATTCTTTTAGAGATTTATCCTCTCATCTGACCACCTTCTCAGCTGAGAGAGACAGAGAAACCTTCCATAAATTATTTTAATGCACTATGTAAAAATACATACACAGTGCACAAGGTCTCCAGTTCCTTCTTGGCAAACCTAAGAAATTAGGGTTGAATTTGAACTACTCACTTTCTGAGGGGGGAACAATTTCAGGAGTGGGAAAACACCTCATAATAACATAAGAGTAGCCATGCTAGATCAAGCCAATGGCCCATCCAGTCCAACACTCTGTCACATAACGGTCAAAAAACAAGGAACCATCAGGAGGTCCACCAGTGGGGCCAGGACACTAGAAGTCCTCCAACTGTGCCCTCCCCCCAAGCACCAAGAATACAGAGCATCACCCCACCAACAATACGCTGTGGCTAACAGCCACTGAAAGACCTCTGCTCCAGCTGTTTATCCAATCCCCTCTTGAAGCTGTCTATGCTTGCAGCTGCCACCACCTCCTGTGGCAGTGAATTCCATGTCTTAATCACCCTCTGGGTGAAGAAGTACTTCCTTTTATCCATTCTAACCTGACTGCTCAGCAATTTCATTGAATGTCCATGAGTTCTTGTATTGTGAGAAAGGGAGAAAAGTACTTCTTTCTCTACCTTCTCTATCCCATGCATAATCTTGTAAACCTCTTGTAATACACAATCTTGTAAACCTCCCTTTTTGGGAATGATTTTTTTTCTGCCACTCCTTGTGAAAAATGTTTGCCCTTATTTGCTTTCACTTTCTGCTACCTTCACTGGCCCTCCATGACACGCACTATCATGTAGCCATACTTGGTTTGCTATGTAGCACTGAAACATTAACTTGATGAATGTCACTAACCTTTGAAGCTCTGGATTCACTCCATTGCCTTCATTTACCTGCAATGATGTCCTCATTCACCGAAAATGAAGACTGGCTGTATAACAACCAACATTTCACTATGTGATCCCTGATTGGCTGGGATGAACCAGGAAATTGTCAGAAAGGTGGAAAGGGGAAGCAGTGGGGGTGGGGGGGGAGGAATGCCTTGGAAGCTGTGATAGCTAAAGAAAACAATGGGACTGGATAGAACATTGAAAAGTTGAATATTGGGGCTGACCATAACCTAATAATGTGGATTACAAAATTGTCTAAGAAGTTGAGAAGATGGAGATTGAATGAATATTTACTACAGAATAAAGAAATAGTGACATCTCTAGAAAATTAAACTAAAGCTTTCTTCCAAATAAACAATAAAGAGGATATAGAATTTCAGATGGTCAGGGATGCTTATAAAGCAGTAATGAGAGGAATATTGATTACATTGAATAACAAAGATAAGAGGGCAAAAGAAAAACAGATGTTGGACATTCAAAATGAAATAAAGAAAAAAGAAGGGGAACTGAGAAAAAGGCCAGGGAAAAAGAAAATTATAAGGGAGATTACAATATTGAGACATTTGTTAAATAAAGAACTGGAATGGAATCTGAAAAGATTGCAGCAGAAATCTTTCAAAGGAGCAAACAAACCCGGAAAATATTTGGCCTGGCAACTGAAGAAAAAGAGAGAAAGTAAAATTATTAATAAAATTGTGGTGGATAGAAGAGAGGTGGTAGATCAAGAAGGAATAAAAAGAGAATTCTTTAAGTATTATGCCAAGTTATTTAAAGGTGTTAAAATGAAAGAAAAGATGGATGAGTACTTACAAAAGATAAAAATAGCACCCTTAGCAGAAAATATGTGAAAAGTTTTGAATGATCCAATTGAAAAAAATAGAAATTGAAGCAGCAATTAATGCAAGGAAAAATGGGAAAGCACCTGGGCCAGATGGATATACAGCTAAATTTTTTAAAACCCTCAAAGAGGAGTTAATCCCGAAACTTCAGAAATTGATGAATATGATAAGAACAAAAGGGAAAATACCAAATACGTGGAAGGAAGCTGTTATTTCGTTGATTCTAAAGGAAGATAGAGATGTTACGAACGTAAAAAATTATAGACCAATTTCATTATTAAATAATGACTATAAAATATATACAAGAATCTTGGCAGAATGGTTTAAATAATATTTGATAAACTTTATAAAGGAAGAACAAGCGGGGTTTCTTCCCAAAAGGCAAATAAGAGACAATATCAGAATTGTTATAAATATTGTAGAATATTATGAAAGACATCCAGAAAAGGAAGTAGCATTATTCTTTGTGGATGCAGAGAAAGCATTTGACAATTTAAATTGGGATTTTATGTTTGCGGTAATGGAGAAAATGGAGCTGGGAGAAAGCTTTATAAGAATGATAAAAGCATTATATACTGAACAACGTGCAAGGCAATGTATAAATGCTGATCTTACAGAAGACATGATAATTAGTAAAGGTACAAGACAAGGTTGTCCACTTTCCCCACTGTTGTTTATAATGACTCTTGAAATTTCACTGATGCAAATTTAAGAAGATAAAGAAATAGAAGGATTAAAAGTAAAAGGCTTTACTTACAAATACAGAGCATTTGCAGAAGATATAATGTTTATAAATGAAAACCCCATACAAGTCACACCTTTGTTGTTAGCCAAAATACAAGAATATGGGGAGTTGGCGGGACTTTGTATTAAGAAAGAAAAATAAATAAGCAACAAGAAAAATAAATAAGCAACAAGAATTGCAGAGACTAATGGGCTGTGAAGTTACCTCCAAGGTAAAATATTTGGGTGTGGAGATAACAATGAAGAATATTGATTTGTTCAAAAATAATTATGAGAAGCTATGGCATAAAATGGATGAAGATATGTTAAAGTGGAATAAACTTAATTTGTCACTGTTGGGTAGAATAGCCGCAATTAAAATGAATATTCTACCAAGAATAATGTATTTGTTTCAAACTATTCCGATTGTGAAAGACAGTAAACAATTTAATAGATGGCAAAGAAAAATTTCAGAGTTTGTGTGGGTGGGGAAGAAACCAAGAATTAAAATGAAAATTTTAACAGATGCAAAAGAGAGAGGCGGATTTCAATTACCAGACTTAAAATTATATCATGAAGCAGTTTGCTTAGTATGGATAAAAGAATGGATAATGTTGTTAAACAAAAAACTCTTAGCGTTGGAAGGTCATGGAAATAAATTTGGCTGGCATGCTTATATGTATTATGGGGAAAAAAGATAGACAGCTTTGTCTCCACCATTATATAAGAAACAGCTTGCTAAATACATGGATGAAATATAAGAAATATGGAAATGATAGAAAACCGTTATGGATAGTGCCAGCAGAAATGATAAAAATAACAGCTGAGACGGGTAAAGAAAAGTGGTTGTCATATAATCAACTATTAAAAATACAAAGTGGCAAAATAGAATTGAAAACTGCTGAAGAGCTGAATAAAAAATATGATTGGTTTCAAATGCAACAAATAAAAAGCTTGGTGGAGAATGACATTAAAACTGAAGGAATAAGAAAAGAGCAAACAGAAATGGAAAAAGTTCTGCTTGGAGACAACGAAAAATTAATTTCAAAATTATATAAATTACTTTTAAAATGGTCTACAGAAGATGAAGTAGTGAAGTCTCAAATGATTAAGTGGGCAATTAATGTAAATAAAGAAATACAGATGGGAACTTGGGAATATTTGTGGAAGAACTCTATAAAGCTTTCGACATGTCATAGTATTAAAGAGAACTGTTTTAAAATGGTGTATAGATGGTATTGACTCCTAAGAAATTGGCAAAGATGAATAATAAGATGCCAGATAGATGTTGGAAATGTAAAAAACATGAAGGTTCTTTCTACCATATGTGGTGGACTTGTGAAAGAGCAAAAAAGTATTTGCAGATGATTCAACAAGAAATTTCTAGGATCTTGGGATATGAATTTAAGAAAGTTGCAGAGACTTTTCTGTTGGGATTACAAATGGAAAAATTTCCAAAAGAAGATAGAACTATAATTTGGTACTTGCAAAGTGGGTGAATGGACAACAATGTGGAAAATGATGTTCAGTGTTGGTGAGTGTAAGGACAAAAAGGACATTGGGACAACCCCCCACCCCCCCCGCAGCTTCAAGTATAGGCTAATGAGGTCTGAACTTGCTGAGACTGAGAAGGGAAAGTGGTCTTAAGGTGATAGTGGATAGTTCAGTGGAAGTGTCATCCTTGTGGTGAAGAAGGCAAACTTTACATTACGGATTATTAGGAAAGGGATTGAGGATAAAATGTTCCATATTTCAATGCCCCAATCTATGGTGCAGTCTCATTTGGAATACAGTCTACAGTTCTAGTCACCGTATCACAAAAAAGGACATTACCAGTGGTGGAATTCTAGCAGGAGCTCCTTTGCATATTAGGCCACACTTCACTGATGCAGCCAGTCCTCCAAGAGCTTACAAGGCTCTTTTTTGTAAGCTCTTGGAGGATTGGCTACATCAGGGGTATGTGGCCTAATATGCTAGAACTCCACCCTTGGACATTACAGATCTGGAAAGAGTCCAGAAGAGGGCAACAAAGATGATTAGGTGGTTTTCTCTCCCTAAGAGAAAAGGCTGAATAGCCTGGTACTTTTCAGTTTAGAAAAGGGATGAATAAGGTTTATAAAATTATACAGAGTGGAGAGAGTTGACAAAGAGAAGGGTTTTTTTTTTCTCCCTCTTTCAAAGTAGTACAAATCAAGGGCATCCGATTGAAACTGATGGACAGTTGGTTCTAAATGGACAAAAAGAAATACTACTTTACACTGAGAGTGATTAAAATGTGGAATTTGCTTCCAAAGGATGTAGTGACGGCCACAGGAATAAACAGTTTTAAAAAGGGGATTAGATGGATTCATGGAGAGCCAGTTCAGTGTAGTGGTTAAGTGTGTGGACTCTTATCTGGGAGAACCGGATTTGATTCCCCACTCCTCCACTTGCAGCTGCTGGCATGGCCTTGGGTCAGCCATAACTCTGGCAGAGGTTGTCCTTGAAAGGGCAGCTGCTGTGAGAGCCCTCTCAGCCCCACCCACCTCAGAGGGTGTCTGTTGTGGGGGAGGAAGATAAAGGAGATAGTGAGCTGCTCTGGGACTCTGAGTGGAGGGCGGGATATAAATCCAATATCATCATCATCATCATGGAGAATAAGTCTTTCACTGGCTACTAGCCATGGTGGCTGAAGGGAACCTCCACATTCAGAGGCACTCATCCTCTGAATCCCGGAGCCAGGAGGCAACACTGGAAGAAGGCCTTGGTCTCTATGCCCTGTTGCTGGACTTTCAGAGGAACTGGTGTGCCACTGCGTGAGACAGAATGCTGGACTAGATGAACCACTGGACTGATTCAGCAGGGCTTTTCTTATGTTCTCATGATGGCAAAATGCAGGCAGGAAGTTAGCTGATCAATATTCAACCTAGCCCTCTGAGGAACACCCATTCTGTCTGCCATTCTGTCTCCTCCTCCCTTTCTTCCACCTACTCTCAGTGCACTGCCTGAGGCTTCAGAGGCCCTTTCTATTACATATTTCCATAGATACAAATGCCTCCCACGCTGCTGCTGCATGTTGGGGTTGGAGTGGCAAGCAGAACAATATGCACCACAACTAATGCTTGCAGCCTGCATGAGCAAGATGCAAAATCAGCTTTCCTTGTGCTATAGCTTGTTCAGGCATAAAGGGTTGTCAACTTCCAGGTGGCACCTGGATAGGGTTGCCAAGTCCAATTCAAGAAATATCTGGGGACTTTGGGGGTGGAGCCAAGATCAAGGCTGTGACAAACATAATTGAACTCCAAAGGGAGTTCTGGCCATCGCATTTAAAGGGACGGCACACCTTTTCAATGCCTTCCTTTCATAGGAAATAATGAAGGATAGGGGCACCTTCTTTTGGGGCTCATAGAATTGGACCCCCTGGTCCAATCCTTTTGAAACTTGGGGGTTATTTTGGGGAGAGGCACTAGATGCTGTGCTGAACATTTGGTGCCTCTACCCCCAAAAACAGCCCCCCCCAAAGCCCCAGATACCCGCAGATCAATTTTCCATGATTTTCTATGGGAATAAATCTCCACAGGGAATAATAGAGTTCCCAGCAGACATTTCCCTCCCCTCCACCCGCTTTCTGACAACCCTGAAGTGGGAGGAGGGCCTCCAGGGGATCCCCTGCCCCCACCTGGGGATTGGCAACCCTACACCTGGAGATTGCCCAGAATTACAACCGAACTCCAGACAACAAAGATGAGTTCCTCGGTAGAAAATGGCTGCTTTAGAGGGTGGACTCGGTGGCATCATACTCTGTGGAGGGCCCTCCCCAATCCAAACTCTGCCCTCCCAAGGTTCCGCTCCCATATCTCCAGGAGTTTTCCACCCCATCAGCCAAGCAAGCTGTGGGTATCTCTGCTTCACCCGTTCAGCTAGGGCCGGCCATTCAGACCACTATCCTGGGGGGGGGGAAAAGTTCTCCAATTTCCTGTAACGCCTTCCAATAAAAGGCAATTGCTTTCAATAATTCTGGCTCTTCAAATATGTATCATGCTAATACCAGCTATTAAATATTAACTCCTCTGCGAACGGACACCGAACGTAAAATGCTCATTATGTCATCAGCAAAGGATAACACGGGGGAAGCCGCAAGGTGAGAGCAGTTCCCCCCCCCTCCCCCGTGACTGCCAGCAACAGAGATGCTTTGGAGAGCTCTAATTTTTCCCACTTTGGGAATTCAAAAGCGTGGAGGGTGTTTGTTCAGTTAGCTAAAGATATACCGGAGAAACGTAATTAGAGATATTAGAGGAACATAATTGCACGATGGTTTGTTATTGTGCTTCTGCCAGATGTGACATATGGGATGGCGACCTGCACACTTGCACAGCATTTTGGAAACTGCGCGGTATCTTTAAATCCAGGTGTGCTAGACAGGAAGTGCAGAAGCCACAGTGCCTCCATCCAATCGTTGAACCCCGCTCAGAAATACAACGGCTGAAGTACAAAACAAGGAATACACACAGCAACCCAGGTTTTTCTAGGGGCATACCTAACATGCATTCCGGAGATGAAAAGGGGGCAAGTCCCACAAAGCGGAGACTGTAGCAACACACCTGACAGTTGTTCTATACCAAGTCAAACCATTGATCTACATAAAGGTAAAGGTAATCCCCTGTGCAAGCACCAGTCGCTTCCAACTCTGTGGTGACGTTGCTTTCACATTTTCATGGCAGACTTTTTATGGGGTGGTTTGCCATTGCCTTCCCCAGTCACCTACACTTTTCCCACAGCAAGCTGGGTACTCATTTTACTGACCTCGGAAGGATGGAAGGCTGAGTCAACCTGGAGCTGGCTACCTGAACCAGCTTCCGCTGGGATCGAACTCAGATCATGAGCAGAGGGCTCTGATTGCAGTACTGCAGCTTTACCACTCTGTGTCACGGGGCTCTATTGGTCTATTATCTACTCTGATTTGCTGCCTCTTGTCAGGGCCTTAGGAAGAGGTCTTTCCCATCACCCACTGCCTGATGCTTTTACCTGCACAGTAAGAATCAGTCTGGTATAATACTTTGAGTGTGGGGCTGGGATCCAGCCAACTCAGGTTTGAGTCTCCCAGGGTGTTTTTTGGAGCAGGAACTCCTTTGCATATTAGGTCACACACCCGGGTGTAGCCAATCCTCCAAGAGCTTACAGGGCTTTTTGTACAGGGCCTACTGTAAGCTCTTGGAAGACTGACTACATCAGGGAGGTGTAGTCTAATATGCAAAGGAGTTCCTGCTACAAAAAAAAGCCCTTGAGTCTCCAGTCTGCCATGAAAGCTCAATGGGTGATTTTGGGCTAGCCATATGCTTGTTAGCCTAACCTACCTCATAGGGCTGTTGTGAGAATAAAATGGAAGCCACTATGAGTCCCTATTGCAGAGGAAAGTGAGGTACAAATAAAGTAAAATAAATAACTGGACGTACTCGAGACTGAATTTGGGAACTTCAGCCGATGCTCCCTAAATGCAATGCAACAGATTGCAACATCTGTTTTGATAATGATAATCCTTTGCTCCACAGTTCAGAAAAGTGGAAGTTAACCACAAGGTACAGATGGAACTCTCTTTCTGGGGTAAGTGATGTTCTGTGTTCTTAGTGCTTGGGCAGGAGGGGCAACAGTGGAAGGACTTCTGGAGTTCTGGCCCCACTGGTGGACCTCTTGATGACACCTTTTTGGCCACTGTGTGACACAGAGTGTTGGACTAGATGGGTCATTGGCCTGATCCAACATGGCATCTCTTATGTTCTTAGGTAAGTTCGGTACTCATCATTCTTGCACCGTCAGTATTGAGGATATATGGAGACAAGGGAAGGTGTTGTGTCTTCTACAGGGCCAAGTCTCAGGCAAAGAGAGAAACCATCTCCAAGGGTTCTAAACATATGGAATCAGAACCGTGTCCCACATGGTCAGTATTGTCTGCTCAGACTGGCTGTGGCTCTCCAGAGTCTCAGGCAGATGCCTGGGATTGAACCTAGGGCCTTTTGCATGCCAGGCAGATGCTCTGGCAAAGCATCAGAGTTACAGGAGGTTAATTTGAGATGTGTGGCCATGTTATTCCGTAGTAGTGGCACCTTAAAGTCGAACCACGTTTGCTAGCAGCCAGCAGACTCCTGTTTCCTTTTAGTGTTACAGAATATGCAGCTGAGTTATCAGCTGGGTCTGGAATCTGTGTCAAGAAGTTCTAGCAGTGCCACCTAGTGATCGATATGCAGTGCTACACATTTCTCCAAAACACGTTCTTCAGACTTTCAGAAAGAGCACGCCTGTCCTCAGGTCTCCCTTTCCTTCCCCTAGCCTTTACTTAAAAACAGGCAAAGCACATCCTATCCCACCCTCACAAACACGAGCAATCTGCTACAGATCCTTATTCTTATTAGTGATTCACAGGCATTTTTTTAAAGGCCAGAATGAACTTTTAAAATTATATGTTCTGACCTTTTTTTAACGAGACAAATCTCACACAAAAGTTCATCATGTTGATAATGAACACACAGTCTGTGTTTTTGGATGCTCTTTTGCAAGGGTGTGACAAGCAATCTTGCTTTCAGGCTTTGAACTTGGGGCATTTCATATCTTTTTTCTACAAACCTGATACAAACGGTGCAGGAAAAAAAAAAATACCTGCCTGTTTCAAAGGTTTTCTTGCTATTCCTTTTGAAAATGTTAGTTTATTCATTCAGTTTGCCCTCACTTGTCTTTGCAGTGTTAGCTCATTCCATCACTTTGCTTTCACTTGCCCTTGCTCTTGTTGCCTAGTGACATCACCACACGGGCAAACCTGATTGGCTCTTATGTACTGGGACATTGTCAGTTTGGCTACTTCAGGAAGAAGCAGGACAATGAAACAAAGGGCACATCTGTCAGAGGAAACAGGGCACCAGTCAAGACTGGAGAAAGGTGAACATGTGCACAACCCAAGTGTTTTGTGTCTATCTGTTAAATGCCAACAAGCTGCTTCCAAAGATTTCAGGTTTTCACGGCTGGTAACATCATTAGGGTTTGTAGAATCTTTCGGGCTCAAGTGCCGTGTTCTACTGGAGAAAGTTTTCCTTCCAACTTATTTATTTATTTATATTTTGATTTATATCCCGCCCTTCCCACCGAAGTGGCTCAGGGCGGCTGAGGTCAACTTATGGTGACCCTATGAATTATCAGCCTCTGAAACATCCTGTTTCAGAGGCTCAGGGTCAACTTATGGTGACCCTATGAATTACCGGCCTCTGAAACGTCCTGTAATTTAATAGTCTTGCTCAGGTCTTGCAAAAAGAAGACAAAGACTGTAGATTTATACCCTGCCCTTCTCTCAGAGTGGCTTACAATCTCCATTATCTTCTTCCCCTACAGCAGACACCTTTCAGGGACTTTGGGGTGGAGCCAGGAAATGTTGGGGGTGGAGCCAGAAGCAAGGGTGTGACAAGCATGATTTAAAGGGACTGCACCTTTTAAATGCCTTCCCTCCATTTGGAAATAATAAAGAATAGGGGCACCTTCTTCTGGGGCTCATACAATTGGACCCCTTTGAAGGGTGTTTTGAGGAGAAGCACAAATGTTATGCTGAAAATGTGGTGCTTCTACCTTAAAAAAAAACAGCCCCCATAGAGCCCCAGATACCCAATTCTCCATTACACTCTATAGGAATCCTTCTCCATAATGGAGTGCCCAGCAGACATTTTCCCACCCTGCTTTCAGATGACCCTGAAGCAGGGGGGAGGGTCTCCAAACTGGTGGATCCCCTATCTCCACCTGGGGATTGGCAACCCTATCTATCCCCCAAATCTTGAGGAATTTCCCAATCCAGATCTGGCAGCCCTAGCAGGAAGGGTGCATAGCTCCTAAAAAGCAACACAGCTGAGCCAGAAATAATCCCCCTTTGCTCTCTAACCATGCATTCTTCCTTCCCCATGAGGCTAATGAAAAAGAGGCATTCTTCCAGAAGGTAAATTGTGGTTGCAAACTGAAAGGGAGGGAGAGAAGGAAAAGCAGACTAATGAATAACAGTGCCATCTGGTGACGACTAAGATTTCTCTGTTGAAATATAGTGAAAAGCCAGTCCTACAGAGCCAGTCTGGAGTAATAGCCTCACTGTAACCAATATTCCCCTTTCCCCACCCCAAAGCTGTGCATGTGAACGGTCCGAGAATCATCAGATTTTAGGAATGTGTGGAATCTAATGTACTGCAAAAGTTTCCACTCTCTGTCCTGATTTCAGTTTTTAGCAATGATTGAAGTGGCATGCCACATTTTCAGATGTTTGCCTCTGTTGAAAAATAAGACAGACACTTCCATTTGGGGTGGGAAGTTACTGCAAGATATTGCTATTATTATTGCAAGAGATGCCCAGAAATATCAGGGGTATCTGATCCCAATGCAAGAATTGCCCACCAGCTCTGAGAGCCAGTGTGGTGTCGTGGCTAAGAGTGTTGGACGAGTATGTGGGAGATCCAGGTTCAAATCCCCACTTATGCCATGGAAGCCTGCTGGGTGACCTTGGGCCAGTCACGCTCTCTTAGCATAACCTACCTCTCAGGGTTGTTGTGAAGATAAAATGGAGGAGAATGATGTCAGCTGATGTGTGTTCCCACGGGGGGGGGGGGGGAGAAAGGTAGGGCATAAATGAATTAAAATAAATATGTGTTCCAGGGATGCTATGGGTCTAAAAATATTTTAGCTACTTTGTGATCATCATTTAATTTGAGGTGGGGAAAGGAAGAGCTGCAATCTGTCATTGCAGAGGATAAGAACATAAGAGAAGCCATGTTAGATCAGGCCAATGGCCCATCCAGTCCAACATTCTGTGTCACACAGCGGCCAAATATATATATATATATATATATATATATATATATATACACACACACACACACACACTGTGGCTAATAGCCACTGATGGACCTCTGCTCCATATTTTTATCTAACCCCTTCTTGAAGGTGGCTATGCTTGTGGACGCCACCACCTCCTGTGGCAGTGAATTCCACATGTTAATCACCCTTTGGGTGAAGAAGTACTTCCTTTTATCCGTTTTAACCTGTCTGCTCAGCAATTTCATCGAATGCCCACGAGTTCTTGTATTGTGAGAAAGGGAGAAAAGTACTTCTTTCTCTACTTTCTCCATCCCATGCATTATCTTGTAAACTTCTATCATGTCACCCCTCAGTCGACGTTTCTCCAAGCTAAAGAGCCCTAAGCGTTTCAACCTTTCTTCATAGGGAAGGTGTTCCAGCCCTTTAATCATTTTAGTTGCCCTTTTCTGAACTTTCTCCAATGCTATAATATCCTTTTTGAGGTGCGGCGACCAGAACTGCACACAGTACTCCAAATGAGACCGCACCATCGATTTATACAGAGGCATTATGATACTGGCTGATTTGTTTTCAATTCCCTTCCTAATAATTCCCAGCATGGCGTTGGCCTTTTTTATTGCAAACGCACACTGTCTTGACATTTTCAGTGAATTATCTACCATGACCCCAAGATCTCTCTCTTGGTCTGTCTCTGCCAGTTCACACCCCATCAACTTGTATTTGTAGCTGGGATTCTTGGCCCCAATGTGCATTGAAGAACAAGCATTCCCCTGAGTTTTGCATCCTGCATCTTTTTTTCATTTACCTTTAGAGAGAGCAATGCCCCTTTCAAGTTCCCAGTCGTTTCAGTATGGGAACCCGCAAGTCCAAATTTGCTTAATATGGTGACCTTAATATGCTGGCCCAAGGGTTTTTTTGGTGGCTAAGGCAAACTGTGACCTTGGCACCCATGTATTCAACATTTTGTTTTCTGCAGTGGCTAGCCAGATGTTTCTGAGAAACCAGCCGACATCACAAAGGCCCCAGCTGCTCCTACCATGAACCCAAAGCAAGTGATATTCTAACATACGCAGCCTTTGCATACAGAGGGTGCATCCCCACCTCTGACTACCCTCTCCTCTGTTGTCCCCTCTCCCCACCCCCCCACCCCAGATTCTCACTCACTCTCATAATGATCAGGATGTGTTTTATGCAATCATCTTGTATATGCAGTGACGAAGAAGGGGAAAAAAAAAACTAATGTACATTTCCAGGGTCAGATCTTGGTTTCCAAGATACAAGAGAGAGTGATGGAAAGGACAGGGTTGGCTATTAGGGAGCGTTCGTCTGTGGTCAACTTTCAAAGACTTCACCAGCCACAAGCTGGGAAATGCTGCTTTAGCAGGGGCAATCTGGATTCCCTTGGGTATTGTGAGCAAGAGACCCCTGACAGTATCCAGGGTTAATCCCACCAAAAACAGTGAAAATAAGGGGACAGCAGAGTTTGCTCACAGCCAGCTGTGGTTGGAAATGGGCATGAAGGTCTTCAAAATGCTGGGTGACAATCATTACCATAGTCAGGAAGTTCTTGTTTCCAAACCTAATTTGACTCGCCATTGAGAGCTGGAGAGCCAGTTTGGTGTAGTGGTTAAGTGTGCGGACTCTTATCTGGGAGAACCAGGTTTGATTCCCCACTCCTCCCCTTGCACCTGCTGGAATGGCCTTGGGTCAGCCATAGCTCTGGCAGAGGTTGTCCTTGAAAGGGAGCTGCTGTGAGAGCCCTCTCCAGCCCCACCCACCTCACAAGGTATCTGTTGTGGGGGAGGAAGGTAAAGGATATTGCGAGCCGCTCTGAGACTCTTCAGAGTGGAGGGTGGGATATAAATCCAATATCATCTTCTTCTTCTCCATTGGAAGCAGGTAGAAGGCGGAAGACATTTAAACCTGCAGAAACTGCAGCCTCAAGGGCTCGCCAGGAACACAGGCACCCATCAGCCAACCAAAGCAGGGGTGGGAGGGGCTGCCATGCCGGGGTTTGCTGAACTGGTGTCCCCATTGTGCTGTCAACAATAGATACATAGATGCCGAGGGAATGGACGGGAATGAATAAAGTCCGTTATAGCGCAGAGCAATTTGGGACGTTACCGCTGGCATCTGAATTACAAATCTACCTCTCATTACTGGCGTGTTAACGGGAGGGAAGGCAGCTTCTCAGCAACATGCAAGGCAGAACTGATTAGCATGAATTTGCATAATAATTATCTCTGCAGCAAGCAAGGGCTGTTGTGCCTTTCAAATGACAACTTTCAATGTCGATTTTTTTTTTTGGGGGGGAAGTGCTCTTTGGGTATCTTTTCCTTCCCTCCTCCACCATTTTTTTTTTTAACATTGAGTATTCTTCCTAGGAGTCAGACATGAGCGGGGCAGGTCAAAGATAAGTGTTTGGTGGTGGTGGGGCTAAACCAGGAAGGATCCTGTTGTGTATGTGGACTAGTGATACTATTACCTGTGTACCTGTCTGGCTCATGGGAGTCTTTAGGACTGAGCTTGGTGACTTAGGAACAATAGGCAGAAGGATCCAAATCCTTGTTGCCCTGCTCCAATCAGGGGCCTCCTGCTGGTTTGAATGATCCAATGGCGTCCTAGCATGGGAACCTTGAACTGTATATAGTTGGCCCCCTCGGCCCAGTTTGCCAGCCCTAGAGTTCAGCCGTTACTATGCTGTACTGAATAAAGAGAGCTACGTTCACTACAAGTGTGTCTCCTTCATGCGTTGAACTCACTATATTATAGATCCTTAAATCAGGAGAGAGAGAATCCAAAAGAGAACGTGGAAAAAAGTGAGAGTCCAGTAGCACCTTAAAGACTAACAATATTGGTGGTGGGGGATGAACTTCCATGAGTCACTACTCCCTTCTACAGAGCCAGTTTGGTGTCGTGGTTAAGTGTGCGGACTCTTACCTGGGAGATCCAGGTTTGATTCCCCACTCCTCCACTTGCACCTGCTGGAATGGCCTTGGGTCAGCCATAGCTCTGGCAGAGGTTGTCCTTGAAAGGGCAGCTGCTGTGAGAGCCCTCTCCAGCCCCACCCACCTCACAGGGTGTCTGTTGTGGGGGAGGAAGGTAAAGGAGATTGTGAGCCGCTCTGAGACTCTTCGGAGTGGAGGGCAGGATATAAATCCAATATCTTCATCTACCTCACAGGGTGTCTGTTGTGGGGGAGGAAGGGAAAGGAGATTGTGAGCCGCTCTGAGACTCTTCGGAGTGGAGGGCGGGATATAAATCCAATATCTTCATCTACCTCACAGGGTGTCTGTTGTGGGGGAGGAAGGGAAAGGAGATTGTGAGCCGTTCTGAGACTCTTCGGAGTGGAGGGCGGGATATAAATCCAATATCTTCATCTACCTCACAGGGTGTCTGTTGTGGGGGAGGAAGGGAAAGGAGATTGTGAGCCTCTCTGAGACTCTTTGGAGTGGAGGGTGGGATATAAATCCAGTATCTTCATCTACCTCACAGGGTGTCTGTTGTGGGGGAGGAAGGTAAAGGAGATTGTGAGCCGCTCTGAGACTCTTCGGAGTGGAGGGCGGGATATAAATCCAATATCTTCTTCTTCTACAGAACAGTGACTTCACTTCAGAGCAGGGACTCGCGGAAACTCATCCCCTGCCACCAATGTTGTTAGTCTTTAACATGGCACACTGCTAATCGTGCAAGCTGTTGAGTCAGACCTTTGGCCGATCATGGTCAGTATTGTCTCCTCTGTTTCAGGTAGAGGTCTTTCACTTTTACTGTTATCGGTCAAACCCCCCAAAGGTGTTTCTGCAGCATGGTCACTGATCCTTCCAATCTGAACCCATGATAGCACAGTGTCCAGATCACATGAAGTGATGATATCGCTTTACTCTGCTCAATACCTAGAGTATTGTGTTCAGTTTTGGGCACCATAATTTAAGAAGAAGGATATAGATGAGCTGGAACGTGTCCAGAAGAGGGCAATGAAGATAGTGAGTGGTCAGGAGATCAAGTCCTATAAGGAAATGTTGAAGGAACTGGGTATGTTTAGCCTGGAGAGGAGGTGGCTGAAAGGTGATATGATAACCATCTTCAAGTACTTGAAGGGCTGTCATACAGAAAATGGCGTAGAATTGCTTTCTGTTGCCCCAGAAGGTAGGACCTGAATCAATGCATTGAAATTAAATATAAAGAGTTTCTGGCTCAACGTTAGGAAGAACTTCCTAACAGAGTGGTTCCTTAGTGGAACAGGCTTCCTCGGGAGGTGGTGGGCTCTCCTTCTTTGGAGGTTTTTAAGCAGAGGCTAGATGGCCCTCTGACTGCAATGCTGATTCTGTGAATTAGGCAGATCATGAGAAGGAGGGTAGGAAGGTTTGTATCAGCGCTTAGTTCTTGTGGTCCTTTCTTACACGCCCAGGGAAATGCTGATTGCCACTTTGGGGTCAGTGAGCAATTTTTCTCTCGGCCAGTTTGGCAAATGATCTTGGAGGTTTTTACTACCTTCTGAGCATGGAGCAGGGGTCACTGGGCATGTGGAGGGAGGAGGGGTTGGGGGGTTGCTGGGGGTTGGACTAGATTACCCTGGTGGTCCCTTCCAACTCTATGATTCTATGAAGCTGTCTAATATTGTAAGATGGTGGGTCCAACTAGTGCAGTTTGGTCTGTTCTGACAGACAGCAGCTCCCAGGTGGGTAGGTGGTCAGGCTCAGAAAGGCCTTTCTCAAAATCTGCTAATCTTTTCCCTGCAGGTGCCGGGGATTGAATTTGGGACCTTCCATATGCAAAGCAGGTACTCTGTCACTAAGTCATGGCCTCACCAATGGTTCAACAGGCAAAACACTCTGGGGAAAAAAATACCACTGGGGTTTAAGCACATGAATCTACCTGGGGCAGAGTCGGACCACTGATACATCCAGCGCGGTATGGTCTGCTGTGACTGGACTCAAGCACAAAACACCCTGATACTTTAAACCTTTTAACTGTAAATGGCAGAAATTGAACCCGGGGGCTTTTATATGCAATTGAGTGCTCTATCAGTGAAACACAAGAATTCTCTTTTAAAAAAGGTATGGGTACTTCACAAATGGACACTTGTGCCTGCAACCCATGCTAATCTTCGCTGCATCACCCCAGTTTAAGTATATGTGCTATTTTTTTCCTAACCTCCAGGAATGACCAGATAAACCGGATTATTTGATTGTTCCATGAACCAGCTAAAAGGCCTGAAGCCAGCATGGTGCAGCAGCTAGAGTCAGACTAGGATATGGAAGATCCAGATTTGAATCTGCCCTTTGGCATGAGAGCTCGTCGGGTAACCTTGGGTCAGTCACACCCTCTCAGCCTAGTCTCCCCCCCAGGGCTGTTGTGAGGTTAAAATGGGGGATAACAGAATTATGTAAGCCATTTTGGGGCCTATTGGGGAGAAAGGTGGAGTATACATAAAGTAAATAATAAATCAATAAAGACAATGCTAACAGGGAGGAATCCTTCCTCCAGTTTGGTGTAGTAGTTAAATGTGCGGATTCTTATCTGGGAGAACCGGGTTTGATTTCTCATTCCTCCACTTGCAGCTGCTGGAATGGCCTTAGATCAGCCATAGCTCTCACAGGAGTTGTCTTTGAAAGGGCATCTTTGGGGAGAGCCCTCTCACTCCCACCCACCTCACAGGGTGTCTATTGTGGGGAGGGAAAGGAAAAGGAGATTGTGATCGCTCTGAGACTCTGAGATTCAGAGTATAGGGTGGGATATAAATCCAATATCATCATCATCTTCTTCTTCTTCTTCTTCTTCTTCTTCTTCTTCTTCTTCTTCTTCTTCTTCTTCTTCTTCTTCTTCTTCTTCTTCTTCTTCTTCTTCTTCTTCTTCTTCAGTGGACAGTCCTGCTTCCAGGTAGAGATTGCAGCTCATCTCTAGACTGCACAGATCAGTTCCCTGGAGAACATGGATGCTTTGGAGGGTGGGTTCTGTGACATTGTACCCCACTGAGGTTCTTGTCCCCCAAATTTTCACAACCATGGTCTGGCAACCCTACCCACTGCTGGCCTGAGGGGGACCTGACAACCTACTTCCAGGGCTTCCACTAGATCCAATATTTCCTTCTTCCTAAGGCCCAGAACAACCCAACATTCCCACTGGGTCGGTGGGGGGGGGGGGAGAATCAGAAATGTGACAAGGAAGAGAAGCTTCACAGAAAGCATTCCTAGCAACAGAGTTATTCCAGAAGATCTGGTTGAATTATGATCAGAGTGGTTCCCCCTCCCCCACTCTCTTTCACTGTGAAGCTGTTAGCCATGAACTTGGGCCTGTCGGTGTGAAGTATTAATTGTTACATGTGTAAGCCCTGTTTGCTTGCTCAGCATGCACATCCAGTGCAACTCTGAGCCAGTAAACCATGAAACACAGTGGTTGGCCTGAAGAGAAATGAGGAGGAAAGGAAAACAGGCCTTCTCACTCAGCCACACGTTATCCCACTGAAATGCACACGGCCCAGGGATGGCAGACATTCGGTGCAAAATGTGGGGCCGCCATGTTGATGATGTCTTTGGATGGCAGTATGCCAGTGAAGGAGGTCTAGAAAAGAATCTCAGGATTCTCCTAAGAAAGCCAGTGTGATGTAGTTGTTAAAGTGCTGGGCTCAGATCTGGGAAAACCAAGTTCGAATCCCCGCTCTGCTACGGAAGCTGGCTGGGTGACCTTGGGCCAGTCACATACTCTTGGCCTAGCCTACCTTGCAGGGTTATTGTGAAGATAAAATGGAAGAGGGGAATGATGCTGGCCACTTTGGGTCTCCATTGGGGAGAAAGGTGGGATAAACAAAATCAATTATAACATGTGCGCATTATGGGAGAGCTCGTA
Source organism: Heteronotia binoei (assembly GCF_032191835.1). NCBI lineage: Eukaryota > Metazoa > Chordata > Lepidosauria > Squamata > Gekkonidae > Heteronotia > Heteronotia binoei. The sequence continues at coordinate 18,699,167 of NC_083234.1, read as the reverse complement.
TCCTCGTATCTTTCTATCCTCAGCCACTAGGAAGAAAGCTTCTGTCTTTCAGCTTGGTTCTTATGTGGAACCAGGCATCACAGAAATGCAAGATGCTGGCTCCCAGAAAGGAAAACCAAGGTGGCAAAGAAGAAGAGGAGGAAGAAGAAGAAGAGGAAGAAGAAGAGGAAGAGGAAGAAGAGATTGGATTTGTACCCTGCTCTTCACTACCTGAAGGAGTCTCAAAGTGGCTCACAATCTCCTTTCCCTTCCACTTCCCAAAACAGACACTCTGTGAGGTAGGTGGGGCTGAGAGAGCTCTGACAGAAACTGCTCTTGAGAGAACAGCTTCTGACAGAATTATGACTGACCCAAGGTCTCACCAGCAGCTGAATGTAGAGAAGTGAGGAATCAAACCCAGTTCACCCAGATAAGAGTCCACACACTTAACCACTACACCAAACTGGCCAGAGTGTTGGACTCAGACTGGGGAAGTGGAAGACTTGAGGGGAGTCATGTGATCCAACAGTGGAACGGAAGGCAAAGAATCACCCCAGAGTGCCTTAGAGGTATGACTTTCCAGACCAAGCCTCATCCTTCAATTTCCTGAAAAGCAGCTTCACCCTTGGGAAATCCAGAGGGAGGTGGGCTTAGCATAGTTCACAGGAGGTGAGCTCTGTAACTCAGCGGAGCAAACTGTCTGTCTGGGAGCTCCTTCTGGATCTAGATTTGAGTCCAGCAGCACCTGAGAGACCAACAAGATCTGCAGAGTATGAGCATCTGACAGTCAGTGCTACCTTTGTCAGAGACTGGAGTCTGACTACCGAAAGCTTATACCCAGGGAAATCTCATTTGTCTCAAAGGTACTTCTGGACTCCAATCTTCTACTATAGACCAACATGGCTACCCTCATGAAATTTCAAGGAACTGTCCAAGGTCCTGAAAAAACCCTGGGTCTGCCTGTCACCTGTCCTCTTTCTGGCCTCCTTCTGCAGTCAGTTACCAGAAATTGCTGCCAACTGCTGCCTACTGCCACCTGCTTCCACTTGCTATTTGTCCACGTGCCCAATCAAGCATCAGAATTCTCTTGGCCAGACCAGTCACAGTGTTGTCTAATGGTTAGAGTGCTGAACTAGGGCTGGGCTGGATTCGGATCTCCACTCAGCTAGGAAACTCACTGGGGAACCTTAAGCCCGACACTGTTTGCATGTTACAGCAAATGAACAACCGTCCTGCTGGTACATATGCACATCGAAGATCCAGCACTTTGCTCCCTTTGCAAATGAAACTGGAGACCAATACCTGGATAAATGTAGGGGTATAACTCACACACTGAGCTGGACCTGCATTGAACGTAACAGGAGGATTGCTCAGTGTGCAGTGTACATGGATTGCACTTGCGTTCACTGTCTGCATGAAGGGGACTTCTCTGCCAGGCTGATTTATCTCAAACGGTTGGTTATGAAGTTAAAATGGAAGAGGAAATGAGCCACCCAGAGTTCCATAGAGGAACTGCAGGATAGCAGTGGAAAAAAAAAAGTAGAAGAGAGAAACTATCAGGACCAACCAGCCAGCCAAAAACAACACATGAGTAAGCCAGTCCTCCACCTGAAGTTGTTGCCCTCCAAGTCTCATCCTCATGTACATAATTAATTTAATTTAATTTTTGGATTTATATCCCACCCTATCCCGCAATTGGGCTCAGGGTGGCTTACAACAGTAAAATCAGAGTTAAAATAATATCATAAAAACAAGCATTACAAAATCAGGAGCAAAGTAAGAACACAAGAAGAGCCCTGCTGCATCAGACCAATAGTCCATCTAGTCCAGCATCCTCTCTTCCACTTAAACTGTGGCCAACCAACTTCTCTGGCTGGCCAACAACAGAGCATAGAGCGAGGTGGCTAAACTTGCTTAATGTAAGAGCCACATAGAATAAAAGTCAGATGCTTGAGAGCCATAAGAGGGAGGGAGGGAGGGAGGGAGGGAGGGAGGAAGGAAGGAAGGAAGGAAGGAAGGAAGGAAGGAAGGAAGGAAGGAAGGAAGGAAGGAAGGAAGGAAGGAAGGAAGGAAGGAAGGAAGGAAGGAAGGAAGGAAGGAAGGAAGGCAAATAGATGTGGGAGGGAGAGATAGATGGAAATAAAGCAACTAACTTTAAATGCTTTCTCCAAATGCTGGCTGGCTTGGCTTGGATAAGTGATTTAAAGAGACAAATACCTTCTCCAAGCTGGCCGATGGGATGGTGGGGACTTTGAGAGCCACACAACATGGTGAAAGAGCCACATGTGGCTCCCAAGCCACAGTTTGGCCACCCCTGGCATAGAGGCTGAGGCCTTCCCTTGATGTTGCCTCCTGGCTCTGAGATTCAGAGAATTCTGAGATTTAGAATGTGGAGGTTCCCCTCAGCCACCATGCCTAGTAGCCGCTTAAAGACTTACCCTCCATGAATCTATCTAATCCCTTTTAAAAGCTGTTTATTCCTGTGGCCATCACCACACCCTCTGGCAGCAAATTCTACATTTTTTGAACATATGATAAGTTTATTTTTAAAATACCAAGTTATACGAACTTTGTTGGATGAAGTAGTATCAAGTAGATTAATTCCACATATAACAAAATTCTACTGTGCATAAAATATATAACTTTGTAGAACATCTTATTTAGCATTTAAGCTAACATCCAGTTCACCAATCAATCAATCAATCCATCAATAGATAAATAAATAAATAAATACATATATAAATAAATATCTTATTAAGAAGAAGAAGAAGAAGATGATATTGGATTTATATCCCGCCCTCCACTCCGAAGAGTCTCAGAGTGGCTCACAATCTCCTTTACCTTCCTCCCCCACAACAGACACCCTGTGAGGTGGGTGGGGCTGGAGAGGGCTCTCACAGCAGCTGCCCTTTCAAGGACAACCTCTGCCAGAGCTGTGGCTGACCCAAGGCCATTCCAGCAGCTGCAAGTGGAGGAGTGGGGGAATCAAACCCGGTTCTCCCAGATAAGAGTTTGCACACTTAACCACTACACCAAACTGGCTCTAATTTAAGGATAAATTAACTGATAATTGGGCTAGAATTTTTGACTCTTAAGCTAAGAATAATGCCTTGCTCCATCCCAAGTCAAACAAAAGGGAATACCTAAAAAATAAAAAGAATAATAGGGCAGAGCATAAGTTAGAAAGAATTATAGTGAGAGAAACTGAAGATAAGTTGCGTTAATAGGTAAGATGTTTTTCGATTCAGTATATTCCAGAAACAGGAGCCATTTTTCTTCAAAAGATGTGACTTTGGGGTAAATGTCAGACAAGGAAAGTTGTGCTCTCTGTGTAAAGTAGTATTTCCTTTTATACATCCTGAGCCTGTGCGCCCATCAGCTTCATTAGATGCTCTTGAGTTCTAGTCTTCTGGAAGAGGGAGAAAAAATTTCTCTTTGTCAACTCTATCCACTCCATGCATTGTATGATAAACCTCTACCATGTCGCCCCTTAGTTGTCTCTTTTCTCTCCCCCCCCCCTTTTTTTAAACATATGATATTAGAAATTCCAAGTTATACAGAACTTTGCTGGGTGAAGTAGTATCAAATAAATTAATGCCACATATAACAAAATGTTACCATGCATAAAGTACTACGGTATATATAACATTGTAGAACATCTTATTTAGCATTTAAGATAACATCCAGTTCGCCAATCAATCAAATAGATGTGGGAGGGAGATGGAAATAAAGCAACTAACTTTAAATGCTTTCTCCAAATGCTGGCTGGTTTGGCTTAGATAAGTGATTTAAAGAGACAAATACCTTCTCCAAGCTGGCTGATGGGATGGTGGGGGCTTTGAGAGCCACACAACATGATGAAAGAGCCACATGTGGCTCCCGAGCCACAGTTTGGCCACCCCTGGCATAGAGGTTGAGGCCTTCCCTGGATGTTGCCTCCTGGCTCTGAGATTCAGAGGATTCTGAGATTCAGGAGGTTCCCCTCAGCCACCATGCCTAGTAACCACTTAAATAAATAAATAAATAAATAAATAAATAAATACATATCTTCTAAGGATAAATTAATTGGTAGTTGGGCTAGAATACTGTCTCTTAAGCTAAGAATACTGCCTTGCTCCATCTCAAGCCAAACAAAAGGGAATATTTAAATACAAAGAGAAAGAAGGGATAGCGTAAGTTAGAAAGAATTATAGTGAGAGAAACTGAAGGTAAGTTGTGTTAATAGGTAAAATGTTTTTAGATTCAGTATATTCCAGAAACGAAAGCCATTTTTCTTCAAAAGATGTGACCTTGGGGTAAATGTCAGACAAGGAAAGTTGTGCTGTGATTTTCTCCATTATTAAAATGTCCCAGATTTTTGTAAACCAGAGTTCAAGTGATGGTAATGTGTTGGATTTCCATAGAGATGCTATAGCTGTTATAGTCTCTTTTCTAAACTGGAAAAAAAAGTATTAACAGTTCTAGGGCTAAGACTTCTCTTAAATCCAGCCTCCTGTTAGGTAGATTGGTACCCATTTTCAAATAGCATGCTTCCCACCCCCCCCCCCCCCCGGCCCCAATTCACTGCTTCATGTCTGCATTACATACTTTTGCTTCTAAAGCAGGTAACTCCTCAGAGGCAAGGGAGAGCTGCTAAACCTCAACATAAATTCAGACAAGGATTCCTATTTTAAGTCCCCACAGGGGGTATAGTATTCCACCGCAGCAAAATTAATCAGGAATGTTACAGCTCCTTCAAGACTAAATACATTTTATTCCAGCATGACTTTTTAATTGACCCACTTTGTCAGATGAATAAGGCAGATCCTCATAGGGCAGACATGAAGTTCTCAAGAAAAAAAGCTGTAAACAGCAGCTCCAAGAGCTGTGATATTTAAAGATACACTGCAGAAATGTGACAGCCACACAGAATATAATGGTTGTGCCTTAATTCAGACATTAGGAAATCTGCTGCCTCCTCAGACAGACAAACTAAATATATTTGGGATGACAGAGCTCCTTAATAAGGCATTAATAGGATAATAATAAAACCTCAGACTTTAATAAGATCCCGATCTTGCTACAAACACACTTTGTGCATTCCATCCGCACTTTCCTAAATGAACCATAAGAGGGCGGTGTATACCTTCAAGTTTTTTCCAAACTCTGCGCCTTGGTCTCTTTTTCAGATTCTCAACCAACTATCCCATCCAAATATTGAATCATACACAACAAATAAGATGACTGAAGGCCAATACATCCATTCTGAGTAACCCACATATTCCAGGTCTTTGCGGAGCAGAAACAGAGAGGCAGAATAAAAAAGGAGAGAAAGAACATATGTGGTTTTTGATCCATGGTTAGGTAACTGAGAAAGGGGGAGATGTAATGATGTTGGGCATTGCACAGAACTGGAGGGGATATGAAATGGTCCAGTCTTTTGTGGCTTAGGTGGGAAACAGGGACAAGCAATAGCTTATAGCAAGCATGGCAGCTTTTTGAACTGGGTACGATGCTAGGATGTGCACCAACGAGGGATTATTCCAGATGTGTCCATAATAGCAATGCTCCTTGAAAAATGTTATCTCCATTGAAGAAGATATTGGAATGGGAATGCACAAGCACTCATTTCAGCTGACATGCACAAGGAAAAGAATGTCAATCGCATGAAGTTGCCTTGTATCAAATCAGTTCCCTTGGTCCATCCAAGTCAATATTGGCTACTCAGATGGGCAATGGATCCCCAGGGTCTCAGGCAGATGTCTTTTATATCATCTACCACCTGATTCTTTTATCTGGAGATGCCTGGGCTTCAACCTGGGACTTTCTGCATGCCAAGGAGATGCTCCACCACTGAGCCACAGCCCTTCCCCAAACTCCTCTGCAAACTAAGGTACACTCATCTATGGCAAAATCCAGGCATGTCACTGTATACTATGCGAGCAGGCCCTTGGTCTGTCCTTGAACCTTCATCTTTTTGCATAATCAGGAGAGAAACCCAAGAGGAAGGAGAACACATTCCCCAAGTCCCAGCTCCCAATTATCACTTCCCGAGCCGGGCGTGCCAGTGCAAGAGAGGCTGTCTTCCACCTGCGAGATTTCTGTCGACAACACGTTCTCCCACAAAGCAATCAGTCAAACACCCAAAGCTATTTGCAAGCTCTGTCTAGGCCGAGGCTGCTGAAAGCATCTCAGCTGAGGGATGTTTTTTCTCGGCCACCCTAATTCTGTACAGTTACCGTCAAAAGGATTTTCGCCTGTATGGGTCGGCGGGGGTGGGGGGAGGCTGCAGGCCTTCCAGCAACTTGACCTGTTATTTTGCCTTTGCATTTTTTTTTAATGCAGCAGGTCTGTGAGAAGAAGAGTGCGGATCAGAGAAAAGATGGGCAGCATTTGCAGAACAAGAGGACTCATTCCCCTCAACGAGAGACTATATGGGAGACAGGAGTTCTCATACAAGGGGAGTACAATTTAGTTTAAAGAAAACGACTCAGTGGGCTGAAAGTGGGAGATCTGGTAGGAAGCACCAGGTCAGGATGAGGCAGATGAAAAGAGAGGCAGAGTATAGGTTGTACAATGTTAGCTACAGTTGCCAACTTTCAGGTACAGCCTGGAGAACTCCTGGAACTACAACTGACTTCCATGCTACAGAGATAGGCTCCCCTGGAGAGAATGACTGCTTTGGAGGGTGGTCTCTACTGCATTATTCCCCACTGAGGTCCCCTCCATCCCCAAACCCTGCTGTCTGAGCTCCACGCCCAAATCTTCAGGATTTTCCCAATCCGAAGTTAGCACCCCTATGAGTGCTAAAATGTACAGCAAGTTTCTATTTAGCTCAGTTTTAAACAAAACCTTAAGCTTTAAGGAAGCTAAGAGTCTTGCCTAGACACCATGACAACATCCCTAAGGACACATCTCTGGGGGTAAGCACCACCAACTCACAGGACAGAATTCTGAGTAGACCAGCACAAGACTGCAGTCTGTGTCTGTCATCTCCGGCCCTTCTCCATAACCTCTTGGCTTCAGAGGCCATGAAGGACACAGCCTTTTCAGTGCTCACCAGGCCTTCCCTGATACCACCTGTGGATTCCCCCCCCTCCCCCGGCACCAGCATGACTTTAAAAAAGAAAGAAAAAAGGTCAACAGCTTTGTTTTTATTTTTAATTGATGGGTTTTGATTTCCCCTAGGTTAGATGTGTTGGGCATCTCATTGTGGTTTTAATTGCTTGCTGCTGTCTGAAGATAAGAACATAAGATGAGCCTGCTGGGTATGACTAGTCAGGGCTTTTCTTTGTAGCAGGAACTCCTCTGCATATTAGGCCGCACACCCCTGATGTAGTCAATCCTCCAAGAGCTTTTTGAGACCAATGCACATCACACAAAGGCCCCAGCTTCCTCCACCACGAACCAAAGCAAGTGACATTCTAATATATGCAGCCATTGCATACGGAGGGTACATCCCTGCCCTTGACTAACCTCTCCTTTTCTGTTGTTCCCTCTCAGGGCTTTTTTGGTGGCAGGAACTCCTTTGCATATTAGGTCACACCCAGGGGTCATTTTGTAGAAAAATAGGTGGTGGAGCTCATCCAGGGATTGTTATGCAGCTGCACCTACTATTCAATGGGCAAGGAGGTGGAACTCTCAGAAGGAGGAGGAGGAACTCTCAGAAAGGATCAGGGGCTGTGCTCCTGTGAGGTCCCAATGAATCCGAGGCCTGGTCACACCCCTCTTATATAGCCAATCCTCCAAGAGCTTTCAGGGCTCTTAGTACAGGGCCTACTGTAAGCTCCAGGAGGATTGGCTACATCAGGGTGGGTGTGGCTAATATGCAAAGGAGTTCTTGCTACAAAAAAAGCCCTGTGACCAGTGATCTATATATTCCAGAATATAGTTTTGCATAGCAACCAACCAGTTGCCCTGGAGGGCCAATCAAACAAGGCCAATAGGTCGAGGTCCTCCCCTGCTGCTGCTGCTGGTCTCAGCATTGGTATCCTGAGGTCTTGCTGCCTCAGACTGTGGAGGCTCCCATTACTCACCACAGCTAGTAGGCACTGAAGGGCCTCTCCTTTGTGAATCTCTCTAATTCCCCTTTTAAAGCTGTCTGTGCTTCTGGCCTCCAATGATCTCCACTTAGGGTCCCCAACCTTCAAGTGGTGCCTGTAGATCTCCTGAGATTACCACCAATTTCAAGGCAACAGAGATCAGTACCCCTGGAGAAAATGGCTGCTTTGGAAGGTGGACTCTATGGCATTACACCCCATTGAAGCCCCTCCCCTCCTCAAGCCCTCCCCTCTTCAGGCTCCACCTCCAAAATCTCCAGCTACTTCTCAACCTGGAGCTGATGACTGTACATGCCTGGTAGTGAACTCCATAGTTTAATTACGCATTAAGAGGAGGGGGGGAGGAGGAGGAGGATAAGGAAGGAAGGAAGGAAGGAAGGAAGGAAGGAAGGAAGGAAGGGAGGGAGGGAGGGAAAGAAAGAAAGAAAGAAAGAAAGAAAGAAAGAAAGAAAGAAAGAAAGAAAGAAAGAAAGAAAGAAAGAAAGAAAGAAAGAAAGAAAGAAAGAAAGAAAGAAAGAAAGAAGAGATTGGATTTATATCCTGCCCTTCACTTGGAGTTTCAGAGTGGCTTACAATCTCCTTTCCTTTCCCCTCCCCACAACAAACACCCTATGAGATATGTGGGGCTGAGAGAGCTCTGACTGACCCAGGGTCGCCCAGCTGGCTGCATGTGGAACAGTAGGGAATCAAACCCAGTGCTCCAGATTAGAGTCCACCACTCTTAAACACTACACCAAACCGGCTCGATTTTTGTGTATTGTGAACCATTTTCCCAACAATTTCATCAGGTGCCCCGTGAGTCCCAGCATTAGGCAGGAGGCAGAAAAAGCTCCCTCTTCCCCCTCAAGATGCTGGTGGCGAGTCATTTCAGCCAATGGCTATGGTTCCTTAGTCTGTTTTAGATCTCACTGTTGTCTGAGATGGTTTGATAATTTTGAATTGTCTTTTTTTTGCAAACCACCAGGTTGCGGAGAGCAGACATGCAAATGTTTTAAATAAAATTTAAATAAATAAAAGGGAGCCTGGAATGGAAAAGGGGAAGGCAAACTCTGGAAGTACACCCCCCTCCGCCCCGCTGTCTCCGCTAGCTACAACCCTGCTAAAGAACATCAGAGGGCATCAGAAAGCATGGGAGTTGCTGAGCCACTATAGCCAACCACAGTCCAGATTTCCACGAAGCTTCTGTTCGGAACTCAGCTTTGTTTACTCACCAATTCATTATTCTATCCCACTCCGTGCCACCCCCCCCCCCCCCGCTCCCCGCCCGCCCTTGAAGCTGTGGGCAATCATAAAACATAAATAATCACAATACACACAAACACAGACCATTATATAATTACAATAAAATCAAATTACAGCAACAAAATCAATGTAAATGAGGACCTAGAACTACAATTCCGGCAATCAGTTTGACAAGCATTTAAAGCAAGCAGATGTGAAATCCCACTTAACGGGGATCAAAGATGCCCATGGATACATTCTGCCAAAAAAGAGAGAGAGAGAGGGAGAACAAACAGCAGCTTTTTTTCTAAGCAGACAAAACAATGTTTGAACCTCCTGCGATATTAAAGATGCCTTCGGAGCAAGAGTTTATTGAAGATCAAGAACACTGAACTCACGTGCCTGATATATGTATACACAGGGATGGAATTCTAGCAGGCGCTCCTTTGCATATTAGGCCACACACCTCGATGTAGCCAATCCTCCTGGAGCTTACAAGGCTCTTTTTTTGTAAGCTTTTGGAGGATTGGCTACATCAGGGGTGTGTGGCCTAATATGCAAAGGCGCTCCTGCTAGAATTCCACCCCTGCATATACACAGATTCCAGAGAAGGGCCAAGTGAATACAGGTGACATTGGGGAACTATGATCACTCCTGCCAAAGTGTGATTTAGTTGCAAAAATCGAGACTAGATACGATCAGCAGACAGCCAGTATGACGTTCAATGTGATTCCCTTGTGGGTGGTTGTAGCCCTTTAAGGACTAACCACTTTATTGCGGTAGAAGCTTTCATAGGCTAGAGCCCTCAGCTGCAGAAAGGGCCCTAGTCCCACATAAGCTTCTCTGAGCACCTTAACTCTCAGGCACAAAAAGCTTAAGGTGCAATAAACTGATTCATCTGTAAAACTCTTTGTTATTTCAGGCTGCAGCAGATTAACAGAGTCTGCAGTTCCCCACAATCAGTACAGGCTAGTCTTTAAGGTTTCACAGGTTTATCTGTAACAGACAAAGAGCCAGACTAGATGCGATGCTGGAGACCTGTAACTTGAGTTCCCAGTCTGTAATTCAGGTACAATAAGCAGCCATGGCAATGAATGTGTGTATGTGTGTTGTGTATTAAAAACATTTACCATGACATAAGAACATAAGAGAAGTCATGTTGGATCAGGCCAATGGCCCATCCAGTCCAACACTCTGTCTCACACAGTGGCCACAAAAACCAAATGCTATCAGGAGGTCCACTAGTGGGGCCAGGACACTAGAAGTCCTCCCATTGTGCCCCCTGCCCAAAGCACCAAGAATACAGATCATCACTGTCCCAGACAGAGAGTTCCAACGATAAGTGGCTAATAGCCACTGATGAACCTCTGCTCCACATGCTTGTCCAATCCCTTCTTGAAGCTGTCTATGCTTGTAGCCGTCGCCATCTCCTGTGGCAATGAATTCCATGTGTTAATTACCCTTTGGGTGAAGAAGTACTTACTTTTATCAGTTCTAACCGGACTGCTCAGCAATTTCATTGAATGTCCATGAGTTCTTGCATTGTGAGAAAGGGAGAAAAGTACTTCTTTCTCTATCTTCTTTATCTCATGCATATTCTTGTAAACCTCTATCATGTCACCCCCTGAGTTGACGTTTCTCCAAGCCATAAGTTTGTTGTGACTTCATAGCACACATACATGCACACATACATGACTGCACTTATATTATATTATACATGACAGTACTGACTGGTGTTGTGGTAAAGTGCATGGACTTTTATCTGGGAGAACCAGGTTTGATTCCCCATCCCACCACCTGCAGCTGCTGGAATGGCCTTGGGTCAGTCGTAGCTCTCACAGAGTTGTCCTTGAAAGGGCAACTTCTGTGAGAGCTCTCTCAGCCCCACCCACCTCACAAGTTGTTGTTTATGGGGGAAGAAGATAAAGAGTTTGTGAGCTGTTCTGAGACTCTGAGATTCAGAGTGAAGGGTGGGATATAAATCCAATATCATCATCATCACCATCATTATCATCATCATCATCACCATCATCATCATCATCACTTATGCATATAATATTATATTATATGTGACTGGACTGGGAGTTGAGCTCAAGCTCCCAAGAACAAACATGAAGCTCCATTTCATTTCTATCTCAAACAAGCTAAGGGTGTACACAGCACACTTTCCCCTCCATCTTATCCTCACAACAACCCTGAGAGGTAGGCAGGCTGAAAGAACCTGACCGACCCAAGGACACTTAGTGAACATCATGGCAAAATAGGGATAAGAAACTGGATCTCACAGATTCTACTGCGCCACAGCTCTCTTGAGACTTCTTCATAAAACTTCCCAGGTTTTCAGTGGAGAAAATAATATTTGGTCTGTGAGATTTTCAACCCTTCCACAAACGAGTGCCGGGTAAGTAAGCAAACAGCCCAAAATTCTCTGCCATTTATTGTTGCCTGAACAAGGCTTTGATTGTCTGCAGTAATAAAAATCACAGTCATTTTGCCTCATTATATACAGCTTGCAGTCTTTTTAACCTATATTCATAAAACTTCACATTCTGAAGACTAAACTTCCTTTGACAGCGTCCCTTTTCATGTGGAAAGCAGGTCTTATTGAGGCAAAAAAAAAAAATACCGTCAAAAAGGCAACTGAAAGCCAACTTGCGTTCAGCAATTTGCCACGCCGTAAGGGATACTGTGTGCAGGGTTGGAGCAAGAGAGCAAGAAGGCACACAAAAGTTGGAGGCTGGGAGGGGGGGAGATAAAAATCAAATTACAAAAAGAAAGCAAAAAAATCTTACAGGGAGGAAGAAAGCTTTTCAAAGATTCAAACAAAGAAAGTTATTTCGGAGCAGGCAACGCTTTCTTTTCAAACCTGCATTGCGTGATGGTGCGTTTCCTTTTCAAGATCTCAGATCTGTTGTCGAGTTCAAGCGAATTTCATTTTATCACAATCAGTGGCTTCCCCCGCTCTCTGCCACCTGTTAGCCACCAACAGAACATCTGGCACCTCCCCAAACCGAAGGCCAGCATTGGGGGGGGGGGGCAGAGGGGGGGTGCTTACCCAGAGCGCCAATGGGGGGAGGTGCCAAATTGGGTATGGAGTCCATTGTATTATATGGGACCATAAGATAGAATGGCCCATAAGGGGGCACCATTTTTTTAATTTGGTCCTCCCCTCAAAAAACATATAGATCTAGTCCTGCAAAATATATCTTCTGTCAAATTCAGCTGGGGGGGAGGAGGAGGAAGAGGATTTTGGCAGCAGAATGTCACCTAAAGTAATTTTTGAAATTTCCTTTCCTCCCCCTCCCCTCCCCTCCCCTCCCCTCCCCATTCCCTCCCTATACGGTTAAATTACTTCCAGCTTATTTGTGTGGGTAGAGGTTAATGAAACGCTAATGATGTTAATGAGCCATGTGCTACCACAAGCACTCTCCTTTTTTCCAAGATAGAGATATAATAGCTGCTTGCCTTCTCTTTTAATCTTTTTCTGTCATTTGGGAATTACAGGCCGAAGCAATTAATGGCTCACACGGCTCGCTCGCTCTCTTCCCTTTCAGTCACAGACCAGTGGGGCAAAGAGGAGAAGGCTGTTAAAAACCTGCTCCGCATGTCCACAGGTGAGGAGGATGAGCAGGCGGACCACGTTCTTCTGACCAGAAGGCACAAATGCTGGTCCGCAGAAGGGAAGGGGAGCAGAAAGTTGCCATCTGTTGAAGTCTTCCAGCACCAGGAGCTGTCCAGAGTGCTGAAGAGAGGAGTTGTCCTCGACTGATCAGACTTGGGGCCAAACTAGAAAAGAGACTCGGAAATATGTGAGTGGACCTCTGGCATATTTTTAGTTGCTAAGTGGTGGCTTTGCCCCCCCCCCCCAATTCAGATAAGCAGCAAGAAAAGGGGGATTTAACGCTTTACTTAAACTCAAATTGCCTCTGGAGATTTTTCCCGGGGGGGGGGGGGGCGGTGGGGCAGAGTGAGGGTTAGATAACATAGACCTAACTTTTATGTTTTCTCTAGGAGAGCTGCAGTTACCTTCTCCATGCTGTGGCCTAAGTCCAAAGTGCTGCAATCATCACTGTTATTTAACAACTATTAAAAAAACACACACATTGAATATAAAATAAAACAGAAGTCCAGTGACACTTTAAAGACCAACAGATTTGTTCCAGCATAAGCTTTGATGAGTCAAAGCTCTCTTTATGAAATGTACAAAGCATGCAAGGAGAAGGCAGATATATTTGTACTCAAAGCTGCAAACAACAGAATGGCATGTGTGTGGGATGTCACAAAAAGAGGCCAGCTTAAAACCATCTCCAAACTAAACAGTAATCAATCCACTCAGAGTGGGCCAGGACTTTTCTCCCACCCCTCCCCCATTGATAGTCAGGCAAAGTAGCATTATCGTAAAGGCTAAAAGCAGGACTTTTTTTGTAGAAAAAGCCCAACAAGAAGTCATTTGCATATTAGACCATACCCCCTGACATCACCATTTTTTGTCATAGGGCTTTTTTGTAGCAAAAGCCCAGTAGAAGCTCATTTGTGTATTAGACCACACTTCCTGGCACCAAGCCAGTCAGAACTGTGTTCCTGTGCGTTCCTGCTCAAAAAAAGCCCTGGCTAGAAGTATAGAAGTAGAGCTGAATCAATTGAGATCTGAACGGGGTGTGATGTGCTGAGATATCAGCTGAGTCTATAATCGTATAACCTTGACCTGGATGGCCCAGGCTGGACCGATTTAGTCAGATCTCAGAAGCTAAGCAGGGTCAGCTCCTGCTAGTACATGGATGAGAGACCACCAAGGAAGTCCAGGGTTGCTATGTAGAGGCAGGCAATGGCAAACCTCCTCTGTGTGTCTCTTGACTTCCAGTGAGGTTGTCACAAGTCTGCTGCGACAGCTATTGCCTTTTGGTGGTTTGGTGGGGAAAAACACTGGTTCTCTCACCAATACTCCCTCTAAGCTGTGGAGTCTTATGAGCAAAAATTCTTCTTTGTGAGGTACTGGCATTGAAGCTGTGAGCAGCTGCATAAATTGGTTTGCTCTGGAGCCATTTTTCCTCAGCTAAAACAAAATTGTGTGAGCCGGAGGCTAAAAAACTGTGAGCTAGCTCACACTAACTAAGCTTAGAGGGAACACTTGGTTCCCACTGGTTTTTATGCCACATATCCTCTTGTTCTAAAATGGAACTTCCATTACATATATTAAAATTAATTTTGATTTTTTAAGAAGTTCCTAACTGGGGGTAAATCCAAGAGAGGTGATGTATCCACTAGTTTAACCCTGGCTACAGCCCTACCCAGCGGATTTCTGAATTGCATTGCTGACGTGCTTCTCCCGCCCACCCCCAAAAGTGAAATGATAAATGAATGTAGATATGCCTCCTTTCCAAAGAGTCGAATGAGTTTCAATAAAAGCTAACCAAATTTCTCAGGGGATGATCTTTCCTACGAGTTCGCTCTGTGCCTAGAGCAAAATTCCAAATGAATTTTGGAAGTTTCCCCTTGGTTAAAACATCTTTCAAGGAAAGCCAAAAGAACATCAGTGACATTAATAACCATTCCTGGAGAGATGCGTGAGTGTGTCCCATCCACCCAAGCATGTGCATGTGTGTCTAAATAAACCCCAGTGAAATCATAGTGTTCATTATCAACCCACTCTCTAGCTTATGCCAAGATGGGCAGCTGTGTTAGACGGTCTGTAGCAGTAGAAAAGAATAAGAGTCCAGTAGCACCTTTAAAGCTAACAAAGTTTGTGACAGGGCGCAAGCTTTCGCGAGTCACTGCTCACTTCTTCAGATACCAAGAAGTGAGTAGTGACTCACAAAAGCTCATCCCCTGCCACAAATGTTGTTACTCTTTAGGTGCTACTGGACTCTTTCCTAACTTGTGTGGGTGTGTGTTAACTGTTGTCAATTCACTTCTAACTTTACAACCCTATGAATTAATGACCTCTAAAACATCTTATCACTGGCAATCCTTGTGCAGGTCTTACAAACTGGGAGCCATGGCTTCTTTGGAAGAAGAAGAAGATGATGATATTGGGTTTGTACCCAGCCCTACACTCCAAATCTCAGAGTCTCAGAGCAGTCACAAGCTCCTTTACCTTCCACCCCCACAAGAGACACCCTGTGAGGTAGGTGGGGCTGAGAGAGATCTCCCAGAAGCTGCCCTTTCAAGGATAGCTCTGCAAGAGCTATGGCTGACCCAAGGCAGCTGCTAGTGGAGGAGTGGGAAATCAAACCTGGTTCTCCCAGACAAGAGTCTGTGCACTTAATCACTACACCAAATTGGCTCTCCAGTTTTGACTGAGCCAATCCATCTCTTGTTGGGTCTTCCTCTTTCCCTGCCGCCTTCAATCTTTCCTAGCACCATTGTCTTTTCCAGTGACTCTATTCTTCTTGTAATGTGACAAGAAGTACCATAGCCTCAGCTTAGTTATTTAAAATTTTTAAAGAGAGTCCAGGCTTGATTTGATCTGGAACCCCGTTTGTCCTTGTGGTGGTCCATAGTATCCGTAAAGCTCTCCTCTGATACCACCTTTCAAATGAATCCGCTTTCTTCCTGTCAGCTCTTTATTGCACGCATACATAGTAATGGAGACAATTTTGGCATGAATTAACTTGATCTTGGTTGCCAACGACCCATCCTTAAACTAGTCTCTAATTTGGGGGAGAGTGGTTTCCAGTTCCTACCTACAGCTACAAATCCCAGCTACAAATACAAGTTGATGGGGTGTGAACTGGCAGAGACTGACCGAGAGAGAGATCTTGGGGTCGTGGTAGATAACTCACTGAAAATGTCAAGACAGTGTGCGTTTGCAATAAAAAAAGGCCAACGCCATGCTGGGAATTATTAGGAAGGGAATTGAAAACAAACCAGCCAGTATCATAATGCCCCTGTATAAATCGATGGTGCGGTCTCATTTGGAGTACTGTGTGCAGTTCTGGTCGCCGCACCTCAAAAAGGATATTATAGCATTGGAGAAAGTCCAGAAAAGGGCAACAAGAATGATTAAAGGGATGGAACACTTTCCCTATGAAGAAAGGTTGAAACGCTTGGGACTCTTTAGCTTGGAGAAACGTCGACTGCGGGGTGACATGATAGAGGTTTACAAGATAATGCATGGGATGGAGAAAGTAGAGAAAGAAGTACTTTTCTCCCTTTCTCACAATACAAGAACTCGTGGGCATTCAATGAGCAGACAGGTTAAAACGGATAAAAGGAAGTACTTCTTCACCCAAAGGGTGATTAACATGTGGAATTCACTGCCACAGGAGGTGGTAGCCGCCACAAGCATAGCCACCTTCAAGAGGGGTTTAGATAAAAATTTGGAGCAGAGGTCCATCAGTGGCTATTAGCCACAGTGTGTGTGTGTGTGTATATATATATAAACAATTTTTGCCACTGTGTGACACAGAGTGTTGGACTGGATGGGCCATTGGCCTGATCTAACATGGCTTCTCTTATGTTCTTACCTAAGCAATAGCCCTGTTTGTAGAAGACTGCCCCCCAAAGGGCCCTTGGGATATTGCAAAAAGGATGGACAGATACAAATAAATAGTCCTTCCAAAGGGGAAAAAAACAACACTGATAGATGTGTTGATGCCAAAGGGCATGCAGCTAAATTATGCTCTGGCAGTTATGTGTACAGGGTGTGTGTTCCTGCTATTGCTTTCATTAGGAAGTATCTGTCTGCTGTTGAAGCTGCAGTGCTGTGATAAGGGGGAGGGAATGCACTGGAGAGGTTTCAAAAAAATTGCCTGGAAGAACTAGAAGATAAGATTCCCCCCCCACCCCAGACAGACCAAAAAAAAAAAAAATCCCCTTGCCCCAACCCTGTCTTGATTTATGGAGCCTCGTCTGTCCTTGACAATACCTCTGCCGTTCCTGAGCCTGGATGCTGTGTACAAGTTCCCAGCACAAAATATCTGCTCTGCCCCCCAATCTATTTATCCAGACAACCTGTCAGCCAACTGCAGTCAGATCTGGCGTTGACATGAACAAGACAGCCGCACAATACCTTGGTGGGCTTTTCATTGGCCGCCTCCAATCTCCTCTTTAATAGTCATGGCAGCTTTGTCTAAACCCACAATAAAGACGATTGGGGCTTCAGTTTCACATTTCCTTTGTTATCACCCCTTTCAGCTGGTGGTGTTTATTTATGGCCGTTACAAAGCACTCCTGTGAAAAGATGCCATTAGAGTGGAATGACACGGCCCTGATATAGAAGATGAAAATCACTGCTGATGCTCTGCCACCGCTTGTTTGATGCCTGCCCACTTGTCTTAATTCTCCCTTTTTATAGCGATTATTTCCCTTGCAAAATTGCAAAAGTGCAAGAGATGGAGAGAGAGAGGCACAGGGAGCATCAAGAGAGGCCCAACTCAGGCCACAGATGGTGTGGGTTGGCACGGCTGACTTCTTGGCCCACTGAGTGGCGGGCATTGGTATGCACAAGCTTATCAGGTCTGTTAAAGAACAAATGGGACCCTCATCTGGCAAAAGAAGTAGCTCAGCAACAGACTGACTCTCGTCAGTGACAAGAGGCTGACACTCCAGAGCGAGACGAGAGCCTCCAAAAAAGAGGGAGACCTGCAGGCAAAACAGCTTTCGGGTATCCAAACTAGCCAAGTTCATGTGCCTCTGTTGGCAGAGCTCGGAGAAGTCCACAGCACTTGTCCTACAGAGGGAGCCGACTGGAAAGTTTGCAGGGTTGCTAGCCTGCGGATGCAACTTCCTTGCAGGGGAGGACAAGGGAAGTCAAAGGCAGCTAGCAAGGGATGTCAAAGCAAGAATTGGTCACCCAGTTGCTCGTACCAGAAAAGAAGCCTATTGATAATAAAATTTTATTTATATCCCGCCCTCCCCACCGAAGCGGGCTCAGGGCGGCTAACAACATTTTCATAAAATTATACAGAGTTTAAAATCGCATTAGCTTTAAAACATTCCAGCCTGACCCAGAATGGTTACAGGAGCATCATGTAGCTGGGGGAAGCAACGGTTGAGAGGATGAGGTTAGCTGTGAAAGGACCCCTGCTTAGATCATCTCACCCCCTACTGCAACTCACCAGGTGACTTTAACTAAGCCACTCTGCCTCCTCTCTCCTTATCTTCAATATGGGGGAATAATAGAAGAAGACGGAAGAAGACTGCAGATTTATATCCCGCCCTTCTCTCTGAATCAAAGACTCAGAGCGGCTTACAAGCCCCTATATCTTTTCCCTCTACAACAGATGCCCTGTGAGGAGCGTGGGGCTGAGGGGGCTCTCACAGCAGCTGCCGTTTCAAGAACAACTCCTGTAATAGCACCCAAGGCCATTCCAGCAGCTGTAAGTGGAGGAGTGGGGAATCAAACCTGGTTCTACCAGATAAGAGTCCGCACACTTAACCACTATACCAAACTGGCTCCTCAACTAGTAATACTACTAGTTGACCTGATAGCGTGGTTATGAGAGTTGTAGCAAGAAAACTCACTTTGAATGCTGAAAGTGGGCAGAAAATGCATCCTCGTTAGGATTCATTCTTGCAGCAACAGGGCAATTCTACGGGAGTGCAGAAAAGAAAGATGAGGAGGAGTTGGGTTAATACCCAGCCCTTCACTCGAAGTCTCAGAGCAGCATACAATCCCCTTCCCTTCATCTCCTCACAATAGACACTCTGTGAGGGAGGTGGGGCTGAGAAAGATCTGAGAGAACTGCTCTTGAGAGAACAGCTCTGAGAGAGCTATGACTGATGCAGGCTCAGCCAGCAGCTGCATGTGGAGAAGAGGGGAATCAAACCTGGTTCTCCAGATTAGAGTCCACCGCTCTTAACCACTGCACCAAACTGGCTCTCTGCCATTGGGAGAGCCAGTATGGTATAGTGGTTAACTGTGCAGACTCTTATCTAGGAGAACTGGGTTTGATTCCCCACTCCTCCACTTGCACCTGCTGGAATGGCCTTGGGTCAGCCATAGCTCTGGCAGAGGTTGCCCTTGAAAGGGCAGCTGCTATGAGAGCCCTCTCAGTCCCACCCACCTCACAGAGTGTCTGTTGTGGGGGAGGAAGGTAAAGGAGATTGTGAGCCGCTCTGAGATTCTGAAATTTGGAGTAGAGGGTGGGATATAAACCCAATATCATCATCATCAAGTGCCTCTGCGTAGCAACCCTGGTCCTTCTTGGTGGCATCTTATTTGAGTCCTAAACAGGGCATACGCAACTTAGTTTAAGGGATTGGGCTACCTATCCAGATTGGGACATACTGTTCTACAGAAAGTTTAGAATTTAACTTTTTTTTTAAAAATGTGTCTTGTCCTTGTGACTGCTGATATATGCTTCAGAATTACCGTAATTAAAACCTTCCAGATTAAAACCTTCCTTGGAAGTTTTTAAACAGAGGCTAGATGGCCATCTGACAGCAATGAAGATCCTGTGAATTTAGGGGGAGGTGTTTGTGAGTTTCCTGCATTGTGCAGGGGGTTGGACTAGATGACCCTGGAGGTCCCTTCCAGCTCTATGATTCTATGATCTCTGAGTATGGGGCACAGTGAGGGCCGTTTGTTGAATGTAGCTTTTCTGGCCCTCTGCATCCTCCCTCAGAAAGGCTGTGTGAGGCAGAAGCACTATGTAAATGCAATGCATTATTATTCTCAGTGGTGCCACCTAAGCTCACAATTACCTGGTTTGAAATAAGAAATCGTCCAGCTTCTAATGCTCAGCTATATTATCAACCAAGTGTCATTTTCCTGAGAAGCCCCCTTCTCCCTCCAGTTCTATGTGTAAAATGAGATTCTGCACATACACAATCATTCTGACCAGGCTATTTGGGGGGCATAAATATGTTGGGAAAAAAGAACCTTTCATTCAATCAGCTTGTGCAATAAAAAGTTTGCCTTGAAGTTTTACTTTAAGTGTTTCCCCCCCTCAAAGTCTTGGGTACAGATTGCAGTTCAGATTAAGCTAGAAGAAGAAGAAGAAGACTGCAAATTTATACCCTGCCCTTTTCTCTGAATCAGAGTCTCAGAGCAGCTCACAATCTCCTTTATCTCCTTCCCCCACAACAGACACCCTGTGAGGTGGGTGGGGCTGAGAGAGCTCTCCCAGAAGCTGCCCTTTCAAGGACAACTCCTGCAAGAGCTATGGCTGACCCAAGGCCATTCCAGAAGCTGCAAGTGGAGGAGTGGGGAATCAAACCCAGTTCTCCCAGATAAGAGTCTACACACTTAACCACTACACCAAACTGGCTCTGAGAAGAAGGGGGAAGAGAAAAAACAAAATCCCCCCCCCCCATGGCTGGCATTTAAGCAGGGGAGCTGTGCGATTACTGAGCCTCTTGGGGGGTAGGGGGAGTTCCCTGACCCAAATCTTTTGCAGCTTAGCCAAAGCCCCTTTATATATTCTCTGCAAAGCACCCTCCCTTGTCACACTTTACCCATTCTGAACTTGTAGTGCAATAAGTAGACTTAGTCTAGGGCAGATAGCAACCAGCAGAAATCTGGAGGTGGGGACATGATGGGGAGAATATTGAGCCAATTCATGCCGGTGATCATGTCTTTGACATCTGCACATTCCCAAATCTTTCTCTGTTAAGCATGAGGACTAGCAACTTTCTTTGGTCACTTTTAAGAATCTCTCAGACAAATGCAAATATCCAAAGCAAGTTGAAAACAACTTTGCTAACTTAAAAGGGGGGGGGGGAATACCCCAGTTCTAAGAACTCTTCAACATTCAGTGTGAGATCCAGCGTGGTGCAGTGGTTAAAGTGCTGGATTAGGATCTAGGAAACCAGGATTCGAATCACCCCTTTGCCACAGAAGCTTGCAACGTGACCTTGGGCCCATCACACACTCTCATCCTAACCTGGAGAGCCAGTTTGGTATAGTGCAGGGGTGGCCAATGGTAGCTCTACAGATTCTTTTGCCTACAACTCCCATCAGCCCCAGCCATTGGCAATGCTGGCTGGGACTGATGGGAGTTGTAGGCAAAAAGCATCTGGAGAGCTACTGTTGGCCACCCCTGGTATAGTGGTTAAGTGTGTGGACTCTTATCTGGGAGAACCGGGTTTGATTCCCCATTCCTTCACTTGCAGCTGCTGGAATGGCCTTGGATCAGCCATAGCTCTAGCAGAGTTGTCCTTGAAAGGGCAGCTGCTATAAGAGCTCTCTCAGCCCCACCCATCTCACAGGGTGTCTGTTTTTTTGGGGGGGGAGGTAAAGGAGATTGTGACCGCTCTGTGATTCAGAGTATAGGGCAGGATATAAAACCAGATCCAATATCTTCTACCTATCTCACTGTTTTGTGGATAAAATACAGGTGAAAAGGATACAGGTGTACGCTGATTTGGGTCTGCCACTGGAGAGAAAGGCAGGATATAAATTAAAAAAATGGTAGCTGAAAGAATAATCACCATTCCCCCCCACACACACACACACACTTGTGTTGCACAAGGTAGAAGAGACCAAACAGCTTTAGATATGATCATTGCTCTTGCAGCCTCCAAGAGGAGCCTCCCGCTCGGCCCGGAGACTTTAGCTGGTTCATCTGCTCCCAAGACTACAGGGTGCATCTGGTTACCTCCACCCACAAAAAACCTTTCCTATAGAAGAGATCAGGCCTTCTTTTCAGAGGTGCGTCCTTCCAAGACTTTGGGTCTTTAATTAATCCTACTGGTTTTAACAGCTCGCTGTCTGTTGCAAATGTAATATTCAGCACCCAAGGGGTGTGGAGGGGGAAGACGAAGACGTGTTTTGTACCCGTGCTTCTTTCATTCTTTCTGCCCATCTGCTCTGCACTCGAGTCTTATGGAATGCCACCTGGCGTGGAATGCTGTGAACTTGCAGGCTTCTCCACGCAAGCAGATGCTTCGCTCTTGGGGAGAATCAGGTTGCCAACTCTGGGTTGGGAAGTGGCTGGAGATTTGGGGAGTGGAGCCTAGAGAGAGTGAGGTTTGGAGAGGGGAGGGACCTCAGTGGGGTATAATGCCCTAGAATTCACCTTCCCAAGTGGCCATTTCTCTCCAGAACTGAACTCTGCTGCCTGGAGCTTGGTTTTCATCCCAGGAGATCTCCAGCCACCAACTGGAGATTGACAACCCTAGGGAGGACCTTCATAAACACTCATCTTCTCCTTCACCTTTCTGGGCTTTACGAAGTATATCTGGAGTTCATCACCATCTCTTCCAATGACTGATTGCTAATAATCTGCTGGGGGGGGGGGGAGATCAAGGTTGATTGCAGCAGCTGGAATGGTAATCTACAACTTTGTTTTCCACCACTTTTTGTCACTTATGGACAATGGTAAAGTAGAAGAGCGGGGCTTTTTTGTAGCAGGAACTCCTTTGCATATTAAGCTACACACCCCTGATGTAGCCAATCCTCCAAGAGCTTACAGCAGGTCCTGTACTAAGAGCCCTGTAAGCTCTTGGAGGATTGGGTACATCGAGGGGGGGAGGTGGCTAATATGCAAAGGAGTTCCTGCTACAAAATAAGCCCTGTAGAAGAGAAGAAGACTGCAGATTTATACCCCGCCTTTCTCTCTGAATCAGAGTCTCAGAGTGGCTTACAATATCCTTCCCCCACAACAGACACCCTGTGAGGTGGGTGGGGCTAAGAGAGCTCTCACAGCAGCTGCCCTTTCAAGGACCATTCCTACAAGAGTTATGGCTGATCCAAGGCCATTGCAGCAGTGAGGAGTGGGGAATCAAACCTGGTTCTCCCAGGTAAGAGTCTGCACACTTAACCATTACACCAAACTGGCACCTTAAGAGCATTAATGGTGTGAACATCCTTCCTCTCTTTCTTCTTCTAGTGAGCTACAGAAGAGAAGAGGAGCTGTCTGTCATGTTTCTTATTCTGCCCTTCCTCTAAGGAGCTGAGAGCAATGGACATGATTCTCCTTTCCCCTCTAGGGTTGCCAATCTCCAAGTGGGGCCTGAAGATCTCTCACTGTTACAATGGATCTCCAGGAAATAGAGGTCAGTTCCACCCAGAGAAAACAGCTGTTTGGATGGTAGAGTTTATGGTATTGTACCCTGTGAAGTCCCTCCCCCTCCCAAACCCCACCCTTCCAAGGCTCCACCCCCAAGTCTCCAGGTATTTTCCCTCCCAAATCTGGCAACCCTTGGAATGCCCTTCTGAGGCAGGCCCAGCAACAAGCCAAAGCAGGGGTTTTTTTAATAAGGGGGTCATATTGGAGAAAAATACTATTTTTACTCTTTTAAAGCTGTTTGATACTGTTTTATGCTCTGGTTGGATTTTCTTGATGGGTTTTTTTAAAAAAAATCGTTAACAACATCTATGATTTTTGCTCTTATTAGACTTTACTTCATAAGCCACCTTGAGTAGATGCTAAATAAATAAATATTTTTTACCCTAACTGCATCCCTGAGATTAGGTTGGGAATGAGTGATTTTCCCAAGGTCACCCAGTGAGTTTCACAAAAGGGGATGGGATTTGAACCTGGGTCTTTCCAATCCTAGTCCTAGACTCTAACTGCTCAGCTACAACAGCTCTTAATAACACTGGATTTTTTGGACTTGGATTTATACCCCACCTTATACTCTGAATATCAGAGTCTCAGAGTGGTCACAATCTCCTTTATCCCCCCACCCCCCACAACAAACACTGTGAGGTAGGTGGGACTGAGAGAGCTTTTATAGCAGCTGCCCTTTCAAAGACAACTCCTAGAAAACTATGGCTGACCCAAGGCCATTCCAGCAGCTGCAAGTGGAGGAGTGGGGAATCAAACCCGGTTCTCCCACATAAGAGTCTGCGCACTTAACCATTACACCAAACCACTACACCAAACTGACACCTTCAGATTCCAGTTCTTCCACAGAAAGGGTTTATATGACAACATTTATTTTCACTATCTCTACATTTTAAAATATCATTATTCGGAGGGGGGGGGGATTTTTTTACAAAGGTAACCAGGCTGCAATGAAACTGATCAGAGAGAGAGATCCTTTGGCCTGTGAACTATACTACAGTCATAGTTGCACACCCACAGTCCCTTTATTGGCATAACAACAGTAGCAAATCAAGGAAGCAAGAAAAAAGTTGGTTAATTTAACATTCTAAATAGATCTCCTCTTGTAAGCACAGTAAAGGAAGTTTGCCACCGCTTCGATGGCTTCAGCCTTATCTGAGGCTAGTAAACTCACTATCTTACTGTTATCAGATTTACCCTCCAGGGACTGCAATACAGGGTCCAAATAAGAAGCATGCAAATTACAGTAGAATCTATAGGATAAAAGTACATGGTCCATTCCTTCAGTTTCCTTCAACCCACTACTGCTGTCTGTAGTGCATACTGACTGCGTTGCTGTACGTAGGGCCTTACTATGTCACGTATGCATCATTTAACTTGTCACATTAATGCTTCTGCTCCGTTTCAGCTCTCAGATTTCTACTTGGTGTCAGACTTCTGCCACCCAAACCCTACTGCATTGCTTATTCAATGTCCCTCCCTGTTGACTGTACTGAGTCACACTGCATAATCCTCCTTGAGTCTCAGAGAGGAAGGTAGACTATAAATAACACCAGACAGGCAGGCAGACAGGCAGAGGGACAGGCAGGCAGACAGATAAAAGTGTCCTAGTCTAGGAGGCTTGGTCACCACAGCTTGACTCAGAAACTGAACCCATAGGCTGAGAACAGACGGGCATTTAAAACTGCCCAGGGGGGCGGGAAGTAGGTGGACCAAAAAAGCGCATGCATACGTGCACATCTGCCTCCCATCCCACACCGACTAGATGGGAGCTGGCTCGAAAAGCTGGCTTTTTCACTGGGGCACCTCGGAGGTGCCTCCCTGGCCATCTGGAGAGCATCCAGGGAGCCGTGGACGGGATGCATGAGTGTTCTGGATGCTCCTTGGGCACGCACGGCCCACCCCTTTTCCCTCCCCACTCCATGGCACTCTATTTCCGGCTGGCTTTCTTTGGGGCGGCTTCAAGCCACCCTGAACCGGCCATTTGCTATCAGCCATAGTGAACCTATTCAGAAGATAGTGGTGGTGAAAAGAGCTGTTAAGTCACAGCCAACTTAAAGCAACATTGTAGGGAGTGCAAGGCAGAGGTGTCTTGCCATTGCCTGCCTCTGTGTAGTGGATTTATATCCCACCCTGGGCTTCCTTGGTGGTCTCCCATCTGAGTACTAACTGGGGCTAACCCTGCTTAGCTTCCAAGATCTGGTGAGACTGAGCTAGCCTGGGCCACCCAGTTTAGGGTGCGGCAGCAAAGCTGGTTGAAACTTATGTGCAGCACCTCTATCTCAGTTCCTGTGGCATGTTAAACGATCAGAGAAGGAACCTGCTTAGCATCTCAGATGTGATGAGACGGGGCTAGCCTGGGCTGTGTGTGTAGATAGTAGCTCTCTCTGGTCTCAGTGACTGAACAAATCAAAGCAGCTTATTCTGAGTCAAAGCTACAGTGTTCCCTCTAAGTGGAGTTAGTGTGAGCTAGCTCACAGTTTTTTTAGCCTCCTGCTCCACATATTTTTTGTCTTAGCTCAGTACATATGGCCCCAGAGCAAGCTGATTTATGCAGTGGCTCACAACTTTAATTGCAGTAGCTCACAAAAGTAGAATTTTTGCTCACAAGATTTCACAGCTTATTGGAGTATTGGAGAGCAGTGATCGATTGAGTTTTGCAGTGTCCTCTCTGACTAGCAGTGGCTCTCCAGCACTGATAGAGAGAGGTCTTCCCCAACACCTGCTACTTGAGCCTCTCTGAGTAGAGATGCCAGGGATCAAACTTGGTACCTTCTGTATGAAAAGCACATTCTCTGTTCCTGAGCCATGACTTCTACTGCATGGCAAAGTGGGGTACAACCAAAATGGGCACACAATGGCCATCCCTGCCCTCAACATTGAGGACAGCTGGGATGGGGCAGGGAGGACTTCCACCCCCAACAAATGTTGTTCCTGAGTGCCCTATCATGTGAAGAGTTTAGCTTCCTATTCACACATTTGGCTATATATATATATATAGAGAGAGTAACCTGGAAACAGTCAATGGAATGTCTGGTCAATGGAATGTAAACATTACTTTGCTCCAATTGCAATTACATTTTAAATAATTGCAAGCCAGTGCCCTTGAGTACAAAAACAATAAAGCTCTCTTTTTATAGAACACTCAAAATTGCATTGCAACTGCACTGTCCCTCCTCTTCTCACAACTTGCCAAGCCAAATGGTCAGAAACAGGCCTCGGATTCAGCAGGAGCTCACAGGAGTGCAGCTCCTGAACCTTTCTGAGGGTTCCACCTCCTCTTTTCCACCTGGTCCACTGAATAGTAGGTGTAGCTGCATAGCAATCCCTGGATGAGCTCCACCACCTATTTTTCTACAAAACAACCCCTGGTCAGAAACAAATATTAACTTGCACAAGAAGGGTTTTCCATTAGCACCTCAAGACTGTTGGAAATGGCAGGGAAGCTTTGTGATTTCAGCCTCTGGCATTCCAGCCAAGCTCATTTTGCTCAACTGGATCTCAAATCTGAGCATAGCCCTGTTTGCATGCTGCAGTGAATGTGTGCAGAATCTGTGTTCTTTCTATGTGCACTGAGTAATTATCGTGTTGCGTTCAATGCATGTACAACTCAATGTGTGATACAAGCCACACATTTATCCAGGTACTGCTTCCTTGTGTCATTCCTACAGTACATGTTCATTGGCTTTTTGTTCCAAATGGATGCCTGCACATACGGGGGGGGGGGGGGTATGTATATTCACTACAACATCTGAACAGGACTAATGTTTCCTTTCACTGAGCACGAGCTCCAAAATGGGGCATATCTGGACTAGCCTGGGCTAGTCAGCTAAGGGAAAAGAATTTGGACATCCAGAAACAGAGTTCATGTCATGAACAGGAGCATTCTCTGTTTCCCTTTGAACACCATCTTTGCTGTATGGATTGAGAGCCAGTTTGGTGTAGTGGTTAAGTGTGTGGACTCTTATCTGGGAGAACCGGGTTTGATTCCCCACTCCTCCACTTGCAGCTGCTGGAATGGCCTTATGTCAGCCATAGGTTTCACAGAGCTGTCCTTGAAAGGACAGCTTCTGGGAGGACAAGGAGGAGGAGGAGAAGACGACTCCAGATTTATACCCTGCCCCTCTCTCTGAAACAGAGACTCAGAGCAGCTTACAATCTCCTTTGCCTTCTTCCTCCACAGCAGACACCCTGTGAGGTGGGTGGGGCTGAGAGGGCTCTTACAGCAGCTGCCCTTTCAAGGACAACTCCTGAAATAGCTATGGCTAACCTAAGGCCATTCCAGCAGCTGTAAGTGGAAGAGTGGGGATTCAAACCCGGTTCTCCCAGATAAGAGTCCGCACACTTAACCACTACACCAAACTGGCTCTCTCAGCCCCACCCACCTCACAGAGTGTCTGTTGTGGGGGAAGAAGGTAAAAGAGATTGTGAGTTACTCTGAGATTCAGAGTATAGGGCATGATATAACTCCAATATCCTCCTCCTCCTCCTTCTTCTCTCTCCCTCCAATTGACACAGTGAATTCGCAGGAAAGAAAGGGAGTTTTATTTTTAAACTAGCAAAATGCCCACCTCAGGGGCATCTTGGACCTCTGTGGGTGTGTCCTGTTAATGAAGGCCAAGCTGGGTTGCCAGTTCTGGGTTGGGAAATAGCTGGAAATGTTGAGGGTGGAACCCAAGGAGGGTGGGGTTTGGAGAAGGGAGGGGCCTCAGCAGGGTACAATGCCACAGAGCAAACCCTCCAGAGCAGCCATCTTCTCCAGAGGAACTGATCTTTGTCTTCTGGAGAGCCTCTGAAGCGGGTGTTTTGCTAGTTTTAAAATAATGCTCCCTTTCTTCCTGGGGAACTCACTGTGTCAACCAGAGGGAAAGGAACGCTTAACATCTTGCTTAACAATCCAGCCATACCGCAAAGATGGTGTCCAAAGGGAAACAGCTCCTGATTAGTGATGCAAACTCTGTTTCTGGATGTCCAGATTCTTTCCCCTGGTCCCAAACTAGTCCAAATTCATCCCATTTTGGAAGCTAAGGAGAGTTGGGTGGGAGACCACCAAGGAAGCCCAGGATTGCTATATAGAGGCAGGCAATGCCAACCCATTGGGAGAGCCAGTTTTGTAGTGGTTAAGTGTGTGGACTCTTATCTGGGAGAACTGGGTTTGATTCCCCACTCCCCCACTTGCACCTGCTGAAATGGCCTTGGGTCAGCCATAGCTCTGGAAAAGGTTGTCCTTGAAAGGGCAGCTGCTGTGAGAGCCGTCTCTAGCCCCACCCACCTCACAGGGTGTCTGTTGTGGGGGAGGAAGATAAAGGAGATTGTGAGCCACTCTGAGACTCTTCAGAGTGGAGAGCGGGATATAAATCCAATATCTTCTTCTTCTTATCTTCCATCTCTGTTTGCAGAACCAGCCCTGCCATTAGGCAAACTAGGCAATTGTCTAGGGCGCTGGCCTTCTGGGGGGTATTGAATTGGGCACCCCCATGTGGCTCAGTGGCATTATCAGTGCAGGAGGGGCACCAAAGTTTTGCCTTGCCTAGGGTGCCAGACAGTTTAGGGCTGGCTCCATCTGTTTGTCTCTTGCTTTGAAAAACCAACAGTTTCCATAAGTCGGCTGCAACTCAGTGGCACTTTCTGCCACCATCTTCTTTGCATAGCAAAGATTATGCTTTCATGGATTCTTTTTTTCCCTGCAAGGGGGGAAATCAGCATACTGTAATGCCAAGGGCAGGTGAGTTAAAGTACATTATAGCTCTTTTAACTACATCAGCTTGGAAAGCAATGAACTGTCACTCCTCTTGAATCACCTCTGGAGATTTCACAGTATCTACCTTGACCAGAGTCCCCTTGGGAAAGCTCTTGCTGCATATATCTTCTGCAAGCTCCTTGCCAGCTCTGCGCTTAGCTCTCTTAATCATCCTGAACCATTTGCTAGAATGGAGCTAAAAGAAATCCGCGAAAACAAACTGAAAACTTCCATGATCATTATTTATATGGAGAGCCTGTATTATGATAGAATTAAAATACTACTGATATTGTAAGATCAGGGTGCAGGGCAATTTACAGAAGGTGGGTCCCTGCCCTGAGGAGCTTGAAATCTGAATTTTTATATAAGGGAGAAAAAGCAACTAGAGGAAATAGAGGGAGAAGCCAAGGAAGAATGTATGTTTGTTCTGGTTGCACATGCTTGGATGTAGTTCTTGTTCTTATGTGCAGAGAACAGACTGCAACAATTCAGACTTGGATAGGGTGGATTCCTGTTTTGAGTTAACTTTTTGCATTAAAAAAGAAACATTTCCAGGCAAGGGGAAAACAAGAAGAAGAAGATGATGATGATGATATTGGATTTATATCCCACCCTATACTCTAAGTCTCAGCATCTCAGAACAATCACTATCTCCTATTACCTGCCCCTCCCCACAACAGTGAGGTAGGTGGAGCTGAGAGAGCTCTTACAACAGCTGTCCTTTCAAGGACAACTCCTACGAGAGCTATGGCTGACCCAAGGCCAAGGAGTGGGGAATCAAACCCGGTTCTCCCAGATAAGAGTCCGCACACTTAACCACTACACCAAACTGGCTCGTCTACTTGTACAGCCAAGTAGAAAGCTTCTTGACCTCTTTTTGCCTGCTAAATTGGTTTTTCTTTCACACAGAACTCTTTCACATAGTGAAGCATTCCAAAATGCAAATGGGAAGTTGGGCCATACCTTTCCACCACCTTGGCCTTCTGCCCTCTCACTTCCCTGAATAGATGAATCAGTTTCAGTGCAAGGGAAGGGGATGGAAGAGATGGGATTGGCATTGGGTAGTTAAGAGACTCTATTCCCCATTAGCATGTACAGGTGTGAAACTTGGACAATGAAGAAGGCTGATAGGAAGAAACAGGGATCATTTTGTAGAAAGAAAGGTGCAGGAGCTCAGTAGCGTATGCCCCAGGATCTGTGTGCAGCAGGGAGAGAACTCCCCACTGCATGCAGACTCTGGCTGGAGGTTCAGGAGCTGTGCTCCTGTGAGCTCCTGCTGAATTCAAGTCCTGAGAAGAAAGCTGGTTCATTTATGGCAGGGGTGGCCAACGGTAGCTTTCCAGATGTTTTTGCCTACAACTCCCATCAGCCCCAGCCATTGGCCATGCTGGCTGGGGCTGATGGGAGTTGTAGGCAAAAACATCTGGAGAGCTACCGCTGGCCACCCCTGATTTATGGTATTGGAGGAGAGTTCTACAGATACTATGGACAGCCAAAAATACAAGTAAATCAGTTCCAGATCAATTTAAGCTTGAACTCTCCCTAGAAGCTAAAATGACTAAACTGGGGCCATTGTCCTTTCACATCATGAGAGGACAAGAGTCACTGGGAAAGACCATAATGCTAGGAAAGGGCAGCAGGAAAAGAGAAAGACCCAACATGAGAGGAATGGACATTATCAAGGAAGCCCCAGACATCTGTCTGCAAAGCCTGAGCAAAGTTGTTAAGGATAGGAATTTTGGAGGGCCTTAATTCATGGGGTCACTACAGGTCAGAGGCAACTTGACAGCACATAAGAACACAAGAGAAGCCATGTTGGGTCAGGCCAATGGCCCATCCAGTCCAACACTCTGTCACACAGTGGCCAAAAAACCCCAGGTGCCATCCTTAACAAACACTCCTGTGGTTAGGAGGTTTTGCTGGCAGAAGAGAGACAGCCCAAAGGATATTCTGGATCAGGAAATGTCTAGAAAAGTCATATTGCAGTTTCTAAGGACAGTGCAATACAAAGAGCTGCATGTATTCTGTTACTTAGTAGGAGAGCAGAAAAGGAACAGAATTCTGATCCTTCAATTTATTTTTAAAACCTCAAGTCTCTAGCCTTTATTCAAACCTCAAGTCTCGCCTTTATATGGACTTGATGCTATGTAGGCTTCCATGCAGAAATCTCAGAGGTGGCTAGGAATTTCTGGTTGGGAAATTTCTGGAGTTTTGGAGTGAAGCCCGGTGGAAAGGGCAGGGTTTGGGAGAGCTCAGCAGTGCAGCCCCAGTGCTAGTGGTTCTGCTGCTTGAGGCAGACCCCGCCGCCGCCCTCCCCAAGTTCCCTTTATGGAGCTCATTGCACACACACACAAAGTATGTGCGGCACAATGATATCTCCGGAAGTGACGTCATCATGCAGTGAGGCAAGTTGGGGGGCGAGAAAGCAACAGGCAGCACACAAGAGTGCTGCCATGCCACCAATTTCTCCCTGCACTACAGTCTTTAGAGGCTTCCTTGAAAACCTCTGAAAAGCACACTGTTTTAGCGGCGCACGGCTAAAACAGTGTGCTAAAACAGCTACCGCTAAAACAGTGTGCTCTTCGGAGGCTTCCAAGGACCATAGTGCACTGTGCAGTGCTCCTCTGAGCTTGCCATCAAGGCAGGCTCAGAGGAACACTCTGTGTGGACAAGAGGGAGTAAGGGGGCTTCTGGTGGCACCCCCAGGTGAAGTAGCACCCTAGGCAGCCACCTACCCCAGCTACTCCCACGTGCTGGCCCTGCAGCAGAGATTAGATGTCAGAAGGCCCACATGACGAAGAGGTCATTTCCTCTGCAGTCTGAAAATCACTTGTAATTCCAGGGGGACTCCAGGCTGCACCTGGAGGTTGGCAACCCTAAATGCAAGGGTGGGATATGACTATGATTTCTGGTGGTGGATGAGCCATCCAGGGAGCTCCTCAGCTGTCCCGTGACTATCCAAACGAGAATACATTAAGCAAATTAAATGACATGTATGCAAATCAGCTCCATTTGCAGCATTTGAAGTAGTCACAAAAACCCAGCTTGGTTTGATGTTGAATTTGCATTACTAGGGTATGGAATTTTAATGTTCGTTAGCATACAGTTTATACAGCCCGGGTGAGAAGAAGGCAAAGGAATAAAAGGACACCCATTTCTCCCCAGGGGTTGATGGATGATGGCACCAACCACTGAAATCGCTGTCTGGGTGAAGTAGCAATCATTACGGCTGTCAGTGTTTTTAAGGAAACCGCAGCTGATCAGTCATAAGGCTGTTGACTGATTAATAATTGATGAAATATGCATAGATTTGCATGTGATTAGAATGAGTTTCGGAGGGGGAAACAGACATTTTCTGTTCTTTAAGAGAAGATCCTCGTAAGCAATGTCATAGGTAAGGCTGCAGGGGGCATCTCTAGATGATAGAGATCAGTTTCCCTGGAGAAAATGGCTGCTTTGTAGGGTGGATTTTAGGGCACTGAACCCTACTGAGGTCCCTCCTTTCCCCAAACTTTGCCCTCCCCAGCCTTCAGCCCCCAAATCTACAGGTATTTCCCAACCCAAAGCTGGCAACCAGGGCTTTTTTTGTAGCAGGAACTCCTTTACATATTAGGCCACACACTTTACATATTAGGCCTGATGTAGCCAATCCTCCTGGAGCTTACAGTAGGCCTGGCATGAACAGCCCTGTAAGCTCTTGCAGGACTGGCTACATCAGGGGAGTGTGCCCAAATATTCAAAGGAGTTCCTGCTACAAAAAAAGCCCTGCCAGTGGCAAGCCTTCTTGAGTGAGAGTCGAAGGAGGATCGCTCTTCTAGTGCAGGGCTTGCCACCTGTCGATTTTATAAACCCTTCTATTAAAAAAAATAACTTTTAAAAGATCTGTTACCTGACTAATTGGTGTTGCCTTGTTTATCAGATTAAAAATGTGTTTAATTGTTTTAAATGAGTGCTCACACATGTCGCTGGTGTCATAATATTACCTAACCATGAAAGAATAACTCTGTTTCAAATGTCACCTGAGAGGGAAAAGACCCTTTGTGGGCTGTTGAAAGATGCCTTGTCTCAATGGCAGGGAGATTTGACTAGAACAAGGGAGAGGTGTTTGCTGAACAGCTTCAGACAAGAACACTTGGAGTGCAGCTGTCTGTCTGTCTGCTGGAGATTCCAGTCTCAGCGGAGCAGCAACTGAGATGGTGCTACTTGTCACTAATAAACCAATGGATTGAAATTAAATCAGAAGTGTTTCTGGCTGAACATTAGGAAGAACTTCCTGACAAAGAGACCAATTTCACACTCAGCTTACCCCGCTGTCACGTTCCTCTTCTCTGCGCAGTGTCCGTCGGATTTCCCACTGTCTGCGCCAGAGTTACAGGAAGTGTTGCAGCTTTTGTGCAGCAAATGGAAACTTGTTTTTAGTGGTTTCCATTCGCTGTGCAAAAGCCACAACGCTTCCTGTAACTCCGGCGCAAATAGTGGGAAATCCGACGGACAATGCGCAGAGAAGAGGAACATGACAGCAGGGTAAGCTGAGTGTGAAATCGGTCAGAGGTTCTTCAGTGGAGGCTTTTTTCTGGAGATGGTGGGTTCTCCTTCCTTGCAGAGGCTAGATGGCCATTGGACAGCAATGCTGATTCTGTGAACTTAGGCAGATCATGAGAAGGAGGGTGGGAACGTTTGCATCAATACTTAGTTCCTGTGGCCCTTCCTTACACACCCAGGGAAATGCTGATTGCCACTTTGGTGTTAGTCAGTAATTTTTCTCCAGGCCAGTTTGGCCAGGGATCTTCAAGGTTTTTGCCATCTTCTGGGCATGGAGCAGAGGTCCCTGGGGATTTATCTGCATGTAGGGGTGGGGGGAAGTATTAGTGAACTTCCTGCATTGTGCAGGGGGTTGGACTAGATGATCCTGGAGTTACTTTCCATCTCTATGATTCCAATGGCTCTGTAGTGTTCCATCAGAACTAACAACCTACTTCCTTTGGTACTAAAGGAACAACAGCCAAGCCAACAAAAATGCCATCCTCTCTGTCTCCAAAGCCACCAGGAAAGGCCAAAGTATCACCCTATGGAGCTCAAGCCAGCATGGCATTAGTGGCTCGTGCCAAATCTGGATTTGGGAGACCCAGGTTTGAATCAGCATTCTCCCATGAAAGCTCGCTGGGTGATCTTGGGTCAGTCACACACTCTCCACCTAACCTACCTCACAGGGTTGTTGTGAGGATAAAATGGAAGAGATGAGCGTGACCCACCTTGGGTTTCCATTAGCAAGACCAGCGGGAGCTCTATGTTATTAACTGTTTGGCTTATAGCTATCAAACTGCTCATCCCTTACAAGGGACTCACGGTAGGACAGAGCAATTGTCCAGCAGCACCTTAACGGCTATTAAAGTTTGCGGCAGGGTAGGAGCTTTCGTGACTCAGAAGTGAAGTCGCTCACGAAAGCTCAAACCATGCTACGAATTTTGTTGGTCTTTAAGGTGCTATTGAACCCTTGCCCTTTTCTACTGCTACTGACAGACTAACACGGCTTCCCATCTCGATCTATCGCCAAGGACTCATAGGAAAGTGTACAAGTGCAATATGTGTGAAGAACACAGAAAAATGCACCGAGCAGGGATTTGGACTAGGTTTGGACCCCTTGGCAATATGCTAGCATTCCTCCTACCTGCCCCATGCTGCCCATCCAATTGCCAAGCATATGGCTATTGCATGATTCAAGCTGGCACTGCAGACACCCACGTGATGCCCTCTCCTGTTTTTTATGTAGCCAAAAGATCATAATCCAGAGAGCCAGTTTGGTGTAGTGGTTAAGTGTGTGGACTCTTATCTGGGAGAACCGGATTTGATTCCCCACTCTTCCACCTGCAGCTGCTGGAATGGCCTTGGGTCAGCCATAGCTCTCGCAGGAGTTGTCCTTGAAAGGGCAGCTGCTGTGAGAGCTCTCTCAGCCCCACTCACCTCACAAAGTGTCTGTTGTGGGGGGAGAAGATATAGGAGATTGTAAGCCACTGAGTCTCTGATACAGAGAGAAGTGCGGCGTATAAATCTGCAGTCTTCTTCTTCTTGTGAAAGTATTTGCTCAGAAATTGTCACAAGAAGGGGGACAGAATGAGCCAGAAAGAACAACAGGACACCTGAGTCAAAGGTGTGTGTGTGTGAGTAAACAAAGTTGCAGCAAGCTCTTGATCATACCTTTTCTTATATAAAGAAGAAGAAAAAGCAAGGTTCACATTCCTTCTGCTAGCCTAGCTTCCGGCTGCAGATTGTATTCTGCCATCATTGACATAAAACAAAATGAATTATCCACGGCTCAAAGATTTCCGATAAGGCTGTTCCCTTTAGGGCAAAAGCACCATGCTCCATAAAGCCGGTGCTATCTTCGGCAAGAATCTGACCCTTCCCATGCCCGGAATGACATTCTGTTATGTTCACTTCTTTCTCTGTAACTCTAGTAGCCTCCATCTGATGAGATAACGGAAAGGGGGCGAGGAAAAGGAACTGTTCAGGAATCTCAGCTGTGCTGTCACAGTCCACAAGGAGACTGGGCAAGCAGAAACTTTTGACAATGGAAACAAATTGCGCTGAATCACAAGGCAAACAATATATTCTTGTCAAAATAATACAGTGTCACAATATACAGTAATGTCAAAATTCTAGAAGTCACAATTACAACAGCCAAACTTCCAGGTCCAGGACTCTGTGTCAATGTCTCTTTAAATACCTCTTTAAATTTACATGCTACAGAGCTCTTTCATTGTAAGCAATTGTAACTTAAATAAAGATGGTTCAAAGTCCACCTCCTCCTGTTCTAGAGCTGTGCACTGAGAAGTTTTTTCACAGAAGCCCAAACTTGGGAGAGAAAGAGAACTTGTCATTTCCAGAACTTATGAACATATGAAGCTGCCTTATACTGAATCAGACTCTTGGTCCATCAAAGTCAGTATTGTCTACTCAGACTGGCAGCGGCTCTCCAGAATCTCAAACTGAGGTTTTTCACACCTATTTGCCTGGACCCTTTTTAGTTGGAGATGCCAGGGATTGAACCTGGGACCTTCTGCTTACCAAGCAGATTCTCTACCACTGAGTCACCATCCCTCCCATTCAACTTCAAGACAGTTTCAGTGTTCTTTCTCTGCTCAATCTCTCATTAGTAAACAATTATTCCAGGCGGAGCCACAGAGTACATGTTTTCTGGCACGGATCAACACATATCTTT
The DNA here is from genome assembly GCF_032191835.1 of Heteronotia binoei. Classification (NCBI taxonomy): domain Eukaryota; kingdom Metazoa; phylum Chordata; class Lepidosauria; order Squamata; family Gekkonidae; genus Heteronotia; species Heteronotia binoei. The sequence continues at coordinate 18,663,014 of NC_083234.1, read as the reverse complement.
CAACGTTTCTGCAAACCAGCAGCAGTCACAGGGGTCAAAGAAGAAAATGGGCCCAAGGGAAAAAAGGGCAGGTGGGCTAGTAGAAATATACAGCTGGAAGTGACTCCAAAGGTCATCTAGTCCAACCCTTGAGAGTCAGTTTGGTGTCGTGGTTAAGTGCGTGGACTCTTATCTGGGAGAACCGGGTTTGATTCCCCACTCCTCCACTTGCGCCTGCTGGAATAGCCTTGGGTCAGCCATGGCTCTCATGGAGTTGTCCTTGAAAGGGCAGCTGCTGTGACAGCTCTCTCTGCCCCACCCACCTCTGTTGTGGGGGAAGGAGATAAAGGAGATAAGCTGCTCTGAGACTCTAATTCAGAGAGAAGGATGGGATATAAATCTGTGGTCTTCTTCTTTTCTGCACAATGCAGGGAATTCATAGCTACCACTCCCCCAAACTCCCCCAGTGACCCCTGCTCTATGCCCAGAGAAAGGCAAAAAACTCCAGGAACTAAGGAAAATTCTTTCCTGACCTCAAAGTGGCAATTGGCATTACTCTGGTCATATAAGAAAGGGACACAAGAGCCAAGCACTGGCTCATCCTTTCCTGCCCTGCCTCTCACCATCTGCCTAAATTCATAGTGAGTCATGAAATCAGTACTGGAGAGCCAGTTTGGTGTAGTGGTTAAGTGTGTGGACTCTTATCTGGGAGAACCGGGTTTGATTCCCCACTCCTTCACTTGCAGCTGCTGGAATGGCCTTGGGTCAGCCATAGCTCTGGCAGAGGTTGTCCTTGCAAGGGCAGCTGCTGTGAGAGCCCTCTCCAGCCCCACCCACCTCACAGAGTGTCCGTTGTTGGGGAGGAAGAGAAAGGAGATTGTGAGCTGCTCTGAGACTCTTCGGAGTGGAGGGCGAGATATAAATCCAATATCTTCATCTTCTTCTTCTACTGCTGTCAGGTGACCATCTAGCCTCTGCATAAAAACCTCCAAAGGAGAGTCCACCATCTCCGGAGGAAGCCTGTTACAATGAGGAACTGCTCTAAATAGAGTTGCCAGAACTTTGAGGACACTGGTGGGGATATGGGGGGGTGGGATATTTTGGGAGCTGGAAGTGTTGCCCCCAATATGCCGACATCACAGAAGCAATGTCATGAGTCATGTCTACATCACCCAGAACTGATATAGGGTTGCTAGAAGTGATGCTCTGGTTTTGGGGCAAAAATCTATGATACCCAGCTTGCTGGCGGTAAAGTGTAGATGACTGGGGAAGGCAATGGCAAACCACCCCATTAAAAATCTGTTGTGAAAACGTCGTGATGTGATATCACCCCAGAGTCGGAAATGACTGGTGCTTGCACAGGGGACTACCTTCACCTTTACAGTTCATTACCATAGAGTTTCTAGAGTGTTTGGCTGATGTCCTGACATGATGTCCAGGTTTTGCTTGGACAGGATGGTAGCATGTAGCCCAACATCATGTACACCCCTTGCCTTACCCTGATCATCCTGGGGTGCCAGGCACTGCTAGGGCAGTGCCAGTTTGTTGCAACAGAGCACAAGGCTTAGCTGGCCGCTTCTATAGGGGCAGGGCCTTCATGCACAGAGGATCAAGCTAGAAGGCTCTCCATACAAATGCCTTCATTGCACACAGCTGATCTGACCTTACAGCCCTTCTCCACACTGACATTTTGCGCACAGAGGGAACTATTTCTATAGACTTCTACAAAGAGCTCACCTTCCCCATTCCTAGGGCCATCGCTCAGTCACATCTGCTTGGGTCAGCCAGTCTCAAGGGAATTGAGGGCTATTGAATTTCCCCTAGTTCACCCCGATGTATTCAGCCAGGCAAGATTCAGCCACAGAGGAGTGGAGGGATACACAACCTCACATCTCCTCTGAAGAATTTATGGAGCACATCTGAACTTTAATGCCAGACTCCCTTGAGCAAAGCTGATATGTCAGGAAAACAGAAAAGAAAGGTGGTGCCCACGGGTGACGGGGCCCAAACTGTCACATTGCTAACCATCAAACATCCCTGAGCCTCTCAACAAGTTTCTGCTCTTTTCAGCTTCTTCTCCGCAACTTCTGTTTTTAGCATTGTGAAGTCAGTTTGTTGCTCTGTATTGCACCTTCTGTTGAGTCCTTGATCTAGCAACCCCCAGATGGGTTTCTACCAGTTGACTGGCTGTTGGTGAAGACACGGAACAGGTGTGGCTTGACATTGGCTGAACTGCTCTGATCCTAACACTCTCTGGTTGCTATTGGCTGAGCTATGAGAGAGGTGAAGTAGTGCAAATGGCAGATCAAGGGAAGCTATATTTGAAGAAGAAGAAGACCGGAGATTTATACCCCACCCTTCTCTCTGAATCTGAGTCTCAGAGTGGGTTACAATCTCCTTTATCTCCTTCCCCCACAACAGACACCCTGTGAGGTAGGTGGGGCTGAGAGAGCTCTCCCAGAAGCTGCCCTTTCAAGGACAACCTCGGCCAGAGCTAATGGCTAACCCAAGGCCATTCCAGCAGGTGCAAGTGGAGGAGCGGGGAATCAAACCTGGTTCTCCCAGATAAGAGTCCACACACTTAACCACTACACCAAACTGGCTCTCTTGGTGAGTGAGTCTGCAGCCCTCTGCCACTCCTTCCTTACTGTTGCTGTTGTTACATTTTATGCAGCATTTCCACAAGGCACTGACATTAAAAAAACAACAACATTAAAATATCTGGAAAATATATAAAAAATATAAAATAATTCAATAAAAACACACAAACAACATCAGAACCAGGAAGGAAGGCCAGTAGCCATTATCTGGGATATGGCCACCAAACAAACAAAAAAGTTTTAACCTGCTAGTAGAAGACACTGACAAAGGGAGGCAAATGAATCTCCCTCAGGAAGGAAGTTACACAGTGAGTGGATAGGTTCATACAGAAGGAGACAAGTCTTAATGTATGTTGGTCCCAGGCTGGGAAAGACTTTAAAGGTCAATAATAGACCCTTGGACTGAGCCCAGAAGCAAAATAGAAACCATTGTAGATTGAAAAAGACAGGACTGATAATATGGTTCCTACAACCCACTTCAGCCAATACTCTAGTCGTTGCATTCTGTACCCTCTATAGATTCCAGACAGTCTTCAAGGGAAGCTCCATGTAGAGTGTACTGCAGTAATGTAATCTAGATGTTACCAGGTCATGCATTACAGTGGTATTATATTTTCTCCCCAGGAAGCGCTGCAATTGGTTGTCCGGCTGAAGTTGGTGAAAGGCACCCCTGGCCACCACTGTCATCTGTTTATCCAACATGAGGTCCAGTTCCAGGACCACCCCCAAAGGGGGAGTGCAACCTCAGCCAGATCAAGGGATATCCCATTTTCTGTGTCAGACTTTCTCCCCACCAGTAGCACCACCATTTTGTCAGGATTAAAAATGATGGAAAAGAAGCTGTGGTGTAGGCAGGGCTTTTTTGTAGCAGGAACTCCTTTGCATATTAAACCACACACCCCTGATGTAGCCGATCCTCCTGGAACTTACAGTAGGCCCTGTACTGAGAGCCACGTAAGCTCTGGAAGGATTGGCTACATAAGAGGGGTGCGGCCTGATATGTAAAGGAATTACTGCTACAAAAAACACACACACATGCACACACACACGCACACATTGGGTATAGGAAAGACAAGTCCAGGGCCCTTTGGTGGCAGCAAAAGGCCAAGATGGATGGAAGAGGTCCAAAGGAATGAAGGAAAGAGGATTAGGAGAGAGGAAAGATCCTCAATCGCAGGAATGCATAGGAATGCAGTTCTGGCTCGCTTGGTGTCAGGAGGTGTGGCCTAATAAGCAGTGAGTTCCTGCTGGGCTTTTTCTATTAAAAAGCCCTGTGTGAAGCAATGGTGATGTCAGAGGATATGGCTTAATATGCAAATAAGTCTCTGCTGGACTTTTTCTACAAAAAAAAAAAAAAAAAAGCCCTGCTCAGTGGGAAAGGCAAACTGAGTGGGGAATGTGCAGAGGTGAGAGTGATTTGCACACAAGAGTACAGTTGCCAACCACCAAGTAGCATGTAGCAATCTCCCAGAATTACAACTGATCTCTAGATGACAGAGATCAGCTTCCCCTGGACAAAATGGCAGCTTTGGAAGGTGGACTGCATGCAATAAATGCCTGCTGAGCTCTTCCCCCTCACCAGACCTCACCCTCTCTGGGTTCTACCCCCCAATATTGCCCCCCCAGTCGAAAGAAGAGACAGACACGAGTGTTGGGTTATAACCGGGCCGCTTTATTAAATCAATTAACCTGTAAACTCGGCAGGGATAAGGCCTAACAGAACAAGCCCTGGGGTCACCCCTTGACCCCGCCTTGTCCTAAGGGCGAGCACCCCTGCCCCCAGCACAAACCCGCCGTAATTCGGGTTGTAACTGAGCGGCCAGGCCTCCAGCCATTCATCACCTGGGCCAGCATCGATCCCCATGGAAAGATCCGCCCAGGTGAGGCTACCCGTGATCTGCATTTCCCGCACTGAGCCGTTTAGCCCATCTGCGGTTCATACAGACCACCAGCACCACTGGTGCTAGGCCATAGGGTCTCCCCTGCAAAATCCTGTGGCCAAAACATCCCCCAGCCAGCGACCTAAAACTGCATAAAGAACTCCAGGACCTAACACTATAAGGCAGTACAAGGTAGGCGAAAAACAACTCCACATGGGCCAATTATGTGAAGAAGAAAAAATTCCTACCTGCCCCCCCAAAAGGGGCGACCGGTCGAAACCTGTACTGCCTAGGGCGGGTGGGCGGGCAGAGAGCCAGCGAAGACGACAAGCACTCTGGGCGGAGCCAGGGCTTATAAAGCCCTGACCACGCCCACCCCCTATAGGACAGCTCAAGAAGCCAAGCTGTTCCTCACTTCTTCCGCGGGGGCAAAGACGGCCCCCAGCTTAATCGCGGGCGAAGCCGGCGCAGCTGGGAAGGTGCCGAGCCTTGCTAGGAATTTCCCAAACCAAGACGGCAACCCCAGCAGAAGAGTGATTTGCAGAGATGATGATAGCTAAAGTTCTTTTAAAAAGAAAAGAAAAAAGGTAAAGATAGTCCCCTAAAGAAGAAGATATTGGATTTATATCCCGCCCTCCACTCCAAAGAGTCTCAGAGCGGCTCACAATCTCCTTTACCTTCCTCCCCCACAACAGACACCCTGTGAGGTGGGTGGGGCTGGAGAGGGCTCTCACAGCAGCTGCCCTTTCAAGGACAACCTCTGCCAGGGCTATGGCTGACCCAAGGCCATGCTAGCAGGTGCAAGTGGAGGAGTGGGGAATCAAACCCGGTTCTCCCAGATAAGAGTCCGCACACTTAATCACTACACCAAACTGGCTCTCCACTACACCAAACTGGCTTGGCCCTGTGCAAGCACCAGTCATTTCTGACTCTGGGGTGACGTCGCATCACAATGTTTTCACGACAGACTTTTTTACGGGGTGGTTTGCTATTGCCTTCCCTAGTCATCTACACTTTCCCTCAGCAAACTGGGTACTCATTTTACTGACTCTAGCTTCAGCCCTCCACAAAAAGGAGATAACTAGTTCCTTTGATCTGAAGCCGCAATCCTAGTGAGGGTGAACGGACTAGCTCTTTCCCACTCTAGAGTGGATTTCCTTATCACCATCTATGCACCAGTCAGCCAGGGCAGAATCTGTCCCACGTCCCTTATAGCTCTCCCTAAAACATCCCGTCCTGCCTACTGGCAGTTAATAACGTTTATGGAAGAAGAAATATATATTTAGCAACCATTCCGGAGGGGCTGAGGAACACAAAGACATTTCAATCATTCTTCTGTTAGAAAACTCCACTCTCTGACAAGGGCAAGGAAGCCGCAGTTGGAGAGACCTCTTCAGTTACAAAGGGAGGGGGAATGAAAGATGGTGGGAACTTGAGAAGCCAGGAAGGTTCCCTGGGGAGCTTTTCCATGGTCACCTCTCTTGCCGAGGTGCCTCTTTATTATATCACAGGTTCTCTTTTTACCATATCAAAGGCAGGCGCCTCATCCAAACCCAACTGGAGAGTTCTTCACTGCGGCACCGAGAAATCCCCTGGTGACATTTGAACAATTGTTTGCTCTTCACCTTTTTCCCCCAAAAAATGAACCCTGGCAGAGAGAATCAAAGGAAGAGAGAGATGGATGTGTATGTGCATGCCTGCAATAATTTTTTCTCCCTCCGAGTCCCCATTTTGGACAAAACACTTTCAGTGCCATCCAACTGCTCAAAGAGTTCCTGCTGAGATAATGGCTGGTTTAAAATAAATGTTTCTTTGAAAAAAGCAGCACGTCTGACAGTGATTAACACAGAGTTAGTCTCTGCAGCCAAAGGGAAGGAGAGAATTCAATGCACCACCGCAAACAATTATTCCTCTTCAATAATCACTGTTTTACAGGCCAGCCGCATGCATAAATATTGCAGGACGCCAAGACTCCATGACTAATTGCCACCATCAAGTCTAACCCAGTCACAACCTTACCAGCTAGGGCTGGCAACTTGTCCAAGCTTTTGATTCAAGCGGGGTTAGCCCTTGGGTAAGAAGGTTGCAGGTACCAGGGGCTGAACTTGACAGATGATGAAAACAGACTTGGCTAAATGTTCAGAGCTAGGGTTTCCAGCTCCATGGTAGGAAAGACCTGAAAAATTAGGGGCGGAGCCTGAGGAGTGTGGGGTTCAAGGAGGGGAGCGACTTCAGTGGGGTATAATCCACCTTCCAAAGTGGCCATTTTCTCCAGGGGGATTGATATCTGTTGCCTGGAGATCAGTTGTAATCCTGGAGAACTCCAGCCACTATCTGGAGGTTGGCAACTGTAGCAAGAGGAAACAACCTGCTTCTGAAGGAGAAGGTGAGACATGGTGTGATTTCTCTTCACCCATCCCTTATGCCTCAGTGGCATTGAGATGTTGAATAGCTAAAGATATGCAGTAGAAAAGAGCAAGAAGGACTAACGAACTTGGCAACACACTATGGACTTTTGGACTAACCTTAGACCTTAAGGACTAACGAACTTGGCAACACGCTATGAGCTTTTGTGTGTTACTGCCACAAATTTTGTTAGTCTTTCAGGTGCTGGGCTTTCTCTACAAAAAAAGCCCTGGGCTTTTCTAATGTCCTTTTGATGGCTTGTGAGCAGTTGTCAGTTGGTACGATGGTACCAAAATATGCAATGTTTGCCTCCCTTCTTTTTGTAGGTTGTAATCGATTTATGAGAGGTAAAATTTTAGCTGGTGTTAATGATGAATGGCACTTTGAGTCCTGTTGCTCGGGAGAGAAGTGGGGTATAAATATTTTATGCCCATTCAATAAATAAAGGATGTCTCAAAGTCCTACAGCTGCAAAGCGTGATTTCCGATTCCCTTTTCCTGAGCCTTGATTTTTGGATGCATATATTTTTTTTTTTCTTACATGGCTCTAGCCCAAATGAATCCTTCTTCCTGAATATCACCAATATAGCAGTAAATAAGAGTGGCAGTTGGCACCGAAGAACTGATGGTGGTACAATGCCATATCAGCAATTGATGGCACGCTTGCTTTGCCCAACTGATTATCTTTCCCCTGGATATGTCAGGATGCCAAAATCACTTGCCTGGCTTACTACTCCAGCTGGATTGAACCTGGCTGTGGAAATCTTTCTTCTGGCTGGTTCAAATGTGTGCGTTCCTCACTTGGCGACTGCAATACCAAGTATGGATATGCACAAGGCCGGCCCAACCAATAAGCAAACCTAGGCAGCTGGCTCAGGGTGCCAGATTTTGAGAGGTCTTCTCTACTTGTTTCTAGAATCTGACTCTCATTCCAATTTTCTATTGCTGCCAAGATGGAGCATGTAGAGCTTTTTGAAGAACTTATCTATTTTTTATTTGTACACTGTTCATTTTGAAGGCCCAGTAAGTAAAATGTTCTTTTTAAGGCTAGGGTTGCCAACTCCAGGTTGGGAAATTCCAGGGTATTTGAGGGGTGGAGCCTGAGGAAGGATCAAAGTTGGGGAGGGGAGGGGCCTCAGGAGGGTGGAACGTCATATCACCCATCTCCAAAACTGCTGTTTTCTGCAGGAGAAGTGACCTCTGTAGTCTGGGGAGCCACAGTCTGATCTTTGTCAGATTCCTGGAAAACTCCAGGTGCTGCCTGGGGATTGGCAACCTAGACTTAATATTTTTAATCCTCTACTGAAGTGAGGGGGGAGCAAAAGTCAGGATTTTCCTGGACACCCCAAAACCTTGGGCCAGCCCTGGATAGACAAAATGAGACCCTGGTACAACATGGGATTCGAGAGTACTGAATTCACCATTGTGCCACCCCACAGAGAAAAAGCAGGCTTTCGCCTACCTGCTAAATCTTGAGATTCTCACCCCAAAGGTGAATGTGTCACTTAGGATTGCCAGTTCTGGGTTCAGAAATTCCTGGAGATGTTGGGGGTGGAGCCTGGGGAGGGTGGGGCTTGGGGAGGGGAGGAACCCCCCCCTCCAGGGTATAAACCATTGAGCCCACCTTCCAAACCAGCCATTTTCTCCAGGTGAACTGATCTGTGAAACCTGGAGAACAGCTATAATTCTGAGCAGTCTCCAGCCACCAGCTATAGTTTCCAGCTCTGGGGTTGGGAAATACCCAGAGCTGAGGGGTGGGAGTGGAACCTGGGGGGTGCAGGGTGTGGTGAAGGACCTCAGCAGGGTAGAAGGCCATAAAGTCCAACCTCAAAAGCTGCCATTTTGTCCGGGGGAACTGATCTTGGTTATCTGGAGATCAGGGGTCATTTTACACAAAAGAGGTGCCCGAGCTCATTAGCACAATTCATTTGCACATGCCACACATCACTGGAAGGTGTACTAAATTCTATCAGCTCAGCATCTACCTTAAAATGCTTCTTGAATTAGAACTGCCATCATAAAACCTTACTCTCATCATATGTTTTCAATTACTTATGTGGCCACAGTGACATGAGGAAGATTTCCATCTGTCTGCTTTATATGTTTTTGGTTATTTCCCCCTTTTTTTGTGGGGAAAAAATATTAGAAAGTTTGTCAAATCTTTGAGCTTAGCAAAATTCTTACAGGGGGTTTGAATGGTGGAGCCCAGAAGCAAGTATTGGGATGGGGTGGGAGTAAGAAAGAAAGAGCACAATAGAATTCAGAGGTTCCAGAGCTCCGCTCCTGTGAGCTCCGGAGATCAATGTTAATAGTGGGAGTCGGTCATCTCCAGGTGCCACCTGGAAATTGGCAACACTATGCTTCCATTCTCCAGCAACGCCCGCGAACTCTTAACTCCTAGCAAAGCAACGAGAGGCGATGAGTGACTTGTGTTTAGCAAGAGAAGGGGAGGTTTCTGCAATGTTCCTTTGCTTCGGTGTGCCCTCCTGTTGCCAGAGAAACAAGCTGGAAGTTGATTTCCTCTCGCAGTCGCGGCAAGGCCAAGCAGAAGCAAGCGCAAAAATTGCGGCGACGGCGGGGAAAGGTGACACAAGAGGAACGCCTGGAGGGCGCCGAAAACGAGCGAAGCGTCAGACACACAAAATATCCGCGCCGTTTAGTAGCGATGCGTTGCCGCCACACGCTAGCGGGCTGCTTGCTCGCAAAGGCAGGTAGAGCGAGAAGACCTTGACGCGCGCCACAGCCTGCCACGCTGGAGCTGCCTTCGCCGGCGCAGGAAGAAGCCACAGCGCTCCCTGTTGGCTCCTGAGTGGCGGTTTTCATTTATCTTTATGGTGACCTCTCCTCGCCCCGGCTCTGAAACTCTGCCCGCTGTGTCGCCAACACAAATAAGGGTGATGATTTCTCAAAGGCAGGGTCAAGTTTGACATTAGAAAAACAAGCTCGAATTGTCATCCAACCCTCCCCTGTTGGTTGTCTTTAAAAAATCGTTTTGCCCATGCAGAAGCCTTTGATAGACCAGCAGGCTATCCCTCCGGGTTATATCATGGCTGCAGTGAAGACTAGAGATGGGAGAGATTGAGGTTTGAGGTTTCTCAAGTCAGTGCAAGGAGAGGCATATAGATCGAGGAGATTTAGGGGTAAGCAATAAGATAATTCCATAGGGGTAATCACCCTCCCTGCATCACTGTGGGTGAATCAGTTCTGAAGACAGTCCAGCAGTTCAGCTACCTGGGGTGCATCATCTCCTCAGACGCCAAGATCGACAAGGAGATCGACAACAGGCTGGCAAAGGCAAACCGTGCCTTTGGCCGACTGCACAAAAGAGTGTGGAGCAACAAGCATCTGAAAAAAGGCACAAATATCAATGTTTACAAAGCGGTTGTGATGACAACCCTCATCTACGGCTCCGAATCGTGGGTTTTATACCGTCATCACCTGCGACTCCTCGAGCGCTTTCATCAGCGCTGCCTTCGCACCATCCTCAACATCCACTGGAGTGACTTTGTGACCAACACTGAAGTCCTCAAGCGGGCGGAGGTTACCAGCATCGAGGCACTGCTGTTGAAGACGCAGCTGCGCTGGGCAGGACATATTTCTAGGATGGAAAACCACCGCCTTCCCTAGATTGCCTTGTATGGCGAACTCTCCACCGGCCATCGAAATAGAGGGGCACCAAAGAAGAGGTACAAGGACTCCTTGAAGAAATCCCTTGGCACCTGTTCATTCGCGAAGCCAAGCCGAGAGAGAGAGAGAATCATTTTTAGAGGAGCCCCATGGCGCAGAGTGGTAAAGCTGCAGTACTGCAGTCTGAGTTCTCTGCTCATGACCTGAGTTCGACCCCAGTGGAAGCTGGGTTCAGGTAGCTAGCAGGACCAGATCTACATGTTTTCTGAGGGGGGGGGTGTAAATTAAAAAGTGGCACCCCCTTATGGACCAGTCTATCTTATGGTCCCATAGAATACAATGGACTCCATACCCAATTTGGTGCCCCCCCCTCCATCAGTGCCCAGGGCAAGCACCCCCCTGTGCCCCCCCCTAGATCTGACCCTGGAAGTCAGCTCAGGGTTGACTCAGCCTTCCATCCTTCTGAGGTCGGTAAAATGAGGACCCAGCTTGCTGGGGGGAAGGTGTAGATGACTGGGGAAGGCAATGGCAAACCACCCCATAAAAAGTCTGCTGTGAAAATGTTGTCGTGCAACATCACCCCAGAGTCGGAAACAATTGCTGCTTGCACAGGGGACTACCTTTAGCTTTTTAATCATTTTTAGACTGTAGCAACAACCTAAAGCAGGAGTCCGAGGGTTCTTTACAGTATAACAACACAAGCTTTTGTGAGTCAGAGTTCAGTTCTTGAGATGCATGAAAGAGATCAGGAGACTGAGACTGGAGAAGACAGCTGTGAAGGAGGTAGAAAAGGTTCTTAAGTGTAAGGATATATTTGCTGGCGACCACGATCAAGTTAATTCATGCTACAGTATTCATGCACACAGTATGGTTGTGTGAAAGTTGAATAGGGTTACCATCCTCTAGACGGGGCCTGGAGTTCCCCTTTTACAACTGCTCTCCAGCTGGCAGAGATCAGCTCCCCTGGATAAAATGGCTGCATAGAAGGGTGGACTCTAGGGCAGGAGTGGCCAATGGTAGCTCTCCAGATGTTTTTTGCCTACAACTTCCATCAGCCCCAGCCATTGGACATGCTGGCTGGGGCTGATGGGAGTTGTAGGCAAAAAAAAACATCTAGAGAGCTACCGTTGGCCACTCCTGCTCTAGAGCATTGTACCATGCTGCGGCCCCTCCCTTCCCCAAACCTCTCCTCCTGGCTCCACCTCCAGGTATTTCCCAGTGAAAACCAGAGCCTTTTTTGAGCAGGAACACACAGGTACACAGTTCCAGTTGGCTTGGCTGGGGCTCCAGCTCAAAAAAGAAAAGTCTCCAGCAGAGGAAAGGCACTAGGCAGCCACAGGCTCCCAGACCACATGCTCCATTCTCTCTCCCGCCTCTAGCCTCCAGTGGGCTTGCAAAAAGAAGAAGATGATGATTATGATGATGATGATATTGGATTTACCGCCCCCCACAACAGACACCCTGTGAGGTAGGTGGGGCTGAGAGAGCTTTTTACAGCAGCTGCCCTTTCAAGGAGCTCCTGTGAAAGCTATGGCTGACCCAAGGCCATTCCAGCAGGTGCAAGTGGAGGAGTGGGGAATCAAACCCGGTTCTCCCAGATAAGAGTCCATGCACTTTACACCAAACAGGCTCTCAAGAGACACGGAGCCACCCTGTCTCCACGAGCACTCCCTGCCAGGAGAAGCTGGGCCTGCTGCTGCCCGCTCTGCCACACATGGCCCTCTCACTCCAGCTATGTTGGGGGGGAGGTGAAACAAGATCTCTCATTGGGCTGTGTGAGAACACACATCCATGAATTGCAGCTGAAGGCACTGTACTGTGCTCTTCTGTGTCAATATGCTTGATGGCACTTGATGGTACTTCACAAACACATGAAGTGTACAACCCTAACGATGATGATGTGCATATCATACACCTGATGAAGAGAGCTCTAACAGAAAACCCGATGATGAAATAAATGTTGTTGTCCTAATTTCCATCAGACTGCTGTTTCCTTCCATACTATTGCGCTTATGATTTGGTCAGAAGTCAAATATTTCAAGCAGTTTTGTATCAGCAGAGTTGGCAGCAGGGCAACGGGTCAGATGGTGACGGCTGGAGCATTCTCACAATTCTAGAGGCTTGGAGTACACCCCAGCTCATGCCTCATTTAATATCTGCTACATCTGAATGCTGGTGCTGGATTTGAATACATTTGAATTTGATTGTGGTACAGGAGAAGAATCTTGAGAGTCCCTTGGACTGCAAGAAGATCAAATCAGTCAGTCCTAAGGGAAATCAACCCAGACTGTTCCCTGGAAGGTCAGATGGTGAAGCTCAAATACTTTGGCCACCAAATGAGAAGGGAGAAGACCCTGATGCTGGGAAAGACAGAAGGCAAAGGAAGAAGGGGAGGGCAAAAGATGAGATGGCTGGACAGCGTTACTGATGTTACTAACATGGATATGAGCAGACTTTGGTGGAAGACAGGAGGGCCTGACATGACTTTGTCCATGGGGTCACAATGAGTCAGACTCGACTATGCGACTGAACAACAACAAACATTTGAATGCATGTGCTATTTTTTTGTTTTTTGCATCTGCAGGGTCCGCAGAATTCATCACGTTGGTACATTTCCTCTTAACTTAGGGTTGCCAACCTTCAGGTGCAGCCTGTAGACCTCCCAGAGTTACAATTTATTTATTTGAAACATTTATTAGTCAACTTTCTTCCTCATGGAGTTTGCAACACAGATTAAAATTCATAAGATTAAATACATTTGAAAAAAAAAATGCCAAAATTTAAAATCACAGTTCAGGATTACTAGTAAACTTGATCTCCAGATGATGAAGATCAGTTCCCCTGGGGATGCAACTATTATACTGACAGATAGAAATTGGCAGTGGCACTCCACAGAAAATTTAAAAATATATTTAAAAAAAACCCAGAGGAAGCCAGGAATTGCTGCGGCACTTCAAGTCTACTGAACCAATGACTATGGAAGATGGTCCCTAGAAGAAGGATAACTCATATCCAAAATGAAATTGGACTGGTTCTTTTTATCGTCGGACTGGATTTAGAAAGAATTATGATTTATGGACAGTAGCTATGTTGTGCGCTGGATGGTTTCTTAACTGCATTTTTGCACCGTAACACTGTTATGAATTGGTACATGATTATGAATTGTTGAAGACTATATATATTACACTGAGAAATAGTTTTGTAAACTGAGAGAGAATTTTGTTGTTTTTCCCCTGGGGAAAATGGCTGCTTTGAAGGGTGGACTCTGTGGTCCATAAGAACATAAGAGAAGCCATGTTGGATCAGGCCAATGGCCCATCCAGTCCAACACTCTGTGTCACACAATGGCCAAAAAAATTATATATATATATATATATATATATATATATATATATATATATATATATATATATATATATACACACACACACACACACACACACACACACACACTGTGGCTAATAGCCACTGATGGACCTCTGCTCCATATTTTTATCTAAACCCCTCTTGAAGGTGGCCATGCTTCTGGCTGCCACCACCTCCTGTGGCAGTGAATTCCACATGTTAATCACCCTTTGGGTGAAGAAGTACTTCCTTTTATCTGTTTTAACCTGTTTGCTCAGCAATTTCATCGAATGCCCACGAGTTCTTGTATTGTGAGAAAGGGAGAAAAGTACCTCTTTCTCTACTTTCTCCATCCCATGCATTATCTTGTAAACCTCTATCATGTCACCCCGCAGTCAACGTTTCTCCAAGCTAAAGAGTCCCAAGCGTTTCAAACCTTTCTTCATAGGGAAAGTGTTCCAGCCCTTTAATCATTCTAGTTGCCCTTTTCTGGACTTTCTTCAATGCTATAATATCCTTTTTGAGGTGCGGCGACCAGAACTGCACACAGTACTCCAAATGAGACCGCACCATCGATTTATACAGGGGCATTATGATACTGGCTGATTTGTTTTCAATTCCCTTCCTAATAATTCCCAGCATAGCGTTGGCCTTTTTTATTGCAAATGCACACTGTCTTGACATTTTCAGTGAGTTATCTACCACGACCCCAAGATCTCTCTCTTGGTCAGTCTCTGCCAGTTCACACCCCATCAACTTGTATTTGTAGCTGGGATTCTTGGCCCCAATGTGCATTACTTTGCACTTGGCCACATTGAACTGCATCTGCCACGTTGACGCCCACTCACCCAGTCTCAACAGATCCCTTTGGAGTTCCTCACAATCCTCTCTGGTTCTCACCACCCTGAACAATTTAGTGTCATCCGCAAACTTGGCCACTTCACTGCTCACTCCCAACTCTAAATCATTTATGAACAAGTTAAAGAGCATGGGACCCAGTACCGAGCCCTGCGGCACCCCACTGCTTACCATCCTCCACTGCGAAGACTGCCCATTTATACTCACTCTCTGCTTCCTATTACGCAGCCAGTTTTTGATCCACAAGAGGACCTGTCCTTTTACTCCATGACTCTCAAGCTTTCTAAGGAGCCTTTGATGAGGAACTTTATCAAAAGCCAGGGCAGGCCCTCCTGTCTTCCACCGTCTCCAAGAATTTCCCAGCCCAGAGTTATGAACCCTTATCTGAACCCAGTGGCTCAAACCACAACTCCTAGACAGCAGTGCAAGAAGACATTATGATTTCTTCATTTAGCTTGATTTGTACCCCACTCTCCCCACAAGTAGGCTCACGGAAGGTTTCATCATACAAGTCAAATCACAGAACAAATTGATAATTAAAATATATCTAAAAGCAGCTTTAAAAACCGCCAATCTGTATAAAAAACGGTGCCTCAATAGAATCAGTTGGTTCTCAGGTGGCCACTTGGATCTGAGGTCACCGGTCAAAATGGTCATTATGCATTTCTGCTCCGCTTCAGAATACACAATTATGAACATAGGCTGAGAATCAGGTAGATAAAAGAGACAAGGGAGTGTGTGTGCAGTGTTCTCTCTAAGGTGAGTTAGTTTGAGCGAGCTCACCATTTTTAACCCCCAGCTCACACATTTTTGTCTTAGCTCAGGAAAAATGGCCCCAGACCAAACAAATGTATGCAGTAGCGCACAACTTTAATGCCAGCATCTCATAAAGTAGAATATTTGCTCACAAGATCCCACAGATTAGAGGGAGTATTGGTGTGCACACAAAAGCTCATAAAATTTGGCCTTAAAGGTGCCACTGGACTCTAACTCTACCAGTAAAGACCCAGGCCTCAGATTCAGCAGGAGCTCACAGAAGTGCAGCCCCCAAACCTTTCTGAAGGCTCCACCTCCTCCTCCCCACCCACCTACCTACCTATCTTGTCCATTGAATAGTAGGTGCAGCTGCATAACAATCCCTGGATTAGGAGTGCAGGCAAGCGGCTGGCCAGCCAGCCAGCCACCAGGGGATTTGCCACACCCCCAGCAGCCCTCATCAACCCTTGGAGAAGCCCACCCCACCCTTTCTTCACTTCTTATGTGATTTTGGGCACTGGGTGGCTTGCTGGCCTTTTGACTGGGGGGGGGGGGGCAGCCAAGGAGAGCCCCAGGTAAGTGAGGCCTGCTTGGGTGGCTGGATCTCTAGGCAGCCCAAGCAGGCCTCACTCACCTGAGGCTCTATTTTCTTGCATCGGGTTGCTTTTGGCTGGGGGGGTGGCATATGCTAATAAGTTATGCTAATGAACTCCACCACCTATTTTTCTACAAAATGACCCCTGTTCAGATCAACACGGCTGCCCACCTGCATCTATCTATAAGGAGATGCACTACTAGGCAGCTTCCATCACCATCCGGACAGGCTCACTCACAGCAACCAAGAAGCAAAGCACTCTTTGTTTTTAACAGCTCTCCTTCTCAGGTGGTTAGGCATGCTTCAGATGGGGGAAGAGAGAGCTGTAGGAAAGCCCTGTGAGAATATGCATGCACAAAACATTTGCAATATAAATTATAACTATTTCAGACTTATTTCCAGATTTGTCACGGTGCTGCTTGCAATTTGTGACCAAATGAGGATTGAGTGGAGCAGTGTGTGCCCATTGCCGGCATCAGCACCCCCTGTGATATAAACTTCCTTCTCTTAGATTAGGGGCGTCGAACTCATTTGTTGAGAACTGGATCTGACATAAATGTCGGGCTGGGCCATGTGTGTGCCAATTTAAGATTTGGCAGCAAATATATAAACTTTATGAAGGACACAGACAAACACAATTAAATATTTTTTTTAAAAAAAAAAGCCTTTAAAAATGCTTAAAACATTAGCACATTGGTCTTAAAGGTGATTTCTTTGTATCTCTCCCATAGGATCCAGGCAACTGGGCAAAGGAAACTGGCTCTTTTCTGTCTTCCCTAGGGGACCAGGATGGGGAGGAAGAGGGGCTTGGCTCAGTAGCTCTGCTGTGAGATTGAGAGCCTGGCAAAGCACACTCTGCCCCCTCTTCCTCCCCAAGGGAAGAGCCTCAGCCAATGGAGAAAACAGAGGTTTTGCTCTGTAGCTCCTGTGTGATTAAGCAAGACCTGCAAAGCAAGCTGTGATGCAGATGGAAGCAAGAAAGAGAAAAGGAAGCAGATGACAGTGAGTTGCTTGAGGGCCTGATAGGAGCCCTCCAGGGGCCTGATTTGTCCTCTGATTTGTCCGCATATTTGACACCCCTGTCTTAGTCAGTGGATTGTGTGCTGTGAGTAGAGTTGCCAACCCTGAATCAGAAAATTCCAAGATATTTGAGGGTAGTAAAGTCAGGGGAGAGCAGGATTTCCAGTGGGAAGTGTCCCCAGATGGGTGTAGTGCCATAGACCCCACCCTCCAAAGAAGCCATTTTCCTCCAGGGAACTGAGTTCTCAAGTCCGGAGATCAGTTGCAATTCTGGAAGACAACAGGCCATGCCTGGAAGTTGACAAACCTAGCTTTGAGCCTTTCAGCCCCCCACCCATGCACCTTTTTTTTTTTAAAGCATCATTTTAACACATCCGCGCCTTTTCATTTCCTGCCACCACAGTGTCTGGAAAGGGCTCTTTCCTTAGCTGAAGCCACCTGTCTTGGCAAGAGATCCGGCAAGAGAAAGGTATCTCTAGTAATCACATTCTCCTTTAGAGAGCTTCCTTCTCTCCTGCGTCCAAGGTTGTTTTACTGCAGACCATCTGGAAGGCTCCGTACAATCGGTGCCACGGAGCCGTCATCGCCCAGATGGAAGGATTCTTTGATAAGTCTTTGAAAAGGAACATCCAGGCTCGGCGATGCCATGGGCCAAAAGCCATCCAGCTTGGAAAGCTATCAAGCCCAACTAGACCAGCTCCTTCTTTGGCTGATGGACCCAGACAGCAGGCCACCCGGAGGAGGGGGAAACAGCTCCCTTGCCTAACAAGCCCTCACAGTCACAAGCATCCCTTTGTGCTCCTTTTTTCCCAAAAGGAGGAGGAATGAAAGAGGCAGAAAGACATTCAATTCCGAGAACATTTTAGGGAGCCATGAAATAGGGTTGCCATTCTCCAGGTGTGGCCTGGGGATCTTGATGAGAGCCAGTTTGGTGTAGTGGTTAAGTGTGCAGACTCTTATCTGGGAGAACCGGGTTTGATTCCCCACTCCTCCACTTGCAGCTGCTGGAATGGCCTTGGGTCAGCCATAGCTCTGGCAGGGGTTGTCCTTGAAAGGGCAGCTGCTGTGAGAGCCCTCTCCAGCCCCACCCACCTCACAGGGTGTCTGTTGTGGGGGGAGAAGATAAAGGAGATTATAAGCCACTCTAAGTCTCTGATTCAGAGAGAAGGGTGGGGTATAAATCTGCAATTCTTCTTATTCTTCTTATTCTTCTTCTTGTTTATTTATTATTATCACTAATTTAAAGTATATCCTACAAGTGGGCAGAGAGAGGCTCATTCTTAGAATCATAGAGTTGGAAGAGACCTCCAGGGTCATCTAGTCCAACCCCCCGCACAATGCAAGAAACTCACAAATATCTCCCCGTAATTTCACAGGATCTTCATTGCTGTCAGATGGCCATCTAGCCTCTGTTTATAAACCTCCAAGGAAGGAGAGCCCACCACCTCCCGAGGAAGCCTGCTCCACTGAGGAACCGCTCTAACGCTCAGGAAGTTCTTCCTAATGTTGAGTTGGAAACTCTTTTGATTTAATTTCAACCCATTGGTTCTAGTCCTATCTTCTGGGGCCACAGAAAACAATTCCACACCATCCTCCATATGACAGCCCTTCACATACTTGAAGATTCTGTCCTCCGGATTGAGAACTATCTCTTGGAGAAAACAGTTGCTTTGGAAGGCAGATGCTGGTGTTCCCGTCCCTCTCCAAAGCCCACCCTCTCCAAAGCCCACCTGGAGATCTCCTGCTATTACAATTGATCTACAGGCAACCAAAATCATTTTCCCTGAAGAGAATGGATGCTTTGGAAGGTGGACTCTATGGCATTATGCCCTGCTGAGGTCTTTCCTCTCCCCAAACCTCAACCTGTCTAGGCTCCATCTCCCAATATCTCCAGGTATTTCCCAGCCCAGAGCTGGCAACCCAGTAAAACATCAAGTCTAAAAAGGTCACAGTAGAAGGAGAGTGTGTGTGTGTGTGTGTGTTTAGGCTACTTTTGTGGGTAAACTTGAAGATTATTGCAGGATTCCTCAAAGCAAATCCCTTTAAACCAATGAATGTTGGAAGTTTGAGCTAATTCAAAGCAAGTGGCTTTAAAACAATGTTGGAAGTTTGAGCTGATGCAGTCATTTTTTTTCTGAACTGAGCATGCACCTACCCCTCTGAAATTCAGTCCCCATTCAAAAGAGTCCTAGGCCTGCCTGTACCCAACCATCTCCTATCACTTTCCCCTGCCATTTCCCCTTTTCCTAAAAATACCTTGGCTAAGAGGGAATCTGACAGATGTTTTATCTCACGCTTTCTTCAAGGAGCTCAGGTAACCAAGAAGGTTCATTCTCCCCTCCTCATTCTGTCCTCTCCACACACCCCTGTGAGGTAAATTAGACTGAGGGAACCTTCCTAGCTGTTTTAATTCTACTCATATTATTATTATTATTATTATTATTATGGCACACTGACTCAGGCTAAACAGAGAAAGCTACTGAAACTCGGCCTGCTGTTCTGGTTGGTCCCTTAGCTGTCTGCCTTGTCTTGCCAGCTTGTCCACTTCTGGAGGGCAGTAGCCTCCCTCCTCCGCTGCTCCGGCCCCCACTTTTGCTCAAAGGGATGCTGGAAGTAAAATGGGAGGGGGCAACACTGAGCAACTCCCCACCCCAAAATGCATTCCCCCCCCCACCTTCCCAGCAGGGTTGCCAACCTCAGGCATTATAACACAAGAATGAACTCTATTGAAAATGGTTATGTAACATTATTTTTTTTATGATTGTTATTGTGAATTCTGTGTAAATGATATTTGTGAAAGTCATAAGAAGTTTTATTTAAAAAGTAGAGTAGGCCATGTATCATAGCTAAAAAGACCCCAAGTATTATATTCTCTCTGTGATCCCATTTATTGTTTTCAGCCTCCAGGAGGAGGAGGAGGAAGAAGAAGAAGAAGAAGAAGTGTGCCAAAGGACTGCATTTACTGTGCTGCCACTTTGTTTGCTTGCTTTCAAGGTCTCAGGCTGAGGTTTTTCCCATGGGGAGGGGCTGTGGCTCAGTGGTAGAGCATTTGTTTGACCTGCAGAAGGTCCCAGGTTCAATCCCTGGTATCTCCAATAAGGATTAGGTTGAAGGTAATGTGAAGGACCTCAGCCTGAGAACCTGGAGAGCCGCTGCCAGTCAGAGTAGACAATACTGACTTTGATGGACCAAGGGTCTGATTCAGCATAAGGCAGTTTCATGTGCTCATGTGTACTGTTTGGTTCTTAACTGGAGATGCTGGGCATTGAATCTGTGACCTTCAAAATGCAAAGCAATCATTTTGCCACTGAGCCATGGTTCCACCACTGTGACCCTGACCCTGTTCTTTGAAGGCCATGTTATATACTGTAACCATGTTATATACTGCATGTTACAACTTGACATGAGAACCTTGAGTGCTGCCTCTAATGAAGCTCTGCATGGGAATTCTTCCAGCCTGCTGAACACAGATACAGGTAATGATAACTTCCTCTCAAAGAGACATGTATGAAGTTGTTCTCCTTGCTTATTCATTCACCAGAGGGGCTCTGAGACGATCTGGGACAAAGAACCTGACTAGGCAGTTAAGAAGAGCGATAAATAGTCCAGGACAACGCTGAACGCTTTTGAGCTGCCCTTGATTGAGGTGGCAGCCTGCCGGATAATGAAAACCTCGCTCTATTGTGTCCATGCAAATTGCCGGTTGTGATTTGAAAGCCTGTGCATTAATAACTTATCCAGTCGGCCACTATATAAAAAAACCCAGAGAGATGTCGCGTTATCGCATAAGCTTAACCGGTGGGAGAGGATCCAGGCACTATTAATTTCGCTCTTACAATGACCCTATTGGTCTGTTTTTCACCCCAAGTCACTGCCATCTGATCAAAGTCTCCCCCCCCCCGAAAAGGTCCATTCTTAGGGTTGCCAACATCCAGGTGGAGCCTGGAGATGTCTTGCTAATAAGATTGGTCTCCAGAAATTGGTCTTCAGTGTCTCAGGATACAAATGGCTGCTTTGCAGGGTGGGCTTTATGGCATTCTACCCCACTGAGGCCCCTCTCCTCCCCAAATCCCATCTTCCCCAGGTTTCACTCCCCCAAATACCCAGTTATTTCCCCAATCAGAACTGGAAAACCCAGGGGGTTTTTTGTAGGAGGAACTGTTAGGATCTCTTTAGCAGAGCAATGCAGATTAAACCACAAAAAAGCCAGGCAAACTTATTTAGCTTTAACAAAGTAACCTTTGCTTATTTAGTGAGGAAAGGGTAACTCGGAGTCCTACAAAACAAGAAAAGGATTTAACATCCCATCTGTCTTCTCTAACTACATGTTGACTCTCTAAGATCTAAACAGCAACTGGCATGTGACCTAGGGCTTGAACAAAGGATCGTAAAACCTGTAACCCAATTCTTTCTCCCTAGACCATCCCCAATGTATTGATTGCCCAATTAGAGTTTACCAAAACAGGTTAATATGCATATTGACACCTAGCTCCTGGCGAGAAGTAAGTGCAGACTTGCTCATTGGTCCTACCACTAAACCAGCTAAGCATCAGCATACATAAGCAAACAATTGATTAACTCATGACTCCAGGAAGTGAAATTGTCAAAAACCCAACAGCAACTCCTTTACATATTAGGCCACAACCCCCCTGATGTAGATTACAGGGCTCTTCTTACAGGGCCTACTGTAAGCTCTTGGAGGATTGGCTACATCAGGGGGGTTATGGCCTAATATGCAAAGGAGTTTCTCCTACAAAAAAGGCTCTGGGCAACCCTATATTCCCCAAAGGCACCAGTGGATTCACTGGCTGAGCTGAATTTTGGAAATTCTAGAAAGAAAGCATCTAGGGTTACCAAGTCTCCAGCTTCCCGGAGCGGGGGACTTTTGCATGGCCTGATGATGTCACCCAGAAGTGATGCCATCAAAATGGTGGTGCCCGTGCAGGGCTGTTCTAGGTGTTTCCGGAAAAACTCTATGTTTTTCCCGGATGCTCTAGTCATTTGGAAGGTAAAAACTCTATGGTACCTATTGTACTATAGAATTTTCCCTCCCAAATGGCTAGAGCATTCGGGAAAACCATAGAGTTTTCCCGGAAATGCCTAAAGCGGCTCTGCATGGGCACCACCATTTTGAAGATCTCACTTCCGGGTGACATCACATCAGCGATGTAGGGGGAGGTTCCCCCCACTGGCCCAATGTAGGCTGGCAAGTTGGGAACCTCCCGGGTGTGGGATTCCCCACCCGGACTGGGGGCTTGGCAGCCCTAAAAGCATCTGACAAAGGGAGCTTTGGATCTCAATAACTTATCCCCCAAATTCTTGTTGGTCTCTAAGGTGCCACTAGACTCAAATACAGCTACTGCAGACACATCTACTCTCTGAAATGATCTTCATGGAAGGGATCAGGGTCTCCTATTAATTACAATTTAGGGGAGAGTCTGACAGGATGGAGAGTGTCTCCTGGACCGGGACAACTGGAATTCTGTCCTGAAACAGTGGCTGCCCTTTAGTATTTGCATGGACAGGCAACGAAGGGATGTTTTCAAATTTCTCGTCCTTGCTGCTTCAACCGGAAAATGACTTCTCCCTTGCGCAAATCAACCCCACAAAGCTTTTTTTTTTTTGCAGCATTTTACATTTTCTTGCGCTGATTTCCCCCCATAAAATTTGCACATTTTTTCCAGCATTACTTGTGCACCAATAAATCAGTCTCATACATATATGTATAAATGAGGTACATGGGATGCATAAATTGCATACAAAAAAACCCATTCAGTGTGCATGCACAGTTCTAAAAAAAAAAAAAAGCAACAAAAAAAGAAAAGAACCGAAATCTTTGATAAAAGGATAGAGACGCATAAAAGAAGGGTGGGAGGAACATTTTCTCATCTACAAAAGAAAACGCCAATCCTCCTTCAATTTCTGGTTTTGCAACGTTTCCCCCACCAGAGGCTGAGGGCAACGACTTCAACTACCCTCTCAGAGGAATGTAGATTCACTCTGTGTTGGAAAAGGCAATGACTGGTGTGCAAAGAAGTGCCCCCCCTTGCTCTTTCTCTGACACACACACAGAGACAGAGAGGGCTGTCCCTGCCACTAGGCAAACTAGGTGATGCCTAGGTCACTGGCCTTCTGGGGGCACCAAATTGTTGACTTGGTGATGTTATCAGTGCAGGGGAGGCACCAGAACTTAGCCTTGCCTAGGGTGCTAGACAGTCTAGGCCCAGCCCCGCATGCGCACACACACACACACACGCACAGCTTGAGATTTAGTTAGAAACTTATCTCTGTCTTTCCTCTTTCCTATCAAGAATATTATTTCCTACCTAACCCTTTATAGCTACTCTTTAATCAGGTTGTGCACTGTTGCCATGTTAATTACTCTGAGGGCTGGCCATAGCCAGTGTGGTGTAGTGATTAGACTAGTATCCAGGAGTTGTTGTTGTTAAGTCGTACAGTCGAGTCTGACTCTTTGTGACCCCATGGACAAAGTCACGCCAGGCCCTCCTTTCTTCCACCATCCTCTGAAGTTTGCTCAATTTCGTGTTTGTTACATCAGTAATGCTGTCCAGCCATCTCATCTTTTGCCGTCCCCTTCTTTAACAACAACATCTTTTAGGACTTTGAATAGCTCAACTGGGATATCATTATCTCCGCTCACTTTGTTGTTAGTAATGCTTTCTAAAGCCCATTTGACTTCACACTCCAGGACGTGTGGCTCAAGGTCATCAAATTCACTGTCAAGGTTGTCCGGGACATTGAGATCCTTCTTGTATAATTCTTCTGTGTATTCTTGCCACCTCTTCCTGATCTCTTCTGCTTCTGTTAGATCTCTACCATTTTTGTCCTTTATCATGGCCATCTTTGCAGGAAACGTTCCCTTGATTTCTCCAATTTTCTTGAAGAGATCTCTTGTCCTTCCCATTCTATTATTTTCCTCTATTGCTTTGCATCGTTCCTTCAGGAAGGTCTCCTTATCTCTCCTTGCTGTTCTCTGGAAATCTGCATTCAGTTGGGTGAATCTTTCCTTTTCACCTTTGCCTTTTGCTTTCCTTCTTTCCTCAGCTATTTGTAAAGCCTCATCAGACAGCCACTTTGCTTTCTTGCATTTCTTTTTCTTTGGGATGGTGCTGGTTGCTGCCTTCTGTACAATGTCACGAACCTCTGTCCATAGTTCTTCAGGCGCTCTGTCTATCAACTCTAGTTGATAGACCTATTCTTCACCTCCACTGTATATTCATAAGGGATGTGATCAAGGTCAAACCTGAATGGCCTAATGGCTTCCCCAATTTTCTTCCGTTTAAGCCTGAATTTTGCGATGAGTACCTCATGATCTGAGCTGCAGTCAGCTCCAGGTCTTATTTTTGCTGTCTGTAAGGAGCTTCTCCATCTTTGACTGCAGAGTATATAATCAATCTGATTTCTGTGACATCATCAGGTGATGTCCATGTGTAGAGTCGACTTTTAGGTTGTTGGAAGAGGGTGTTTGCTATGACCAGCTTGTTCTCTTGGCAAAACTCTATTAGCCTTTGCCCGGCTTCATTTTGTATCCAGGAGACCTGAGTTCAAACCCCCCCCTCCTGCCAAGGACACTTGCTGAATGAGCTGGTGCCAAGTACACTCTCTCAGCCTAACTTACATCACTGGGTTGTCAGGTTGGAGAAAAAAAGAAGGAGAGGAGCGCCGTAAGCTGCTTTGGGTCCTCTTTGGAGAGAAACACAAATTAATTAACTAAATAATAATAATAATAATAATAATAATAATAATAATAATTTTTTATTTCTATCCCGCCCTCCCCGCCGAAGCAGGCTCAGGGCGGCTCACAGCATAAAATACACATTACATCAGTTTACATTATAAAAACATGGTTAAAACAGTTATAAATTATTAAAATTAACATAACAATATGGCGTTGTAAACATTAGATTTCGTAACATCAAATAATAAAAACATTTCCAGCAGCATACCTAGCTTTATTACTGATTCTATCGCTAGTTGAAGGCCACCTTGAAAAGGTGGGTCTTACAGGCCCTACGAAATTGATCTAAACATCTTAGGGCCCTCATCTCCTCGGGGAGTTGGTTCCACAATAATGGAGCGACGACAGAGAAGGCCCGATCCCGGGTGGCCTTCAGTCTGGCCTCCCTTGGCCCAGGGATATTCAACTGGTTTTTCCCAGATGACCTCAGTGCCCTCTGGGGCTCATAAATAAATGAAACAGTAGGGTTCTTACAGCAGGTGCTGGCCTTAGCCTGGTGGAACTCTCTCTGGGCCCTGTGGGATCTTATGCAGTTTTGCAGGGCCTGTAAAGCAGAGATGTTTCGCCACACTTTTGGGTGAGAACAGCAATGGTTTCCATTTGGGCTGGCACCCTCTCCTCCTCCTCAGGTTGTTCTGCTCCTCTTCCCTCTAATCATGAGGTTGTTGCAGTCAAGAATTGGGAAGAAGTTGTAATTTTCACCACCTGATTCTTTTAGGTGATGGCATCAGCATTATCCATGTATTTTATTCTATGGCTTACAATGTTTTAATCATGTATTACATCACCCAGAGTCCTGCAGTGGCAGGGATTGGGCAGTTTTTATAAATGTAATTAATAATAATCATCATCATCTATAATATGATGGAATTAAAAGCCTTTGTCTTTCTATAACTTATTGTAGCCAGAATCTTAACCTGATCATCTCAGCTCTTATGTACCTTTGTCTACCCAAGATGTACAGAATTAGTGGTTTGGTTACCCAACTTTTGGCACCCCCTGAAAACTTTATACTCCTCATCTTGTGAGGTGGGCCCCTCCCCCTTCTGTAAATGAGGCACTGAGGAAACAGACCAAGTCTGCAGTGGGCATGATCCAACCAAAGGTAACCACTATTAAATTCAAGCACACACTAGAACATCTCCCACTGAATCCAGTAGGCACTGGACACTTTTAACCATGCTAGGATCATGCCCATCTTGGGTGGATTTTCAGATTTGACAAACCGGTTCTTACTGATGTAACTTTAAGGTAAGTTCCTCATTTTTGAAACCCGAAATTCAGTTCTGAACATTTTAATAAGACTGGGCTGCTCGATAATTGCAGGCCTCATTTGCTTAAATTTAATACTCTTCCAAATTGGTTGACTTCCCAGATGCCTTGAATTGGATGGTCCAGGCTAGCCTGATCCTACCAGACCTCAGAAGCTAAGCAGGGTTGGTCCTAATTAGTACTTGGATGGGAGAGCACAGAAGAAGTCAAAGTCATTACGCCGGCAGGCAATGGCCAACTACCTCTCTTCATCTCTTGCCTTGAAAACACTACACAGGGTCACCGCAAGTTGACTGCAACTTGATGGGACTTTCCACTATTGCACTTCCCAGGTGATATTCAAGTGATAATAGTTTCAATTAGTGCATGCCCCATTACTGATTTATTAAATTCGACTTCTGAATTGCCCTCTCCCACCGAGACAGGGTTTAGGGCAGCGCAAAACAAAGTAATTCGCATAGTCTGTAATAAAACAATTTAAAACCGTAAAAACACAACAACAAACTACAAGACGGAGGTGAAAATTACCCTCGTGAATAGGACATGGAAGAGCTGTTCCGTTTCCTTGCCTGTAATGTAACATTACGCAGCAGGAACACATGCTTAACTCATGAAGTCCTGGAAAGTCCCTGCCAAGCATTGAAGGGAATCTTACCACATTTTTTTTTCTGGATTTTGGATAATCTCTCTCTCTCTCCAGAGCTTTTTTTAGTAGAAAAAGCCCAGCAAGAACTCATTTGCACATTAGGCCACACCCCTTGAAATCACCATGGTTTCATGTGGTTTCACAAAAAAGCCCAGCAAGGACTCATTTGTATATTAGGCCACACCCTCTGACGCCAAGCTAGCCAGAACTGTGTTCCCTTATGTTCCTGCTCAAAAAAGCCCTCTATCTATCTATCTATCTATCTATCTATCTATCTATCTATCTATCTATCTATCTATCTATCTATCTATCTATCTATCTATCTGTCTGTCTGTCTGTCTGTCTGTCTGTCTGTCTGTCTGTCTGTCTGTCTGTCTGTCTGTCTGTCTGTCCGTCCGTCCGTCTGTGGCAGTCTCTCTCTCTGTAGGAAGATTCTTTCAGTGCTAATTTTCTACTTGCGGGGAACTTCCTTCTTGCGCAGGGAATCATTCAAAAGTGGGACCTCCTTGTTGTGTGACCAGGCACATTCAGAGAGCATAACAATCTTCCTTCACATTCTTCCACATGCACAAAACAGATTGTTAAACAGGGAAACAGGGCTTGAGGTGGCTCCTGCAACTGGCATTTGTTCTAATAATGTAATGTCCAATCCAAACCCAGCACTTGATATGCCAGATCACACACAAGCTCCAGACGGTCATAACCTAGGTTTATAGCATTCCGCCTCATCTCTCTCCAGCCCACCCACCCCATTCTTTCCACTGCAGCTAATAATCTGTCCGGCTGCAGCCACACTTCTTAAACTGTTGTTATATGGCACCCCAGAGGTGGCCGTGTTCATTGCTGGGCCAAAGTGATTTAGACGGGTAATTTGCAAAGTGATCTGGAATCTGGAGGGATGGAAGGCATCTCATAACATTAATAACTATTCTTATTAGAATGCAGAGGGGTTCTATGATGCACTGGAGAATAGCTTCCCCCTTTTTTGTCTTCCTGCTCTCTTTTCTCTTCCCTGTTGATCTCAATTATTGCTGGTTCCGTTGACTCCGTCTCGCATTTTACACCATTTTAAACTCTTCCCCCAAATAAACAGTAAATCACTTTTAACAGCAGGCACTCGCAGGAGGGACTTGCCTCAGCTCTTCGGTGCCAAGAAAGCTGAGAATACAATGGAGTTGACTTCAGGACAGCCATTGAAAAATAAATGATCAACTCGGAGGAGGAGAGGGAATTCAGGTAAGCAGAATGCAATTAACCAAGCTGGATGTCTGCCATGGATCACAGATGCACAAATGTGCCATGTGGAGGGGGGGCGGGAGGAGGAAGCAATGTCTATGCAAGGGCTCTCATTACCCTGTTCAGAAAATCCCCTCTTTAGTCCAGATTTGGCTCCGGTTGTACAACTAGCTGATGAGGACTGCCAAAGGGAAATGGAAAGAAGAGGATCAAAGGGCACTGGGAAATTAAAAAGGAGGAAGCTGACTCGCCTTTCTTAGCAAGAGCCATATGAAAAGGTAAAAACTGCACTGGAGACCCAAGGAAGCTCAAATGTAGCTCCCTCTGGCTGTTTCATGGCGTGGGGGGGGGGGTGGGGAATGGCCATGAAATTTGTAAATCCGTGTATCACAAGCTTCAAGGCATCAACAGATAAGGTGAGCTCCCACAAGCATGTCAATTGCCCACGTAGCATGCAGTGTTCCTGCTAAGCTGAGTTAGCGTGAGCTAGCTCACAGATTTTTAGCCTCCAGCTCACACACTTTTGTCTCAACTCAGGAAGGATGACCCCAGAGCACTCTAAGTTATTCAGCAGCCCACAACTTTAATGCCAATAACTCACAAATTAGAATTTTTGCTCACAAGACTATGCAGCTTAGAGAGAACATCGGTAGCATGGTGTGCTGACTCTGTACGTATCAACGAGCCCACACCCTCATCTGAAACAGATTTACACCCTTCTAAGCCTATTTGCTTCCATGGACCAGTAGGGTGTAACTTTGTTAGGACCACATTGCTAAATGACTGAATAAAATCCAGGCTTTCAGTTAGGAGGTTTTGTACTTCCAACTTTTAAAATAGTCAGGTTCTGATCTGAGATCTGTTTTAATGCTTTGCTTTAATGCAGGGGTGTCCAAGGGCCAGATCAGGCCCCGGAGAGCTCCTATCAGGCCCATGAGCAACTCACTGCCATCTGCTTCCTTCTCTCTTTTCTTGCTTCCTTCTGCATCACAGCTTATTTTGCCAAGCTGTGGGCACCTTTGGAATTCTCAGGGCTTTTTTATAGCAGGAACTCATTTGCATATTAAGCCACACACACCCTGATGTAGCCAATCCTTCTGGAGCTTACAGTAGGCCCTGTACTAAGAACCCAGTAAGCTCTTGAATGATTGGCTACATCAGGGGTGTTTGGGCTAATATGCAAAGGAGTTTCTTCTACAAAAAAGCCCTGGGAATTCTGACACAGGATGGTGGGAATAATCACAAAATGGCTGCCACAGGAGGTGGAGCCAGTCACAAAATGTCAGGGACCAATGTTATGCATAATTCTAATAAGTACCTCTTCAACTTTTCAGGCAAAAGCTCTGCTTAATAGGGTGCCCTTTAATCTGTACAGCCAATCAGAAGCCCTGCTGGGCAAAAGCCCCAACTTAGCTCCACCCACTTTCTAAAAGATGAAGGATTGGATTTATATCCTGCCCTACACTCTGAATCTCTCTCAGAGCTGTCACAATCTCCTTTACTTCCTAACCCCCCACAACAGACACCTTGTGAGGTAGGTGGGGCTGAGAGAGTTCTTACAGCAGCTTCCCTTTCAAGGACAACTCCTACGAGAGATATGGCTGACTCAAGGCCATTCCAGCAGGTGCA
Source organism: Heteronotia binoei (assembly GCF_032191835.1). Lineage (NCBI taxonomy): Eukaryota > Metazoa > Chordata > Lepidosauria > Squamata > Gekkonidae > Heteronotia > Heteronotia binoei. Next base: position 18,633,407 of record NC_083234.1, on the reverse strand, counting down.
AGTGGGGGAGTGGGAAATAAAACCTGGTTTTCCTGGATAAGAGTCTGGGCACTTAACCACCACACCAAACTAGCCACCTGGAGGCCACATGGAAAGGTGTCAGTGGGTGCCAGAGTGCCCACTGCTTTGGAAACCTCCGATCTGGTAGACATCAGCCATAGTCCTTGAATATGTAAAAGAGAAAAATCCAGTGATTAGTCCATGGCAAAATTTCTCCATGTAGGATGTTGAAGAGAGCAGACTGATTTCAGCTTGTCAAAGGAAGGGGAAGAAAATTACACTGGCTCAGCGGTCTACTTCTGACCTCTCCTGAGAGGCAATGCGCCAGCTTGGTTCCTTCGTGCACGCCTTTTGGATCAGCGGGAGAAAGAAGGAAAAAAAACATTGCAAACGGCAGAACTCATCAAGTCTGAAAGGAATCAAACTCCTCCGGTTGCCAAGGAGGGCATGACAGCCGGTCCCAGAAGAAACCAGAGCTTCCTCTTCTCAGATCAGTTCGGCTTCAAACCGCTTGTTAGAGGAACAGCATAGCTTTGGAGGCTTCTGGGCTGACCCCGCTGTGTACTTCCCACCCGCTTTTCTTTCTCCCCCCCCCCCCCCCGCCCCTCAGCTGGCTTGTTTCCGTACAGTGCCGCTCATGCTGGTTGACATCAGCTGAGACATTTGTTGCCCTGCTTTCTGATATTTGTCTTCTTCTGGGTGGCAAAGGCGATGGAACTCACAAGGATGCAGCAAGGGAACGGGAGAGGTGAAGAACACCCAGCTGAAGTCCCTGACACAAGTCCACTGTGATCAAGCAAAGCTGCTTTAAACCAAGTCAGGTTATGGAAATACGGATGGACTTCTCGGGGGGGGGGGAGGGGCACCAGCTTTCCAAGGTGTTTTTTTTTAAAAAAAACCCTCAAAATTTTCTTTATTGAAAATTCAAACAGCTTACATAAAATCATAAAGCTTCAAAATATGACACAACTACACATAGATAATAACACAAAAATATATCTGTTAAATAATTAGCAAAATGAATTCCTAAAAAAAGGTGACCGCTTTTCCATTACAGACTTATATTGAGGGTGTCATAGCACGTGACTGCACCTCATCAGTGATCTTATCAATAGTAAAATAATCCCAAACTTTGAGATACTTAGCCTGAATATTGGGAGGCTGCGCATCTTTCCATTTACAAGCGATGACCGCTTTAGCTGCTGTAAGTAAATTCATTATAAGCTCTCTACCTTGTTTTGAGGCAGAATCAGATTCCCATAGATTTAGAAGAATCAAACTTGGAGAAAATGGAATCTTAACATCCGTGATCTTGAAAATTTCCTTAATCACCTGTTTCCAAAAAATGGTCAAGGTTTCAGGAACCCTCCCCAAAACTTGCGATGTGAAGTCATTTGGCTGGAGATGCTAGGGATTGAACCTAGGACGTTCCTTAAAGGGGGGGAAAATGTAATCTACCATTCTACTACCGAGTCCCTTGCTAAGAAGACGTGAAGTATAAGAGCATAGCTGCAGAATTGTTTTGTTTTGTTCATGGACACAGGCTCACACCCCATTCCAGGAATGGACATGGAATGGCTAACAAACTGAAATTTGTGACAGGTCAACCGGCAAGAACTTTCCACAAACTTTCAAACAGTTTGTGTAGATTAGTGCCAGTTTGTGAATGGATGTACTTCCAAACAAACTGTCTCAGTGCAAATAAAATGGTTACCAAACTTCAAAGCAGCAGGGCTGGCCCTAGGCATGGCTAACTTCTGGCACTCTTCCACCATGCATTGATAACATCACCGAGTCACACGGGGGGCGCCCAATTTGGTGGCCCCAGAAGGCTGGCATCCTAGGCAGTCACCTAGTTTGTCTAGTGGCAGGGCTGGCCCTGCAACGTGGGAGTGGAATCCTCCAGCATAGGAAGCCCTGCTGTCAGTTTCAAACTCGTCATGTTTGTTTCAAAAGAGTTCTCGCCACTGACCCTACTTTGTGAGGTTTCTTTCTTGTCATTTCCCATTTTCTTGCATAAACCTTGCAAAATCCCACCCCTCTTGATTGGATTTGAGATTCTGTGCTTTGAGATCAGTCCTCTTAAGCTTGCAATGCCAGTAGCATGGGGTTCTGCTGGGCATTTTGTACACTGTACTGTTTCTGCTGGGCTTGCAAACCCCACCCCTGCTTGGACTGTGATTCTGTGCTCTACAACAGTCCTGTTAAACCGGCATTGCCACATTGGTACTGGGTTCTGCTCAGCACTCTGTAATTGCACTGCTACTGCTGGGTGCTTTGTGCATTTCACTGGTTCTGCTGGGCTTGCAAAAATGCCCCCGTTCAGTTTTTACTGCAGAGATTATCTGGTTTGACCTCAGTCCTGTTGGGTTTGCACTGCTACAGTGGCACTTGAACTGGTTCTTTTGGGCTTGTAAAATGCCCCCCTTCAGTTTCTACTGCAGAGATTCTCTGGAACTTTAATTATGTTCTATTGGGCTTCTAGTGCCCTTGCTTTTGTTTTGTTTTTTTTTGCTTCCCTTCTTTCAATGGAAACTATAGAGGATAGTGGCACCTTCTTTGAGGGGATGTAACATGGACCCTGTAAGTCCAATTCTCACTAAACTTGGCAGGTAAATAGAGCAGAGTCATCTAGAGGTCTCCTATGAGTTGATAGATAGATAGATAGATAGATAGATAGATAGATAGATAGATAGATAGATAGATAGATAGATAGATAGATAGATAGATAGATAGATAGATAGATAGATAGATTCTTTAAAGTTATTTGTTTTTACTCTGATTTGCTGTGAGATCCTTCTTCTGAGGGCCTGGGGGAGTCAAATCAAAATCCAGGATTTTACCTTCAGAATGGAGCTCTTTGGGGGCAGGAATCCCCCCAACAGATTGCTCCGTGCTGGTGGGTTGGGAGCTCTGAAACCAGGGGAACTCTCACCTCCAGTGGGAGCTTGGGAAGCCTATTGGTCTTAATGGTGCCACTGGACTCAAATTTTGTCCTTTTCCTCCCAGATGAGAGGGTGGGGCTAACTGCCAAGGGTAACTGAGAGTGAGAGAATTCCCTCAACCCTTTTCCTCTTAGATCCTTTTGAATGTCGAATTAAAACACTTTAAGGAGTTGGCTAATCAGCATGAAAAGGATGCAACAGGGTTGCCAATCCCCAGGTGGGGGGAGAGGATCCCCCAGTTTGGAGGCCATCCCCCCACTTTAGGATTATCAGAAAATGGGCACTGATATGGAGACTGATTCCTGTAGGGTATAATGGAGAATTGATCCATGGATCTCTGGGTTTTTTTTGGGAGGGCTGTTTTTTGAGGCAGAGGCACCAAATTTTCAGCATAGCATCTGGTGCCTCACCTTAAAACACCCCCCCCCCCAAGTTTCAAAAAAGTGGATCAGGGGGTCCAGTTCTGTGAGCTCCAAAAGACAGTGCCCCTATCCTTCATTATTTCCAAATGGAGGGAAGGCATTTAAAAGGTGCATGGTCCCCTTTGAATGTGATGGCCAGAACTCCCTTTGGATTTCACTCATGCTTGTCACAACCTTGCTCCTGGCTCCACCCCCAAAGTCTCCTGGCTCCACCCCCAAAGTCCCCAGATATTTCTTGAGTCTGACCTGGCAACCCTGAGATACAGCCATTCTGTGTGGAGGTGACTGTAGCGTGTATGTAGCTTATAGGTGTCTGAAAAGTCAGAGCAGGTATTAGTGAACAGGTTTTGAAATGTGGGGGGGGGGGTGCCAATTTACAAATCAAATCCACTATTTGTTTCCTCTGATAATTGCTCAAATTCAGGCTGCTGTCCTCCCTGAGGGAACGTCAATGAACTTTAAGTGGCTCTGAATAATTCACAATTTGTTAAGGAACTGCAAAGGTATGAATTACTTTGCAATTGATACTTTCCAATTTGCAGCTTGGCAATTAGCTGTGTTTTTTAAGGAATTCTGCAGAGCCTTCCAGGCGGGCTGTAGAGGTTCCCTAATCAGGGAGGACTGGGGAAGAAAACATATCCCCCCTTTCCAAATCCTCTAAGACCTCAGGCAAAAAAATCCAGAGAAAACAATTGCATGCCTTCTGAAGCATTCTAGACGACCAGGCTGTCATTTATGTAATTGTTTGAAATCTCAGTTGCTTCAAAATGGAAAAAAAAATGGTAAAGAACCAGCTGAGGACACTCGCCGGGAAAAATGCATTTCCTTGGCTTACCGCTGTTTTTCTTGCTGAAACAAAACCTCTATGTAGAACAAAGTAGGAGTCAAGTTCACCTTTAAGACCAACAAAGTTTTATTCAGAATGTAAGCTTTCGTGTGCTCCAAGTACACTTCATCGGACGAGGAATCCGGCACAGTGAGCAGAGCTACATATAACTGGTAGGCAGTAGGCCAAAGAGAGGATATTTCTTTCTCAGTAGTTTTTCCCATCCAGGCCTATACAATGGAGTGATTAACAGACATTCTCACATTTTGGCTTTATTGCTTTCTCATACTCATGCTATCCAGATCAAAAGTTTGCTCAATTTGTTAATTTTACTGTTCTGTCATTGGATCTTAAATTTGTACCCTTTTGCATTCTAAACCACTGCCTACCAGCTATATGTGGCTCTGCTCATTGTACCTGATTACTCGTCTGAGGAAGTGTGCTTGGAGCACATGAAAGCTTATATTCTGAATAAAGCTTTGTTGGTCTTAAAGGTGAAACTTGACTCCTACTTTGTTCTACTGCTTCAGACCAACACGACTGCCCACTTGGATCTAAAACCTCTATGTGAAAGAGAGGAGACAGATGAAGGTTTTTATTGCACATTCTATCACGACTGCACCTGATGTGTTGTAAAATTCTCTTTACTACTTGGCAGAGTGATGTAGAGATGCCCAAGTTACCCCAAGCCGGGCGTGCCCATCCCCTGTTGCTCTCTCCACACGGGCTCTTCAAAAGCTGGCTAGCTTTCCTTGTTTGAAAACCTTCAAAAATTCCAGTTCCAAAGTTTAGATTAATTTGAGTTCTGCCATTGTCAAGAGGGTATGTAAAATTGGCTGCATCAAAAGCTGGCATCCAAACTTATTTTTAAAGTTCCTTGCAAACCGTCATGAATACATCAAGCAGACTTATATTGAAGGTTGCCAACCTCTGTGTCAGGGGTGTCAAACATATGGCCCAAGGGCCAGAACCAGCCCATCCAGAGCGCCTTTATTGTCAGAGGATAGAGGCTGTCTGTGCATTATGTTCCTGTATACCAGGGGTGGCCAAACTTGCTTAACATAAGAGTCACAAAGAATAAATTTCAAATGTTTGAGAGCTACAAGACGTGAACTGTCAGATATTTGAGAACTGCAAGACATGAACATCATATGTCTGAGGGCGAGCAGGAAGCCAGGCAGGAATCAAATAGGTTGGGGAGGGGGAGGTAGAAAGAAAGCAACTTTAACTTTAAATGCATTTTCCAAGCCACCAGCTGACTTAGCTTGGAGAAGTGATTTAAAGAGAGAAATGCCTTTCCATGTCAGCCAAGAAAGCCACACAATATGTGTGAAAGAGCCACACATGGCTCCTGAGCCACAGTTTGGCCACTCTTGTTGTATACTGTCCCCATGCTAATGAGTAATGGGCCATGGAAGTGAGAGGGTGAGCATCAGGGAGATACTGTCAGAGTGTTAAACTTTTAAGCATGTTTAGGGGGGGTTTTGAAGTAAAAATAATATTATTAATTGGTTTTGCCTGTGTCCTTTATAAAATTAGTACCTCCCATACCTGGCATTACATTTTATGGCACACACAGCCCGGCCTGACAAAGTGACATTTGTGTCAGATCCAGCCCTCACAACAAATGCTGCTCTATGCAGTGCCTGGATTTTTCCTGGAATTATGAGCAATCTCCAAACTACAGATATCAGTTCTCCTTTGAAGAGTGGATTCTATGGCATTATGCCATGCTGAGGTCCCTCTTTTCCCTAAACTCGACCCTCTCCAGGATCCATCCCCCCACCCTCGATCTCGAGGAATTGTCCAACTTGGACTTGACAATTGTACTGATACAGAGTTAAGATATTGGGCTGTCTAGCTCACCACACTCTACTTTGACTGGAGGCTCTCCCAGGTTTCAGGAACACTGTTTTTTTTCCCCAGTAAAGGTAGTCCCCTGTGCAAGCACCAGTCGTTTCTGACTTTGGGGTGATGTTGCATCGTGATGTTTTCACGGCAGACTTTTTACGGAGTGTTTTCCATTGCCGTCCCCAGTCATCTACACTTCCCCCAGCCCCAGCAAGCTGGGTACTCATTTTACCGACCTCAGAAGGATGAAAGGCTGAGTCAACCTTGAGCCAGCTATCTGAATCCAGCTTCTGCCAGGATTGAACTCACGTCGTGAGCCGAGAGCTCAGACTGCAGTACTGCAGCTTTACCACTCTGCGCCACGGTGGGTCCTTGTAATCCTGAGGTGAAGGTTGAGGAGAATGAATCAAGAATGACATGTATGTAAATTGAAACACAAAAAGATCCTTTTAACCCAATATGGAGCATCAAATAATGTCCATAAGAGCCTTCGGATATTCAAAGAAGTAAGCAATGACTCACAAAAGTTCATACTCTACCACAAATTCTTTCTTGGCTGACATGGACACTACTGGACTCCTGTTCTTTTCCACCAGACGTGTTAACAACCTAGCTTGAAAACGTCCAAACAACACTGGCTCTGCAAGAAATTCCCTTGCTTCCAGACTGGTTCTTCTCTTTCATGCCATCCCTCCTCTTTCCTTCCTTGTGGGTTTGCTCAGATTCCAAGCGGCTCAACTTTCAGGGGTGACCTTTGTGGCAGGGACTAACTCTTCCCATCAACACACAGTAATCCTTATTTCTGAAGAGCTGACATTTAATTTAGAACCTTGGGCAAAATGGTCAGAACAGGATTATCCAGGGAGATCAAGACACAGCTAATATCTGATATGACTCCGGAAGGGAATGTGGCTGGAAAAAAAAAAAGCCAGCAAGCATCTGGTTTTCTATGTGCAAGCAGCGCTTGTATTAGATAGGGCCTTCATGAGAGAAGTGCAATCAGGCATATCTGCAAGTGTCAACATACCAAGGACTGGCTTTGAATGCACATGTGAATACATATGAAACTGCATTAAACTGGGATAGAGAAGGTAGAGAAAGAAGTACTTTTCTCTCTTTCTCACAATACAAGAACTCACGGACATTCAATGAAATTGCTGAGCAGTCGGGTTAGAATGGATAAAAGGAAGTACTTCTGCACCCAAAGGGTGATTAACATGTGGAATTCACTGCCACAGGAGGTGGTGACTGCTCAAGAGAGGATTGGATAAACGTATGGAGCAGAGGTCCATAAGTGGCTATTAGCCACAGTGTATTGTTGTGGAACTCTCTGTCTGGGGCAGTAATGCTGTTTTCTTGGTGCTTGGGTGGGGGGGGGGCACGGTGGGAAGGCTTCTAGTGTCCTGGCCCCACTGGTGGACCTCCTGATGGTACTTGGGGATTTTGGCCACTGTGTGACACAGACTGGATGAGCCATTGGTCTGATCCAACATGGCTTCTCTTATGTTTTTATATTCTTATGAATAAGATCTGGGAATCTCTACCATCGAATCATAGCCCTGTATTTCAGGAAACAAGGAAGGAGGGTCCATTGACAATGAGACACTGGGGTTAACCCTCCATGTTCTCCCTTGACTTTTCCCTCTTCTCATATGGAAGAGGCCATGGCTCAATGGCTGCTTGGCAGGGAGAAGCTGGGCTGGTAAATCATCTCTTATCACTGAAGTTGTGCAAAGCTTCAAATTAGGAGTCTGACTGGGAATCCAATTTTTAGTTGGATTTGGTTCATTTTATACTTCAATTGCTTTATTCATGTTGGTTCATTACTGCCTTTGGATCATTTATTATATATTCATTTGGTTGCAATGCAAAATACCTTTCTGGATGTAACTTTTTTTGGGGGGGAGGGAGGTTGTTGTTTTGCTCTGTATCTGAAGCGCCCTTCTTCCCAGCAGTGTGTACACGTGTGCCTTGAATCCTTCACATACACCCCCACTTTGTTGGGCTCTCTTCTCTTTAGAAATGCTGGTCGTCCTGCTGCTTCCATGGACCTCTTCAAGATCAGTGATCACTGCCCTTATCTGAAATCACTTTCCCCCTCTTCTCCCAGTGTTTCTCTTAATTAGCTCTTGTATGTGTGTTTTATTATATGCATTTTCTTTTGTTTGTTCTCTTTGTATTAATAAAAAAAAATTCTGGTTGAACATATGCCTTGTTTATTTGAGAGTTCTCTTAAGGGAAAAATCCCTGTATATGCAGGTGGAGAATTCCAGTTACCCTCCTCTTGCTGTGTCTCCTTTAAGCTAACTCCCCCAACTAATTAGGAGACTGCCTCTTTGGGTAGCATCCAGACTCACTGCAATCCATCCCCCACACTAATAGCTATTTGTGTAGCCATTAACAGTTCCTAAAAGTTGCCACCTTTCAGGTGGCTCCTGGAGATCTCCTGCTATTACAAATGATCTCCAGACCACCGAGATCAGTTCCCCTGAAGAAAATGACTGCTTTAAAAGGCGGAGTTTATGGCACTATACCCTGCTGAGGTCCCTCCCCTCTCTAAAACTCCACCTCCCATAACTCCAAATATTTTCCAACCTGGCACTGGCAACCATATTTTAGCTCCAAGTGAATCCAAAGCTAGAGTCAAATGGATCTAGCAGCTCAGACTCACTGCGACGGACCCTATTCTTTTAAGAATGGATAATTCATCCCCCAAACGGATGTATCTTTGTGTATCCACTCCACAGGTGCATCCTACAGTCTGAGTTGATGCTGCCCCTCCCCCACAAAGTGTGCATGGTATGTCTGCAATGACCTCGATAAGGCAAGGCTGAGTTCCCAAACCCCTCTCCCAAAAGTTACTGTATCCCAATAAGAAATAGATGTAACCAGGGCTCATTTTGTAGAAAAATAGGTGGTGGAGCTCATTAGCATAACTCATTAGCATATGCTGCCCCCCCCCACACCAGCCAACAGCAACCCGATAAATGAAAGGAGAGCCCCGGGCAAGTGAGGCCTGCTTGGGCTGGCTAGAGATCCAGCCAGCCCAAGCAGGTCTCCCTCACCTGGGGTTCTTCTTAGCTGCTCCCCGCCCAGTCAAAAGGCCAGCAAGCCATCCGTTGCCCAAAATCACATAAGAAGTGGAGAAAGGGTGGCATGGGCTTCTCCAGGGGTTAATGAGAGCTGCTGGGGGTGTGGCAAAGCTGGCTGGCTGCCCGCTCTCCTAATCCAGGGATTGTTATGCAGCTGTATCTTCTATTCAATGGACAAAGTAGGTTGGGAGGAGGAGGGGAAGCCCTCAGGATCTGTGCTCCTGGGAGCTTTTGCTGAATTCAAGGCCTGGATGTGTCCATTTGGTCCATGATCAATATCTGGAACAGCACTGACAAACTGGACTCCTTCCCAGGCTTGGCAGGCTTAGGTAACTCGAGAACTTGTTTAGCTCCTTGGGGACATACAAGGAGGGGGGAAGGAGAGCAGTGCTGGTTGGATCAGAAAATGTGGCTGCAACACAAACAGGAGACTTTTCTTGTATGCAGGATGTGGGCCTGCATACAAAACACCTTGATTTGGTTGAGAAGGCCTGATGCTTATTCAGTACCTTTTTCTGTGTGTGTGTGGAGGAGGAGACACTGCATTAGATTTTAATCTTTCCCCCACTTCTGGGAATTTGCATCAAGGAAATGGCAGTTGAAACATGCATATACAATTCTCAGCCGCCATACACCAGTATCCCTCCAGCTGTCTTAGACATTTTTTTCCCCCCTTCCAGGACAGCATCTCCTTGTTCATTGGTTTTATACTCAAACAACCCTGTGAGATTTGTATGGCAGTAATCCCAAAGACATCCAGAAAGCAAGGTGGGATTTGAACCCAGTGCTTCCCAGTCCTCGTGCAACACCACACTGGCTTTCTACAAAAGGTAACAAGAGAAATATATGAGACAGCCAGTGCTGAAAGGAACCAGAGAGTGTCACGAACCATGAAATGAACACAGTTTGCCTATCAGAGTCAGTAGATACTAAGATTGCCAGCTCCAGGTTGGGGAATTCCTGCAGATTTGGGGGTAGAAGATGGGGAGGGTGTGGCTTGGGGAGGGGTGGGACCTCAGTGGGGTAGAAGGTAATTAAGTCCATTCTCCAAAGCATCCATTTTCTCCAAGTGAACAGATCTGTGCCATCTGGAGATCAGTGGCAATTCCAAGAGTTCTCCAGGCTCCACTTGAAGGTTGGCAACCCTGCTAGGGATTCAAACAAACTCATATATTATTCTGTCAGGCCTCCCATCAATTATGAACAGCCGCAGTTGTCAGCTGGTGGGACGAGCAGCAGACTTTTTCAGTAGTTGACCCTCTTTGTAGAGAAGTCCCCCCTCCACAATTCCCATTGATGCCTTACCCTGAGATTTCGTAGGAATGTAAACTCCAGTAGACCTTTTGGGACACCTTTTTCTTTTATTACTGAACAGCATTTAGTTTTAAAAAAATAAAATAAAAACCACCCTAGAGTGTGATTGATTTGTAAGCAATTTGCTTCCCCCCCCCCACTCCTTTTCTTTTTTCTTTTTTGCATTGTTCACAGCTTTTAGTTCTCGTCAGGAAAAAATAAGGTGATAGAAAGGTAATAATAGCAGGTAGGAAAATAATTGCTGTATTTAACTATCCACCTGTTTGTGGGGGGGTATTCTTCCAGAGGTTAGTTGCCAACTTCCAGGAGATGGCTGAAGACCTCCCAGAATTATCTGGTCTCCAGCTGACAGAGTTCAGTTCCCCAGGAGAAAATGGCTGATTTGGAAGCTGGATTCTACCCTGCTGAAGTCCCTCCTCTTTCCAAACCCCACCCTCTCCAAGCTCCACCCTTCCAAATCTCCAGAAATTTCCCAGTCCTGAGCTGGCAATCCCACCAGAGATGGACTTTAGGGTGAGCCTGGTCTACCTACTTGGGTGACACCCTGTTTCCTAGGCAGAGAGAGATGCTTGAGGCAGGGCCAGATTAGACCCTGTGGAGGCCCCTAGGCAGTCAAAATTTGCTAGGGGGCCCTTGCAAATTATCTCAGAGTTGGAGCAGCTGCCTCACTGCCTGCAGCCCCTGCTGCAGCCTGCAGGCACCTTCTCAAAAGCTCTGGGGAAGAGACAGAGAAAGGCAAACTTAGTGATGACACCAGCATCGGCAGACCAGGCAAGTCAGGCAAAGATCGGCTCAGTCGCTGGCTGTGCGTGCAGGTGTGGGAGGGTTGCAAGCAGGGGGAAAACCAGGGGGAGATGCCGGCCGAGGGCCCCTAGGCATGGGGCCCATAGGCCAGTGCCTGCTTGGCCTAATTGTTGATCCAGCCCTGGCTGGGGGAAGGACTGCAACCGGAGTTGTAAAGCATTTAACTCTAAACCTGACTTGATCTGGAATTGGGTGGAAGTAATTTGAAGAAGAGGATGATGATGACATTGGGTTTATATTCTGCCCTCCACCTTGAATCAGAGCCTCAGAGTGGCTCACAATCTCCTTTATCTTCCTCCCCCACAAACAGACACCCTGTGAGGTGGGTGGGGCTGAGAGAGCTCTCCCAGAAGCTACCCTTTCAAGGACAACCTCTTTCAGAGCTATGGCTGACCCAAGACCATTCTAGCAGTTGTAAGTACAGGAGTGGGGAATCAAACCCGGTTCTCCTGGATAAAAATCTGCACACTTAACCACGACACCAAACTGGCTCTGATTCCTTCTAAGTGAAAGCTTCCAGAGTCCTTTTTAAAGCAACGTCAAAACCAAATACTTGCAGTACGCGGTGATTACTGTGTATGAATTAGTTTCATGGTTTATCTGCCAGATTGATAACCCATTTACCAATCAATTTTCTTAATGGTTTGTGTGGTCTGGGGGTGGAAAGTGCCGCTAAATTGCACATGACTTGCAGTGACCACGGGGTTTTCAAGGCAAAGAGACATTCAGAGGTGGTTTGTCATTGCTTGCCTCTGTGGTGTCCCATCCAAATACCAATCAGGGCCGACCCTGCTTAGGGTCTGAAATCTGATGAAATTGAGCTAGCTTGGTCTATTGGTTAATATTTTTCTGTAGTTAATTAGGGTTGCCATCCTTCAGGTGGTGTGTGGAGATCTCCTGGGATTACAATTGATCTCCAGAAGACCAGTTTCACCTGGAGCAAATGGCCGCTTTGGAAGGTGGACTCTATGGCTTTATACCTCATTGCAGTCCCTCAACTCTCTAAACTCTGCCTTCCTCAGGCTCCACCCCCCACCTCCAAATTTTCAAGTGTTTTCCAAGCTGGAGGTAGCAACCCTATAGTTAATGGATGACTAGAAGTCCAAATTTGTGGAACAGTTGTTTCAGGTGATAGAATACTTGATGCGCAATGACACATTCAAAGAAGTGGTGCAGTCAAAGCAATATTATAGCATATTGGCACATTTTTGAATCTGTCAATAGTATCAGATTATTTCTGCAATGCTTTTCTTTCCTCTGTTCAGTTCTTGGTAATTGTAAGTTCATAGGTTTACCTATAGAATGTACAGGAACGCATAGGAACATAGTTCCGATTGGCTTGGCATCAGGGGGTGTGACCTAATAAGCAAATGAGTTCATGCTGGGCTTCTTCTACAAAAAAACCTGTGTGAAACAATGGTGACATCAGGGGGTGTGGCCTAATATGCAAATTAGTTCCCGCTGGACTTTTTCTACCAAAAAAAGCCCTGTGTAGAATACATGTTTGTTGTATGCTTGTTAAGGTAAAAACAAATTAAAAGTCCATTCCCCCCCCCCCCACACACACACTTTTAGCTTTGTTTTTAATTTGTACATATTTTTGCAGCCTGTTTACTTAACCCTTTTGACTCTTGAGAGCCAGTTTGGTGTAGTGGTTAAGTGTACAGACTCTTATCTGGGAGAACCGGTTTTAATTATTCACTCCTCCACTTGCAGCTGCTAGAATAGCCTTGGATCAGCCATAGCTCTGGCAGAAGTTGTCCTTGAAAGGACAGCTGCTGTGAGAGCTCTTTCAGCCCCACCCACCTCACAGGGTGTCTGTTGTGGGGGAGGAAGATAAAGGAGATTGTGAGCCACTCTGAGATTTGGAGTGGGGGGCAGGATATAAATCCAGTATCATCATCATCTCTCTGACCTGTCCATTCCAAAGCAATGTTGCTTCATTCTGATGGTCCTCTGGGAAACCAAGTCCACCCAAAGTCACCTCTGCCTCCATTTTCTCACATATCCAATTTATTCCATTGCCTTTGCCATCAAGGGAGTGTTAATATGCTAATGCAGGAAAAAAACTGTAATTAATTTCCCTTTAATTAATGCATCAGAATAGCTGGGACCCTCATTTGCTTGCCTTCACTCCTTATAAATATATGACTTGACAGGTTAATTTGAAAGTTAAAGTTCTTTGCAAGTCAGGCAGCAGCCCCAGAAAGCAGTCCCACTCTGCTTGGGAGAAGCAGAATAATAGTAATAAAAGAAAGAGGTTAAAGCCAGGTTAGATCCTTCTTTATTCTAATTTTGTTAATTTGGTTTTGCTCTCCCCCCCCCCCCCACTCTCCTCTTTGCAAGGCAATAGAAGCTGGAGTTTACTGTCCAAAAAGACTGGCAGCCAAAGGTGAAAGGGAGCCCAAGGAGGAAGAGAGGTGGAGGAAGCAACTGGGGGGGGGGCAGGTTGCCTTGGAGTTCATACTGGTCTGATGCATTTGTAAAATGCAAATACAGGCAAAGATGTATTACAAAGCTGGCCAAACTTGCTTAACTAAGAGCAACATAGAATAAGTGTTAGATGTTTGAGAGCTGCAAGACTTGAATGTCAGATGTTTGAGGGGGGAAAGGCAGGTGGGAAGGAAGGAAGGAAGGAAGGAAGGAAGGAAGGAAGGAAGGAAGGAAGGAAGGAAGGAAGGAAGGAAGGAAGGAAGGAAGGAAGGAAGGAAGGAAGGAAGGAAGGAAAATAGAGGGAGAGGTGGAAAGAAAGCAACTTTAACTTTAAATGCCTTCTCCAAGTCAGCCAGTAGGGAGGTGAGGGCTTTGAGAGCCACACACAGTTTGGCCACTCCTGGTTTATTAAAACCTAAGAGGGGCTCTGTTTTATTTATTTATACATGAAATATATGGGTCGCCGAGTCCCTGAGTATGCAAGGCTCTGGGCGATGCACAACAGAAGTTAACAACTTCAAACATAACAATTATTAAAATGAATAAATACGCCATTTGTTACATTCTTCAAAAAATCTCCAGAGAGAGTCTCTAATTTGAGCTGAAACCCGGTCAGAGCTGGGTTGCCCCCTCATGGGCCAGGTAAGGAAGAGGCAGAAACAAAACAAGATCACAGGCGTTAAGATTCCATTTTCTCCAGGTTTGATTCTTCTAAATCTATGGGAATCTGGTTCTGCCTCAAAACAAGATAGAGAGTTTATACAAGCGATGACTGCTTTAGCTGCTGTAAGTAAATTTACTTACAGCAGCTAAAGCAGTCATCGCTTGTAAATGGAAAGATGCGCAGCCTCCCAATATTCAGGCTTAGTATCTCAAAGTTTGGGATTATTTCACTATTGATAAGATCACTGATGAGGTCCAGTCACGTGCTATAACACCTCAATATAAGTCTGTAATGGAAAAGTGGTCGCCTTTTTTAAGAATTCATTTTGCTAATTATTTAACTTAGATGTATTTTTTTGGGTTATTATCCATGTGTGGAATTTAAATTGCATCATATTTTGAAGCTTTTATGATTTTATATAAGCTGTTTGAATTTTCAATAAAGAAAATTTTGAAATTAGAAAAAAAAGTCACAAAGAGCTATAAAAAACAAAAAACAAAACACGATAGAAGAAAAGGAAGCAGGTCTTCACTGTTATAGCTTCTGTGCAGCTGAAGAGCTGCTTGACCACATTTGAGGTGGATGGCACAGTGCCAAAAAAGATTGAAATGTTGACTTATAGGCAATTGCAGCCCTTGAACACAATGTTTGCTACTGAAGATATCCACTGTGAAGTTTGCAGCATCCTTGGCAGGTATAGACCTTGAGAATGAAAAAGCTCACACACAAAACCTGTAGTTTTATAGAATCAGAAACCCAGTGATGGCATTATTTGTAGCAGAAAGCAGAAACACGATGGAAATAAATGTCAATTAGATTATTCTGTATGGTGGGAAGATCAAGATTCTGGTTGGATGACTTCCCTGTCAGACTTTTATCTATTGTGTCAGTCTTTCCCTTTGTTGTCTCTTTTGCCTCATAAGGAAAGCTGGATTAGATGTAGATGAAAGTGGAGTGAAAACTGCTGGAAGGAACATTAACAATTTGAGATTGCAGATGACACCAGAACATGCATGAAGCATAAGGGCAGGATGTGTGTTCAGGTTAACTTCCCTACCGCTTTCCACCTTTCCAATTAGGCACCGAGTCCCGCACTCCAAATATTAAATCACATTTTGCCTTTGCATGAGACACCGAGAAGTCCTTTTAATTTGGAGCACATCACTTTGAATGGCTTTTAATTCAGGATGCAAAGTGGAAGATGGCCATTTGAAAAGCCAAACGTACAACCCATTTCTCCTGTATTTAATTTGAAGCCAAAATAGGACTTCAACTTCATTTGCAGATATCCTCGTCGCTGTACGTCTTCCCACTAATGAGGTACGGTGACTGTCCACCATCTGCACAGCAAACTCGGCTTCGAGCTGAGACAATTCGTGAGTCGGGGCAATGCACAGCTTCTTCACTCTCCTTTTGCAGCCGTGAGTGTGTAATAACATAGATGCCTCTAGTTATTTGGCTTCAGAGTCCCATTGAGACTAGAAGTAAAACTCAGGGAGTGCAGAATGAAGACGACACGACGGTGCCAAAGCACTCTTGGTGGGTACTTCGTGGCACAAAGAGCTATAAATGTCTGCTGCAAGTTGTCCTGGCAGATAGTCACGTTCTTGAACACTAGTGGCTGGAATAGACAGTCAACGACAAAATCTGGACGAGGGATGCACAGGCTACCATTCTTCTTTCCAAATGCCAAATGCTGTATTAGATGACAGTTTTCATCAACGGATGTTAGCAGATGGCTTTCCGTAATCCTGGAACATGGCACCCTGCTGCCTTTGTCGCTGCACATTTTTTTCTCCCGAATTGTTATGTTTATTTTGGCTACCATTTGCCAGCATGTTTTTTTTCCTCCTGCAGGCCATATATTGGGGGCACGAGGATGCAGCCAATGGATTCTTTTATCCCCTTATGGATCTTTTTAAATAGGAGCTGAAATGAAGGGCAGTGGATTGGAGGGAGAAGGGCTATGGGATATATCTCCATGTAGGATCTGCCTTAAATCACTGTGTGGTTAGAAAAGGCCTGAACCACTTCAGCACTCTGTGCTTTGAGTGTTCATAGCCTCGCTTGAGAATAGAAATATACAAGCATAAAAACACACACACACACAGAAAACTAACAACGTGAAGCACTAACAAAAGTAAGCCAAATCACATTTCAGTGCAGAACAGCTCAGAGAATGTCTCTCCCCTGGCTGAACTGGTCTTCCATGGCCATGTTCCAATTTACATTCTTGATGATTTACATTAGTCACTGATATACTCCCCTTGCCTCAATCTGGGATAGGCTCAGCTAAATACCAAGGATGTATTCTCCCTCCCTCCAGCCAGAAAATAACTCAGCATAATCTATATGGAGCATGATGAGCTCTCAACACCTGCCACAGGCCTCTTTTGTGTTAAACTTCCCTGCGACCTTTGCCTCTCTACTGTGGTTGCCTGGAGGCAGCTGGCAACCCAAGAGGGAATGTGGAGCAGGGCCTGGCATGCCAGTGTGCTTCTGTCATTTCCATTAAAACCTGGAAGTGACATGGAGGGCACTCTAGCATTTGCAGCAGCTCTATGATGAAACCATAGAGTTTCTGCAAACTGTTAGAGCATCCACCTTCACCCCATTTCTTCCCACTGGAAGACAGATAGGTCTGACATCCCTCCTTTTCCACCTATTCTCCACAAGTGGTCGTGGCAGCAGCAACAGGGGTGCTATTTTTGCAGAAAATCTCTCTGAAGAACCGACATTCACACCTGGCATCTGAAGAACTGACATTCACACCTGCCAACATAAGAACATAAGAGAAGCCATGTTGGATCAGGCCCACTGTGGCTAATAGCCACTGATGGACCTCTGCTCCATATTTTTATCTAAACCCCTCTTGAAGGTGGCCGCCACCACCTCCTGTGGCAGTGAATTCCACATGTTAATCACCCTTTGGGTGAAGAAGTACTTCTTTTTATCCGTTTTAACCTGTCTGCTCAGCAATTTCATCGAATGCCCATGAGTTCTTGTATTGTGAGAAAGAGAGATAAGTACTTCTTTCTCTACTTTCTCCATCCCATGCATTATCTTGTAAACCTCTATCATGTCACCCCGCAGTCGACGTTTCTCCAAGCTAAAGAGTCCCAAGCGTTTCAACCTTTCTTCATAGGGAAAGTGTTCCAGCCCTTTAATCATTCTAGTTGCCCTTTTCTGGACTTTCTCCAATGCTATAATATCCTTTTTGAGGTGCAGCGACCAGAACTGCACACAGTACTCCAAATGAGACCGCACCATCGATTTATACAGGGGCATTATGATACTGGCTGATTTGTTTTCAATTCCCTTCCTAATAATTCCTAATAATCTGGAATGCTGAAACAGCAGCATCCCAAGGAGCCAGGGAACCTGAGAAATGGATTGCTTGCAGAGTTTACAAGACTGCCCTCTCCATCTGAAGTAAACACCCACCAGTAACAATGCACCATCCTTGAGAGGTACAAAGACAGGGATCGTCACCTGAAATAAATCTTGTTGCCAGCTCTGTCCCCGTATCACAGGACCCAGCATGATCCTCTAGGGCTCATACACCTGCACATCCTTTAATGTGATCTACAGTGTCATGGCCAGCAATGCCCCTTTCCCATTTATATGAGATGGGCTAGCCTGACTCTGTGTGTGAGAATAAATGGACACAGATAAGAGGTTTTGAAAAACAATATAACCCTCATGAATGCAGCACCGGGGGCTCACATGCACACCAGAAAAGAGCTCTGGGGAAAGAGAGGTGCCTTTTCTCAACATTTACTGAGATTGTTTGTAAAATACTGAGCCAGTTCTGATGGAGCTACCTTAGAGGCTCACCCATCTAGATCAGGGGTGTCAAACATGTGGCCCGAGGGCTGAATCAGGTCCCTGGAGAGCTCATATTAGGCCTGCAAGCGCCTCACTGTCATCTGCTTCCTTCTCTCTCTCTTTCTTCTTTCTCCATCGCAGCTTAATTTGCCAGGTTTGCTCAACTGCACAAGAGCTATGCAACAAAGCCTCTATTTTCTCCACTGTTTGACCAGCACATGAAGCCATTTCATGTTTTCCCCTGGGTCTTAGGCTCAAAGCATTGTCCATGAGATTTCTGTAATGAATGTCAATAAATCAAAAGAAGGTTTGCAACTTACAGACACACACCTGAATAACACCTGAACAGCATACTCAAGACTGCTACAGCACAGACATTGTCTCTGTATTTTGATGCAATATTCAGAGCAAGAGATGTCAGTTATCAGAGACTGTTAAATAAACAAAATATTAGAAGAATGCTAACTTTTAAGCATATTTTAAGTTGCTTTTAAAAATCTTTGTATTTGCCTGTGTCCTTTATAAAGTTTATATCTCAGCTACCTAGAATTACTTGGCCCGGACCAACAAAGACTCATTTCTGTCAGATCTGTCCATCATAACAAGTGAATTCAACAATCCTGAGATAATTTCAGAGAACAGCTGTACTGTTGTGCAGGAGCTTCCAGTCCAGTAGCACTCTAGTAACCAAGATTTTTGGGGTATGAGCGCCTTGATCTGGATAGCCCAGGCAAGCCTGATCTCATCAGATCTTGGAAGCTGAGCAGGATCAACTTTGAAGAAGAAGACTGCAGATTTATACCCCACCCTTCTCTCTCTGAATCAGAGACACAGAGTGGCTTACAATCTCCTATATCTTCTCCCCCCACAACAGACATCCTGTAAGGTGGGTGGGGCTGAGAGGACTCTCACAGCAGCTGCCTTTTCAAGGACAACTCCTGCGATAGCTATGGCTGACCCAAGGCCATTCCAGCAGGTGCAAGTGGAGGAGTGGGGAATCAAACCTGGTTCTCCCAGATAAGAGTCTGCACACTTAACCACTACACCAAACTGGCTCTCCTTTGGCAAGGATTTGGATGGAAGACCTCCTTGGAATACCAACAGTCAGGAGGGCAGGTGCAGGCTTTATTCAGTCACCACTCTGAATATCCTCCATGCCCCCAGTAGGAGTCATGACTTCCAGGTACACACACACACTCACATGCACACACACACACACACATGCATATAAAAATGCAAAAATACCTCCCCCCCCCAAAAAAAAAAGATCTTGAGCTTTCAAGAGTAAAGGCTCCCCCTTCATGAGATATGTGATCTCTAAGATGCTGTCAAGTTGCAGTTGACTTATTGCAACCCCTCATGGGGTTTTCAAGGCAAGAGACCTTTGGAGGTGGACTTTTAGGGTGGTCTCCCATACAAATACCAACCAGGGGGCTGACCCTGCTTAGCTTCTGAACTCTGACAAGATCAGGCTAGCCTGGCCCAGCCAGGTCAGGCTGCTATTGGACTGGAATCTAGCTGCTATTGGACTGGAATCTAGCTGTTACCTCACTCAGTACAATGCACAGCGTGTCTGTGAGCCTGGCCTTGAGTCTGTCCAGTGATTCCCAGTGTGGTGTGTTTCCTGGCACACCCTTCCTTCTGGGAGAGAAAACCTAAAGGTTCTCAGATGGAATAGGAAAAAGCCCCAGGTTGCTCGATACTGGCTGACTGACTAATAAAGTGCTGAACTCATTCCAGATAAGTGAATCACAGCTGTGCACCCGCGTTTGGGCCACAGCCTTCCTTATGTCTCTGGCCACCGCAACCTCTCCTCTTGGCTGCATACCCCTCTTTTTTCTTTGGAAGCTCCAACCAAGCAGCGTCTATCTGTCTATCATCTATCCGTCCGTCTATCTATCTATCTATCTATCTATCTATCTATCTATCTATCTATCTATCTATCTATCTATCTATCTATCAATCAATCATTAGGTTTCTAGCCCGCCCTACCGGCAAGCAGGGTCAAGGCAGGCTACAACAATATATGGGCAACATGATACGGTCAATTAAAAGATAACGAACAGTTTAAAATCAATATCACAATTTGTACTAACAGACTACTGTTGATGGCACCAATAATTCATCTGCTCCCAGGGGCTCCCTATATATGTGCACGTAAATGTCACAAAAGCTGAGGGGCGAATGGGCAGATGAAATCGATGCAAGATGGAACAGAATAACAGAGCAGATTTCCCCAAGCAAAGAGCCAATCCCCCTCTGCCTCAGGAGTCATTTTGTCATGGTAACTGCTGACCCTTCTCTTAAATTTCCCAGGTAGCCAAAGTCGGATAGAAAGATCAGTTCCCCTTGAGAAAATGGCAGCTCTGGGGGACGGATGCTGTGGTGGCATTATGCCCTGATTAGGTCCCTCCCCTCACCAAACCCCACCTTCCCAGGGCTCTGCCCTCCAACACTTCTAGATATTTCCCTCCCAAAACTGGCAGCCCTAATCCAAAACCTCACTAAGGCTGAGGAAGCCGACTTGGTGTAGTGGTTAAGTGTGCGGACTCTTATCTGGGACAACCAGGTTTGATTCCCTACTCCTCCACTTGCAGCTGCTGGAATGGCCTTGGGTCAGCCATAGCTCTCGCAAGAGTTGTCCCTGAAAGGGCAGCTGCTGTGAGAGCTCTCTCAGCCACACCCACCTCACAGGATGTCTATTGTGGGGGGGAGAAGATATAGGAGATTGTAAGCGAAGGATCCTTGTAAGAGAAGGATGGGGTATACGTCTGCAGTCTTCTTTTAAATTCTGAAGGGTGAATGGATCCCTCAGAGGCCAAGAGAACTCACGATAGCACCAAGGTTGCCAACTTTGGAATGGGAAATTCCCAGATATTTTGATGATGATGATGATGATGATGATATTGGATTTGTATCCCACCCTCCACTCTGAAGAGTCTCAGAGCGGCTCACAATCTCCTTTCCCTTCCTCCCCCACAACAGACACCCTGTGAGGTAGATGAAGATATTGGATTTATATCCCGCCCTCCACTCCAAAGAGTCTCAGAGCGGCTCACAATCTCCTTTCCCTTCCTCCCCCACAACAGACACCCTGTGAGGTAGATGAAGATATTGGATTTATATCCCGCCCTCCACTCCGAAGAGTCTCAGAGCGGCTCACAATCTCCTTTACCTTCCTCCCCCACAACAGACACCCTGTGAGGTAGATGAAGATATTGGATTTATATCCCGCCCTCCACTCCGAAGAGTCTCAGAATGGCTCACAATCTTCTTTACCTTCCTCCCCCGCAACAGACACCCTGTGAGGTAGATGAAGATATTGGATTTATATCCCGCCCTCCACTCCGAAGAGTCTCAGAGCAGCTCACAATCTCCTTTACCTTCCTCCCCCACAACAGACACCCTGTGAGGTAGATGAAGATATTGGATTTATATCCCGCCCTCCACTCCGAAGAGTCTCAGAGCGACTCACAATCTCCTTTCCCTTCCTCCCCCACAACAGACACCCTGTGAGGCAGATGAAGATATTGGATTTATATCCCGCCCTCCACTCTGAAGAGTCTCAGAGCGGCTCACAATTTCCTTTACCTTCCTCCCCCACAACAGACACCCTGTAAGGTGGTTGGGGCTGGAGAGGCTTCTCATAGCAGCTGCCCTTTCAAGGACAACCTCTGCCAGAGCTATGGCTGACCCAAGGCCATTCCAGCAGGTGCAAGCGGAGGAGTGGGGAATCAAACCCGGTTCTCCCAGATAAGAGTCCGCACACTTAACCACGACACCAAACTGGCTCCACTGGAGGGGGGGGGGGGTGGAGCCTGGGAAGAGCAAATTTCAGGGAGGGGAGGGGCTTCACCAAGGGTATATTTCCAAGGCAGCCATTTTCTCCAAAGGAACTGATTCCAGCTGCCTGGAGATCAGTCGTGATCCTGGGAAATCTGCAGGCCCCACCCAGAGGCTGTTATCCCCAGACAGCCTCCGAGCCTTGCAAACCAAATGAAATATTAATATGCACATGCAAGCGAGCGAATGGCTTTTTCTTGACACCTTCCAAAAATGGAAAACAAGAAACAGCAAAGAAAAGCAGAGTCAAAATCCACTGAGTGTTAAAATTGACGGACTGGAATTCTCTTCCCTCAGCTCTCTTAGTGTTGTTGTTTTTTTTGTTTTTTTTTAAATCCTAATATCGAAAAGCAAACACCTAGCGTTTTGCAAGCCCTGCTAGGTACAGGGGGGGAACCTTTTCTCCGCTCTCCTCGTCATGATCGGCACCTCTCCCCTTTTTCTCTCACCTTCCTGCCACTTCTCATAAAACAGAAAGATATCAGCTGCCAATTCGTAGGCGAAAATGTTTTATATCTATTTTAGGTTATTTTTTTCCCCATTGCCAGCCATTACTGTAATATCCACTTTGATTACCAAATTAATCACTGGGTTGCAAAGCCCATTACGTATAATTGAGCCCGACAGTCCACGCTCTCGCCCGCTTCCTCTCTTGCTTTCATTCAGCTGCCGAAGAGAGATCTCGCAAGCCAGTCACCTCTCAGGGAAGAAGGGAGGAGGCTGAACTAGAAACCTTGTGCTAGGTTTTTGGAGAGGTGGTGGAGGGTTTTTCTGCTGGTACTTGAGTCCAAACTCCATCCCAATGCCACATCAATTAGCTATGGTTTCCTGCATGCAATGAAAACCATTATAGAAGATGAGGGCCGTAGGAATTTCAGCAAGCTGGAATTTGCATTTTTTTTTTAAATAATAATTTTGCAGATGTGGCAGAATTCCTGCAGAATAGGCCAGGGGTGGCAGAATGTCAAGAGACAAGCATAGATTCAACTGGGTCACTGTGCTGGGCTGAAGCAACAGAACCAAGTTTGAGTCCAGTGATACCTTTAAGCAGTCTATATAGTCAGAAAAGTTTTATCTGGAGGGGAATGAATGCAGTGGTGGTGAACACATCGTTATTTATTGACTTTGTTATGAACAAGCTCTGATGTAGCCAGCGTTCCCTCTAAACTGAGTGAGCACGAGCTAGCTCACAGATTTTTAGCCTCCAGCTCACACATTTTCGTCTTAACTCAAGAAGAATGACCCCAGAGCACACTAATTTATGCAGTAGCTCACAACTTTAATTGCTCACAAGTCTCTGCAGCTTAGAGGGAACATTTTGTAGCGCAAAATCATGATTCATTTTGTTTGAAGCGACATATCCTCTTCCTTTATTTACACATGATAAACAGAGTTGTAAATGCATGGAGATCCCTAGCCCTTATTGCCCCACTTCCAGGGCCAGCCCTAGACTGTCTGGGACCCCAGGCAAGGCTAACTTTTGGTGCCCACGACCCTGCATTGATGACATCACTGAGTTACATGGTGGTGCCCCCAGAAGGCCAGCACCCTAGGCGGTTGCCTACTTTGCCTAGTGGCAGGGATGGCCCTGCCCACTTCCACTTTCCTGAGTTGCCGTGTGCCAGATGAGACTCTCCCCCCCCCCACCCTCCAGTGTAAAAGTGTCTGTTTCTTCTGGGATATAAATATCAGCTGGGTGTCAGGGGTGTGTGTTGCAAATGGTTGTAAAAGGATGCAAAAGTAAAAGGCTGGTCTCTAACATCGGTGATCAAACTTGCTTAGCATACGAACCACATACAATAAATGTCACATGGTTGAGAGCCGCAAGAAGTAAGAAAACAAACATCAGATGGCACATTTTTTTTTTCCTTTCAAAAAAAGCAAGGGTCCCAGTTTTCACAGGGAAGCTTTTATGCGTGTATTAAATGCCGTCAATTCGTTTCTGGCTTATGGAGACCCTACGAATTAATGACCTTCAAAATGTCCTCTCATTCACAAAGCTCTTATACAACATGATGAAAGCTGTGATAAAATTAGCACCTGAAGGACTATAAGGAAAGTCACGACGTGGTGGAGCATCTGCTTTGAGTGCAGAAAGTACCAAGTTCAATCCTTGGTCCCTCCGGTTAAATAGATCAGGTGGGAGGTGATCCTCTTCCCAAGACCCTGGAAAGCTGTGAGCAGACATATTGGAGGAGACATATTGACCCTGATAGCCCAATGGAAGGAGCTATCAGGGGGAGTGGGGGAGGAGCCGTGGCTCAGTGGTTGAGTGCCTGTTTTGCATGCAGGTTGTTCCGGCTTTTGCTTTGAATGAAATGGCACAAGAATCAGACATAGTTACATTTGAGTCCAGCTAGTGCCTTAGAGACAGACATGATTTTCAGGATACAGGCTTTCGAGAGTCAAAGCTCTCTTCGACAGACACGAGCAGAGATAGAGAGATCTGAGGGTCTTTTAATCCCAGTCAAGAAGGAGAAGGATGAGAAGAGGAGGAGAAGGAGATTGGATTTATGCCCCACCCTTTGCTACCCAAATAAGTCACAGAGCTCTCCTTTGCCTTAGAGACAGAAACGGTTTCCAGGGTACAGGCTTTCAAGAGTCAAAGCTCCCTTTGATGGACATGAGCAGGGATGGAGATCTGAGGGTCTTTTAATACCAGTCAAGAAGAAGGAGAAGGAGAGGAGGAGATTGGATTTATATCCCGTCCTTCGCTACCCAAAGAAGTCTCAGAACGGTTTACAATCTCCTTTGCCTTCCCCTCCCCACAACAAACACCTTGTGAGATCGGTGGGACTGAGAGAGCTTGCCAATAACTGCCCTTGAGCAGAACAGCTTTGAGAGAACTTCTGACTGGCCCAAGGTCAGTCCAGTAGCTGCATGTGGAGAAGTGGGGAATCAAACCTGGTTCTCCCAGGTAAGAGTCCATACATTTAACCACTACACTAAACTGGCTCTCCAGAAGGTGGCAGGGGTGTGTGTTGTAAATGGTTGTAAAGGGTGCAAAAGTAAAAGGTTGGTCTCTGACATCGGTGGCCAGACTTGCTTAACATAAGAGCCACATACAAGAAATGTCACATGTTTAAGAGCCACAAGACATGAATATCAGATGTTCTTTCTAAGCAAATAGGTCAGGGAGGGGGAGAGAGGGGGAGGTAGAAAGACAGCAACTTTAACTTTAAGTGTATTCTCTATGCTGCCAGCTGGCTAACTCATGCACGGACTTAAATTATACCTCATTCCTACAGCACCAATCCATCATTCTTTTCGAGAGTCAAGCATGCATGCATGAGAACGGCTGTTCGATGCATCAGTCCTTGAGACTACAAAACCCTTGCTGCAATACGACTGCAAATGAACCGTTCATGCCCCCCTCCCCCCCCCCCCAAAAAAGCTAGGACTTTTAATTATAGACAGTGACTGACAATACTGAAAGAACAGCCATATGAAGAAGACCAGCTGGAATTCAATTAGCAGGATGGATTTTCTGTAGAATCCAGGCTGCTCAATATTGAAGAAAGGTGCTGTGAAAAAGAATCCTTTGGTAGGGCTGGGGAGGTGGTGGGAAGGGGGGTGGGGGCTTGACAGATACCCAGGTAGGCCGTACTCCATCAGAAATAGCATGTGAGTCATTCTACTGAGAACAGAATCTGTTCTTTCTTCAATCAGTCCTTGAGTAGAGGGCCTCTCCAAATACTGGCAAATTTAGACCACTCTACGTAAACAATTCCGGACGCTGCTATCAGGCAAGACTATGTTTGCTTTTTTTCTGCTCAAGAGAAACAAAAGGTTTTTCTTTTAATTAAGTTGTGTGAAAAGCTAGGAAAAATGCACTTCACTGGAATTCACTCTACCATAAACTAACATTCCAATTTAAGCTTTTTGCAGTGCAGCCTTCCTCTAGCCAGATTCTGCGAGATTGTGCAGCTGCTGCCCCCTTGTGGCTGACTTGCCACTTAACAAATGGTGGCGATTTAATTTTCTTTCTAAGCACTTAACTTCATCCGGAGTTTAGGGGCAACAGGAATCCATTGTGTGTTGAAAAAACGACGGGAAAATGGCTTTCTTTATTTCTCCAGATTTTTTTTTAATCCAGCTTTTAGCAGAAGTCTTATATCATCCCATATTTCTTCTCTGCTCTTCTCTTGTTTTGTTTTTTAGGAAAGTGCTTTAATGAATCCTAGAGCTCTTCAAAAATAGGAATCATACTTCAGGGAATAATTCAGCAGCATTTCATAACCAGTTTGCAGTTTGGCCCTCTCTGAAACGACAGAAAGGGCTATGAAACTAAAAGTTCCCTCTCTGAAAATGTCAAGCTGAGACAGCAGCAAGAAGGGGTAGTTTAAACTTGCAATAAAATAAAAAAAGGGGGGAGCTATTTCAGTAGGGCTCCTTTAAGCAAAAAGAAGAGAAATATTTTGGGGTGGAATGAATAGCCAATATGCCTGCTAAATGTCAATTCAAAACCGTATATTGTCTTTCATAATTTGCCTCATAAGAACATTGATTTTTTTTTCATCCTCTCAACGTTATATTCTTCCTTGACAATGAAATCAGCTAAATAACATCTTTTCTCCCCCTTGCACTGAACTTTTCTCCCGGCAACTGATGATTCGCATGCCTTGAATTCAGAGATGTCCTTTCCGTAGGGCTATCAAATACCCAGGAACGCAGTGCTTTCCTCTTTCCATGAATTTATATCAAAACAATCCATCAGTGTGAGAGAAAGCGTTTAAACTTTCTGTCTCGCTGCTGTGCTGCTGGTAAGAAGAGACTCCTGAATCCTGCCTAGCTGCTGGGCTAACAGGAGAGGAGTGAGAAAACTGTAAGCTGAAGACTGGAGTCACCCTTTCACATAATTACTTGATGGCCCAGACCTTGTAGAGCCCCAGGTCTTGTGACTGGAGCAGAAGCTGGAAAGATGTGCTTAAAGAAGCTGCTCTCTCACCAAAGTAATTGCAAGAACAGGGCCAGCCCTCCCACTAGGCAAACTAGGTGATTGCCTAGGGCGCTGGCCTTCTGGGGTGACAAATTGGGTGAGCCCATGTGACTTGGTGATGTTATCAGTTCAGGGGCAATGTTCCCTCTAAGCTGAGGATTCTTGTGAGCAAAAATTCTACTTCGTGAGCTACTGCCATTAAAGTTGTGAGCTACTGCATAAATCATTGTGCTCTGGGGCCATTTTCCCTGAGCTAAGACAAAAATGTGTGAGCTGGAGGCTAAAAAACAGTGAGCTAGCTCACACTAACTCATCTTAGAGGGAACACTGGGCAGGGGTTGGGGGGCACCAGAGGTTAGCCTTGCCTAGGATGCCAGATAGTCTAGGACCGGCCCTGGGCAAGAAGACGCCACACTTGATGCAGAGCTGTTGTGTTGTTGCTTCATCCTACGGCTGCCAAGTCCAGGATGGGAAATTCCTGACGATTTGGAGTCTGTAGAAGGCAGGGTTTGGGGAGGGGAGGGGAGGGGCCTTAGGTGCATATAACGCCACAGAGCCCACCCTCCAAAGCAGCCATCTTCTCCAGGGGAGCTGATCTCTATACTGTGGAGATCAGCTGTAATTCCAGGAGATCTCCAGGCCCTGCCTGGAGGCTGGCAGTCCTAGCAGCAAGGATCCGTCCACTGTAAAGGATATCCAGGAGAAGAAGAAGAAGAAGAAGAAGACTTCTTCAGATATATACCCTGCCCTTCTCTCTGAATCAGAGATTCAGAGTGGCTTGCAATCTCCTATGTCTTCTCCCCACACAACAGACACCCTGTGAGGTGGGTGGGGCTGAGAGGACTCTCACAGCAGCTGCCCTTTCAAGGACAACTCCTGCAAGAGCTATGGCTAACCTAAGGCCATTCCAGCAGTAAGTGGAGAAGTGGGGGATCAAACCTGGTTTTCCCAGGTAAGAGTTCGCACACTTAACCACTACACCAAACTGGGTGGTGGCTAGTAGGGATGTTGTAGATGGAAAGCCCCTCGGTCTGTGGAGGGATCTACAGGAGGAGCAGAGAAACAAGAGGATGGGGCTGTGGGAGGTTGGTTGGTTTGGGTTTTCTAATTAGGGGTAGGGGAGGGGTGGGGAGGGGTACAGAAGAAACTGAGAGCCGCAGTGCACCCGCAGATACTTCCATTCCAAAATTAATCCCCATGTACATTTCTCGTTGCCCAGACCTGGATAGCCCAGGCTAACCCAATCTCCTCACATCTCAGAAGCTAAGCAGGCTCAGCCATGCTTAGTATTTGGATAGGAGACCTCAGGCCTCTCTTTAAATGCTGTGGTCCCAATCTGAATCAGACCCAGATGGGTTTGGGATTAACTTTCCAGCATATTGGGATTAAGTTGTAAATTGGAACTGGATTCAAGATTTCCCAGACCAGAATGTTTTCACTTGTGCTTAGAGTTACTCAGGGCTTTTTTTTTTTGTAGCAGTAACTCCTTTGCATATTAGGCCACGCCCCCCTGATGTAGCCAATCCTCCTGGAATTTACAGGGCTCTTCATACAGGGCTTACTGTAAACTCCAGGAGGATTGGCTGCATCAGGGGGTGTGGCCTAATATGCAGAGTTCCTGCTACTAAAAAAGCTCTAGGCTCCAAGTGGGGGTTGGAAGAGTCATCTTGGAATTGCAAGTGATCTCCAAGCCACAGAGATCAGTTCCCGTAGAGAAAATGGCAGGTTCAGAGGGCAAATGGCAACCTTGCTGAGCTCTAGGCTTCCCAATCCCCAGGTCCCAGCGGGGGATCCTCTGGTTTTACAGGCTTCCCCCCTCCCCCAGCCAGCTGGCCGGCGGGGGAAGCCCCACCCCCACAGCCATTATGCACCTCCATGAACAATTCCCATAGGGAATGATGGGGAATTGATCCGCGGGTATCAGGGGCTCTGGGGGGGGCTGTTTTTTGAGGTAGAGGTGCCAAATTTTCAGTATAGCATCTAGTGTCTCTCCCCAAAATACCCCCCAAGTTTCAAAAGTATTGGACCAGGGGGTCCAATTCTACGAGCCCCAAAAGGAGGTGACCCTATCCTTCATTATTTTCTACGGAAGGAAGGCATTTTAAAAGGTGTGCTGTCCCTTTAAATATGATGGCCAGAACTCCCTTGGAGTTCAATTCTGCTTATCACACCCTTGCTCCTGGCTCCGCCCCCAATGTCTCCTGGCTCCACCCCCAAAGTCTCCTGGCCCCACCCCCAAAGTCCCCAGATATTTCTTGAATTGGACTTGGCAACCCTACTGAGCTCCCTCCCCAAGCTCTGACACCTTCAGACTCCGCCCCCAACCTTCAGGAATTTCCCTTCCCAGAATTGGTCACCTTATTTGTGCTCCATGTATGATGAAGGAGGGATTGAAAAGCATGAGACAAGCACAGTAACAAGATGACTTTTTGCCTGCGCTGGACATATTTGCATTTGTAGTGACTAGGCCAGCTGAGAATCTTGATGCAGACACAAAGGGAGGACCACCTTACCTTGTCTGAACTCCTTTGATTATGTACATGGTTATCCCCAGGCCTGATCACCTCAATGTTTCCTGTTGAAGTTCATCTTGGGCGTAGCTCTGTGAGGAGCTTTGCACCTAGGCGGTAACTGCTTGTGCAAAAATACAATGTTGTGCCCTCGCAAATTATTAGCAAATATGTTCCAGTCTGCAACTGCTGTTGAGCAGTCTGCAACTAAAACAATCTCATTTGGCAGACACAGAGAAACTCAAGTAGTAAGTCTCAATTTAAAAATCTTAAAGCAGATTTTGTTTTTTGCCCTTTAAACAATATGACTTCAAAAAATGAAAGCGGTCACAGATGGGAAGGGTGGAAGTTGTGAGAAAGAAGAAAGTCTAATCGTTCCAGAAAACAAATTGACAAATCTGAACTTGCTCAGATGCACTCAAACAGCCAAGCATTAGTGTAGTGTGATGCCACCCGGGTTGGTCATCTGAACACAAGTGCTGGGATGCAGGTCTTCCCCACACTATGTGCTCTGCGCAGCAGTCTCTCCCACCTGATGCCCCAGAGTATGTGCGTGGGGCCCATTTTGGAGTGTGTTTTTTTAAGGAAGAAGGAGGAGGAGAAGAAGACTTTTTAGTGTCTGCTGGTGAGTATGGGATTAGCTCTTCCAGTCTTGGTCATGCTTTCCCTTGAAAAACCTTCCCTTGGGGGAATCAAGCTATAACTTCTTTGCATTTTCAGATCTGCAAACTGTGTTTTTCTTGAAAAGGATGAGCAAAAGGCTGTATCCAGGATCAAAAGGGGGAAGAAATCAATACACTCTGCAGGAAGGCAGGCGATCGCTTCCTATTCTTTGCCGATGACATCAGGTACCCAGGGATCGTCGATGCAGTTGGTGTCTGGGTCTCTACTTTCCTGGCACCTGCTTGGCTCTTTCACTCCTAAAGGGATTTGGGCTCTTTCCAAATATGGTTTGGGAGAAGAGGCTTGTTCCAAATGGAGGCCAGAAACAGCCTGCTATTGAGAGAGAGAGCTAGGTACATTTCAGATATACCGCCATCAATGTTGAGGCAAAGCAAAATCCGTGCCCTGAAAGGCATATAATCTAAAGAACACCTGTGCCATGGGTGATTCAGCAAGCCAAATGCACCCACAGGGTCTGCAGTGTATCCTAGCAGCTCTGGACTACTTGCCAGTTTTTGAAATCCCCAGCAGGCAGCCAAGATTAGAGGCTATTGAGCCCTACTGCAGGGGTAGCCAAACTTGCCTAATGCAAGAGCCACACAAAGTAAATATCAGATGTTTGAGAGCCACAAGACACATGCCTTTATTAAAACCCTTAATACTTTCTTTGCACCGAAAGATAAAATACATATGTATGCACTTTACAACATGACCATGCTAGAAGGAGATAATTTAAAAATAAAGCTGGGAATAACAGTCCCATAAAACCAGCATAGGGAAAGGCTAGGGAATTATTTTTGGGCATGAGTGGGAGAAGGAAACGTACATGTACCATGTAAATCACTGACACTATTTACATCATTATGTGTCTCTTTGTCTTGGCATCAAGGTAAGTAAATATAGCCCTTACAAGAGCTATGAAACTAAGAGGGAACCCTGTGTGGCCCTCTTTAATTCCATCCCTCCTTCCAGTGGCTCCCTTGGATCTTGCACTCTCTTTCCCTGCTCTAGGTCTCTGGGCAACCTCTGTGGTGGAGAAGAGCTTGCAAGCCTGCCTATTTTCCCTTCCTTCCCTGCTTCACACACAACTGAAATAGTTGCCTACCTGTGAGTCAGCACTCAGAGGCTGACTGCGATCCCAATGCTAAGCCTTGAGAGTAAGCCTGCATGAGGTTCCTCCATGACCTCTGGGAGCTGCACAATATGTGTTAAAGAGCTGCATGTCTGTGGCTTCTAAGTCACAGTTTGGCAACCCCTGCCCTACTGTATGACATGAAGGGAAGTGAGGTGAGGGAACAGATAGGATTGCAGGATGAGATGCAAGCAAATGCAAGTGCAACCTTTTACCTTGGCATTTTATTAGCTAAATGAACACCTGTGGGGCAAACATGAACACATTAAGCTGCTGATTCAAATCACTGGTCCATCAATGTCAGGAGGACTACTCTGACTGTCAGCAGCTCTCCAGGGTCTCAGGCAGAGGTCTTTCAGATCACCTAACTCCAAAGCCTTTAACTGGAGGTTCTGGGTAGATGAATCAAGGACCTTCTGTACAGAAAGCTGCTGCTCTACCACTGACCCACTGCTTCTGTTCCAGTCCCAAAACTCCATTTTATTGGACCCCTGAGTCATTATCGCTGCATCAGATTACAGAAATCCAGATGATGGAAGCTGCTTAGGTTGTTAGCCAGTCTTTGTGGAGCAGAAGAATACAAAGGATGAAATGGCAAGAATATCCTTAAACAAGGAAGAAGCAGAAGAAGAAGCAAAGGAGGAGGAGGAGAAGGAGGAGACTGGATTTATGTCCTGGCCTTCACTACCTGAAGGAATCTCAGAGTGGCTTACAAATCTCTTTTCCCTTCCCCTTCCCACAACAGACACCATGTGAGGTAGCTGGGTCTGAGAGAGTTCTCCCAGAACTTGAGCAGAACAGCTTTGAGAGAACCTGTGGCTGACCCAAGGTCACATCATCAGGCGCATGTGAAGGAGCGGGGAATCAAACCCAGTTCTCCCAGATAAGAGTCCACACACTTAACCCCGACACCAAACAGGCCCTCGAAGTCTGGGGTGCATTTCAGGTTTGCAATGCAAATAAAACTGAGAGCCTGCAGCAAATCCCCAAGAACCAAGCAAAAAGGGGAGCAACAAAGCACTGAGCAAAACGGTGACCCCGTTCCTTTATCCGTCCCCCACCTCAAATACAGACCCTCTGACAGACCAAGCCTGTCAAATGCTCCATAAATCAGGCAGAGAGGGATGAGCCCAGGGCAACAGTGCTACGGCAGCCAGCGCCGCAGTGATAAATCAGAATCTAATTCAGTCTTGCAAGATGCCTCGTTTGATTAATTTATGTTGCCGCTTTCGACTCTGTCAGCACTCTCTCTCGTTGTCCCCCTTTTTTGACACATCGATTCCCAGGCCAGGATGGTTGAAAACTTGTGGTGGTGGGAGGATGATATTCCCTGCTCTTTGCATGGGAAACAGGTGAGTTTCCAGGAACGGGGAAAGAGAGGTGGAAATGAGAATTCAGGCGGAAGGAGACAGACCACCTGCCTCCTAAGCTAGCCAGACAAATAAATAAATAACTCAGAGAGAAGTAGCCTTCCCACTCCCCAGGTCCCAGCAGGGAATCCCCCAGTCTTACAGGTTTCCCCCTGCCCCCAGCCAGTTGTCCAGCGGGGGGAAGCCCCACCCCCACTCACCATGTACCTCTAGAGCTCCAGCAGGCTTAGAAACCTGCAAACAGGTCTGTTTTTAAAATGTGTGCCTTTAAAGTTGAACAGGAAACAGGAAGCACTTCATGGGGAAGGGTCAGCAGCAGTTTCGTCAGAGCACAGACCCTCCGTTTGTTTTGCTTTCATTTTCAGATCAAGTAAAGTTACGGAGGAACCAGATCCAGTAAGTGTGTGTGTGAGAGAGAGAGAGGGGGAGGGGGCAGCGGATTCCCCGGTTTGGAGGCCCTACCCTCCCCCGCTTTAGAAAGCATGGGGGGGAGGGAAATGTCTGCTGGGCACTCTATTATTTCCTATGGAGAATGATTTTCATAGGGAATGGTGAATTGATCCGTAGGTATCTGGGGCTCTGGGGGGGTTGTTCTTTGTGGCAGAAGCACCAAATTTGCAGCATAGCATCTGATGCTTTTCCCCAGAGCACCCTTTAAGTTTCAAAAGGATTGGACCAGGGGGGCCAATTCTATGAGCCCCCAAAGAAGGTGCCCCTATCCTTCATCATTTCTAATAGAGGGAAGGCATTGAAAAGGTGTGCAGTTCCTTTACATGTGATGGCCAGAACTCCCTTTGGAGTTCAATTGTACTTGTTCCAACCTTACTCATGACCCCACCCCCAAAGTCTCCTGGCTCCACCCTCAAAGTTCCCAGATATTTCTTGAATTGGACTTGGCAACCCTAGAGAGAAGCCACAAGCCAAAGGTAGACCAATGGTCCATTTAATCCTCTGTTCTCTGATTGGCAGCAGCACTTGGTTAAAAAAAAAAACTTGGTTAAAAAAAACAAATTAGCACCTGGGATTACCTGGGATCCTTGCAATTGGACCAATCAGAGTTGGAAGTGGGAGGTGTTTTATGTGCAGGGGGCATGCCTAGAATAGACAGGAGTGAATGTTTCCAGTTCTGTTTCTTTTTTTAATATTTCATTTCAGCATTTTGCTAATTGGGTTATTTTTATGTGTCTGTATGGTGTACACACGCTGTATATTATAAACATAAGAATGTAAGGAAACCCCTGCTGGATCAGACCAGTGGTCCATCTAGTCCAGCCTCCTGTCTCACACAGGGGCTAACTACTGTGGAGTCCAACAACAGGGAACAGAGACCTTCCCCTGATGTTGCCTCCTGACAGTGGGATT